>NC_134736.1:20678939-20981969 GCF_049634645.1 Pelodiscus sinensis
CTGACCCCCCCCCCCCAGTGATGCTCAAGCCGGGCTGTCTGTGCCGGCGGCCTGCTGGTGGGGAGGGCGGAGCGGAGCAGCGTGGGGAGCAGCAACCCCAGTTCCAGTTCATCTTCCCGCTGCTGGACGAAGCCACCCTGAAGGCTGTCGCCTCGGTCCTGAAGTCCCTGGACAACGAGCACACCCTGGAGGAGCTGTGAGAGTGGGTCGGCCAGAGCGGGGGTGAGAGCAGGCCCGGCGGAGGGGGGGTTGGGGTGCAGGTGGAACAGGGAAATGGCCTTTGAAGCCCCGCCTGGTCCTTCTCCTCTGGCCTGGGACGTGTCCCCTGGACTCTCGTGCCTGGATCCAGGCCCATCTGGTCTGAGGGAGATGCCCCAGTGTCCCCTCTGCCTCACGGGGCCCTTTCTGGAAATCTCCCCTCCCCCAGGGCTGTAAGGCCCCAATCCAGCCCCTGCCCACACCAGGGCCCTGGCCTTGGTGCCGCTCGGTCCCTTCCAATTCTAGCTGGGTGGGGGCCGTGGGGCAGGTGCGTCCTCACCCCTGCACTGCCGGACTCTCCCCCCAGCAGTGCCCTGGGCCAGCTCTGGTGCGTGGACCCCTCGTGCTGGGGGGGAGTGGTCCCCCGCCCTGCTGAACCCACCCGTGCCTGGCCCCTTCCCCTCTCCAGCGGGGCCGGCTGCTCCCCACGCTTGATCAGAGGACACCCAGCCCCCCCTTCCCCTGGCAAGTCGGGGGCAGCCGCATTCCCTGGACACGGCAGAGACCCCCTGGAGAAAGTCTGCAGGGCAGACGGAGTCTTGGAGACCCGCATCCCCCCCGCAGGGCCCCAGAGCCGCCTCCCAGGGGGGACCAGCCCAAATAGTTCCCCGAAATGGCGCAAACAGCCCTGGGGTTTGGGAAGCCAAACACTGGGGTCAGGGCACGGCTGTCTGCCAGGTGGGAGCGGGACTCCTGGGGTCTCCCCCGGCTCTGGGAGGGGAGTGGGGGCCAGTGGTTAGAGCAGGGGGCTGGGAGCCAGGATTCCTGGGGTCTTTCCCTGCCTCTGGGTGTGGGGGGCAGTGACCACACGGGGGTGGCAGGTCTCCAGACTGGGCACAGACAGGACCATGGGGCCCCTGCCCACACACTAAATGCGCCGGGCGGTGGGTGAGTGGGGGGAGCCCCAGCAGGGTGTTAATTGCTTGGGCATTAGTGGCTGGGACCAGCTCCTGTGCCTGGCGAGGGCACTGCTGGGGGGAGGGGCGTGGGGAGCCAGTGGCTGGGAGTGGGGAGGTCCAGCCCTGCCCTCCAACTTTCTCCCCCAATCAGTGTTCAATGGCTGCTTGGGGGCGGGGCCCGGTGGAAGCAGGGGGCGGGTCCGTGTGCGCCGAACAGCTGGTCTTGGGATTCCAGGCTCTGCCGGGTTCCCTTCGGGGCCTGTTCTGAGACCAGGTCTGTAGCCCAGGCGGTGCAGGGGGTGATGTCGGGGGCAGAGTGGGAAGGGGGGGAAGGACGCGGGGGCTTGGTGTTGGTGGCTCTGACCCCCCCGTCTCCCTTCAGCCAAACGCAAGGCCGAGGCAGAGCTCCTGTGCAGGCAGCATAGAGCCGGGGAGATCAGCTGGTCACCTGAAGACATGGAGCTCTTCCTGGGTGCACTGGAGAGCGCAGGTGAGAGCAGAGCCACGGGATGTAGCTGGACCAGGGACATGGCCCTTTCCGGCTGAACTGCACCCTCTGCCCCCCCCTCCACCAGACGGAGCAGAGCGCTTGGAGGCGGGGTGATGGCGGCTCAGGCAAAATGGCGCCTGCTGCAGCTGCCTGACACCTCCCCTCCCTCCCGGCCCCTCCGCGCTTGCTGGTGCAGTCCCAGCAGGGGATGCACAGGACCTGGGGTCTGTCAGCAGCCCCCACACCTGAGCTGCCGCACGGGGCAAAGTGTCCCAGGCCCAGAGTTGCCCCCAAGGGGGACCAGACCAAATAGTTCCCAGGAATGGTGCAAACAGCCGTGGGGATTGGGAAGCAACACACTGGGCTCAGGGCATGGCTGCCTGCCGGGTTGGGAGCGGGACTCCTGCGGACTAGTGGTTAGAGCAGGGGGGCTGGGAACCAGGATTCATGGGGTCTTTCCCTGCCGCTGGGTGAGGGGAGCAGTGACCACAGGGTGGGGGACAGGTTTCCAGCCCGGGATCAGCAGGGCACAGACAGGACCACAGGGCCCGTCCCGCTGAGTGACACTGAGTGGGGGGTTGGTCAGTAACACCCTGCAGGCTGCTCCCTCGGCTGCTCCGAGTCTGTCACTGAAAGGGGCTGAAGGTGGTGGGGGGCCCGGTCCAGCCCTGCCCTCAAACTTTCTCCCCCAATCAGCATTCATGGGCTTCCTGGCTGCCAGCTGTGAGCGTCTGGTGCTGGCAGCCACATGGCCCTGGTGGTACAAGGGGCTTCTTGCCTACAAGGGCGCCCTGCTGACCCAGTTTCTCAGATCCAGGTTTTCATCTCCTGAAATCCCCAGGGTCTGTTCTGCAGAACTTATCCCATCGGTCCCCGGCCTGTGGCAATGCTTGGGAATCTTACTCCCCATGGGCTGGACTCTGCACTTGTTTCACCTCATCAGATTTCTTGTGGCCCAATCCTCTAATCTGTCCAGGTCACTCTGGACTCTGTCCCCGCCCTCCAGCATATCTACCTCTCCCCAGATTAGTGTCACTCCGCTAGAAACCGACCGCCAACCTGATATCGAGCCGTTGATCACTACCCGCTGGGCCCGACAGTGTAGGCAGCTTTCTATCCATTTTACCGTCCATTTACCCAAACCACATTCCCTTAACTTCCTGGCAAGTATATTTCGGGAGACCGTATAAAAAACCTTGCTAATGTCAAGGTGTATCACATCCACTGACTTTCCCATGTCCACAGAGCCAGGTACCTCATCATAGAAGCTAATCAGATTGATCAGGCAGGACTTGCCCTTGGTGAATCCATGCTGACTATTCCTAATCACTTTCCCCTCTTCCAAGTGCCTCAAAATGGATTCCTTGAGGATCCCTTGCATGAGTTTTCCTGGGACTGAGGTGAGGCTGACCGGTCTGTAGTTCCCTGCATTGTCCTTCTTCCCTTTTTTAAAGATCCAGTCATCCAGGATCTCTCCCAATCTCCACCACTTTTCACAGATAACGGCCAAGGGCTGCGCCATGACATTTTCCAACTCCTTCAGTACCCTCGGATGCATTAAATCTGGGCCCACGGATTTCTGTATGTTTAGCTTTTCTAAATAGTTTCTAACTTGTTCTTTCCCCACCAAGGGCCATCCACCTCCTTCCCATACTGCTTAGCCTAGTGCATTCATCTGGGAGCTGACCTTGTCTGAGAAGACAGAGGCAAAGGAAGCCTTGAGTACTTCTGCTTTCCACGCATCATCTGTCACTAGGTTTCCTCCCTCATCCAGGAAGGGCCCATCCCCTCTCTGATCCCCCTCTTCTTGCTGACATGCCTGTCGAAACCTTTCTTGTTCCCCTTCACATCCCTTGCTAGCTGCACTTCCAATTGTGCTTTTGCCTTCCTGATACCCCCCTGCATTCTCGACATAGGGATCTGCAAACTCTTCGGGCAGAAGCCCAAAGTGGACAGTGACCCAAAGACAGGGGTTAAGCTCCTCAGCCAGAGTGCAGGTGAGTGCAGGGCCTTCGAGCGGGGGGTCTGAATGGGGCACCGGCTGTGCAGGGGGGCTACATGCAGGGCTAGCAGAGGCTCAAAGGGACCCCCAGTGGGTGGGGTGGGGGGGTGTGGTGGTGTGAATGTGGAACCGGACCGAGGGCGCGGTGCCCATGGGGGAGGTTGTGAGGGGCTCAGAGAGGCTGGGAGAGGGGATGTGAGGTGCCTGGTCTTAGCCCTCCAAGAGAGCAAGTTTTCTCAAACTTTGGCACCGTGTACATGGGCTACGTTTGGGAAACACGCGTCCCTTCCCACCGAGCTCTGCAGTCGGTTCAGGGCCTGAGCCCGCAGCAACGTCCCCAGCACTGGCCCAGGACTCCCTGGGGAGAAGTTGTAGACTCAGGGGAGACACCCCGGCATTTCCTCTCCCTCACGGGGCCCTTCTTGGCCGGAGGCGTTTGCACATCCGCGTGGTTTAGCCAGGCTAGGGCCGAGTTCACGTGCCAGGGGCTGAATTCCTGCTCCTGGCCCAATTCCTGCTCACTTGGGTTCAGGCCTCAGGCCTCACCCCAGTCCCCTGCTTCAGGCTCTTTCTCCTCTCCCTGCTGTGCCCAGTCGTAGGGGTCAGAGCGGGGAGCCAGGCCGAGCCCCATGGACAGGACTCCCCAAGGCAGAATGGCTGGACAGGCTTTGCTGTCTGTTCCATGGCCCCTGGGACCTGCCCCCGGCTTCCCGCACTCTGGGGATGGTGCTGACCACGTCTCCGTTTGCACCTGGCCCCTGAAATGTTGCGGGGTGGGACTCCCTAAACTCCCTTACAGCTCCTCTCACTCCACGTATTCCCTCCTCATCTCCCCTCCCTATGAGCTCTTGGTCTGGGGCTGCTCAGGCGCCCCACTCCCCAGCCGGTCAGCTGAGCTCCCTGCCATTGTGGGTGCTCTGAGCCTCTGGGAGGAGCTCACTAAACAGCTGTGCAGCCACGCAGCTTCCAGGGCACTTAGCTGTCACCTCCCTTGGGATGGGCCGTGGGCATGGAATGAAGCTAGGTCCTGTCCCGGGAGTCTCCACGCTCACTGCTCTGCCTTGTCTCCCTCCACAGGGAAGTAGCGATATCACCGCAGACAAGCCGCGGGTGAGTGCTGAGTCGTTCCCCTGTCCCTGTGCTGCTCACTGTGCCCCCTGGGGCTCAGCAGTCTGCCCCCCACCCCTTCTGTCAGGTGCATCTGGCCAGCTGTGGCTCTGGAGGTGTCTAGCCTGGCTCCTGGCCTAGTGGCTGGGGGTTGGTGGGACATGCCCGACACTGACGGGGGTGTGGAGGGGGGAAGCAGGAGCTTCAGCTCCACTGATTAACTGGGGTTTGAGCTCCTGAGTTCCCAAGGTGCTTCTGAAAGCCCCATCCCCGTGTGCCCAGTCTTGGGGCAGTGCAGGGTCTTAGCCCAGATAGAAGGTATCTGCCCCATGTGTAACTCTGCCGACTCCCGCCAGCTCCCAGCGTCACCCCACACCTCAGGGCTAAGTGCATCCACTCACCTAGGACAGCCTTACACCCACCCTGAAGCAGGGGGATGCTGGCACGAGGGACTGGGGGGTCATTGCCAGAGACTCTAACACCAACTTGCCCTTCGCCCACCAGGCAGTAACCAGGGTAGTGAGGGGGGAACGGAGGGGGGGAGACACAGGAAGAGCCCGGGTCCCTTTCCAGAGTCCCCCAGGCCCTGCCCCTCTGACCTGCCGGCTGGGGAGCCAACCCCTGGTCGCCCACAAAGACGGGTCCCAAGCAGGGTGGCTGCTGCACGGGGGTGGGTGACCGGCTTGCGGGGTCCGTTCCCTTCCACGTGGGCCCCGGTCAGAGCCCCCCCTCCCCTGAGCACCCGTGAGCCGTACAGTGTGACCGGCCCTGCCCGCCTTACCCTGCCTCTCCCTGCCCAGTTCCTAATGTCTGACGGAGCCGTGGGCCCTGCAGCCGCGGAGGGTCCCGACTGAATCTCCTGCCGGGCTCTGGACTCTCCCCTCGCTCCAGCCTGCTCAGCGCCAAAGCTCCGCGCTCGCCTTTGTAACCCAGCCCTGGCCCGGGGCGGGTCCCTCCATGGGGACATCACTGGGGGACTTTTCTAGCTGGTCGCTCTGCTTGCAACAGGAGTGTTGTGGTGATGACTGTGGTGCACTGGGCAGCCGTACCCTTGGGACATCCACTGGTGGCGGTGTGGGCTGGGGGTGACCCCTACTGGCCGGTGTCGGTAGCACGGCCCAGCAGGACGGCTGCCTACGGTCACCTTCCTAGGCCAAGACCCAACCTGTCCGACCGGTGGAGGGCAGGGAGGGGACAAAGGAGGGAGGTTTTGGGGGGAAGGGGCAGTTGCTGGCTTGGAAACATGAAGGGAACAACCGAAGCTGAGGGCGAGGGTCCAGGGACGATTGACCCCCCACCCCAAGGGGTCTGAGGCTGCCTGGCCCTGACTCCTGTAGCCACATCACGTCTGTGCTGGGCTGTACCCTGGAGAAGCAATAAGCCCCCCTGTTCTACTGGCTGGCAGAGCCTGTTCCCACTGCTACGGGGGGCAGAATCGGGAACCCCCACACGCCGTCACCATAATAAACGTTCTTTCTCGTTTCTTTGTATTAACCTGGCATCGGTTAATTGTTGTGTCCTGGTTTTTCCCTTAGGGGGGAGATTTCCCAAGTGCTCTCCCCCTGGTTTTTTTCTCATCACTTGGGTGGTGGCAGCGGATTTTGTCCCCCAAATCTAGGTTAAGTTTTTGAGGGGAAGTTTTTACACAGCCTGGAGAGATCAGGTTCTGGGTACTTTTGCAGGCCCCACTTCCGCATTTATCATGCCAGAGTGGGGAAGGAGCCTATGACATCCGCACCCCCCAGCCCTGGGCAAGCACGTCCAGCCCTCCACAGTGCTCCAGCTTCAGCACCTCCAAACCCTTCCCGGGACACGAGATAGCAACAGGAGAGGACACCGCCCGTCAAGGGGTGACCCTCCCCCGGGAGCTAACAGATCTGGCAGCCCCAGATTAGCCCCACCTCCAGGAGCCCCTGTCAGGGCTATGCCCCACTTTGGCACAATAAATGCAGAAGTTGGGGGCCAGCAAGAGCACCCCAAACCCTGCCTCTGCAGGCTTCCCCAAATCCCCAATACCCAGTTTTTGGGGGACCTGCTGCCACCATCAAGTGCTTGGAACCCACAAGTGGGGCAGACAATGGAAACCAACCCCGGGGCACCCCAAACTCTGTGTCCCCCAAAGAGCTTGTGAGAGGCGAGAGAAAAGCAAGCGGCCGCCTCTGGTACTGACCTCTCTGGCAGACCCCCCCGTCCTCCCCCCCGAGAGCTCTTCCCGGACACAAAGTCCAGCCAACACCAGCCCCACTGAGCTGCTCCCCCTCCCCCTGCTTTTATAGCTGCCTTCCGCTGGAGCATGCCCAATAGGGATCTCAGGCGGGGACCCTCGCTCAGGGAGCCAGGTTGAACCCCTGCAGCCCCAGAACGGGGTGGGGTACTCATCACACTGCCCACGTTCCGCTCCCATGGAGCCCTGCCTGCAGGAAGCAGGACATCCGCCCGTCTCTGGTCCACGCCCACCCACCCACCGGGGTGCTTTGAACAGACGCACTCATTGCAGCAGTGAGCATGTCATTGGGGGCAGGACAGCCAGTCCCTTAGCCTAACTGTGCCCCCTCCCTGTGCCCAGCCAGCTGGGGGTGTGGGGGTCTCCAAGCAGGCAGCAAAATCAGTCACAAGCCCCGAACTCCAGCTTGACCCACCCTCCCAGGGTCCTGCCACCACCTGGTGGCCAAAGACACTCACTGCACCTGCCCTCTCACTCCCCTCCCATTCCTGCCCCTGACCCCTCTGGACACTCACCCGCCCTCCCTCCCCTCCACCCCAGAGCCTGCTGTGACTCAGGCCTCCATCGGCTGCCAGCTGCTCCCCACAACCTGCACACGGAGATGCAGCCACCTCTGGGGAAGAGGTGGGGCTGTTGGTACAGGGGCCCCTCGCCCAGCACTGAGAGGCAGCCATCCCATGGGCGCAGGTGTGGGGCTTTTTAGCCAGCGTCGCTCACCTGGGACAGAGATGCAGCCACCGCTGGGGCGGGACGGGGCGGTTGGTGCAGGGACTTCCTGGCCTGGTGCCAAATGCAGCTGTAGCTGGGGTGCAGCGCAGCAGCCACCTCCTAGACACATGGCACAGCAGTTTGGGACGGGAAGTGCAGGGGTCCCGGCCCCACTGGTAACAGGACCCAGGGGGTCAGGACCCAGCTAGGCAGGAGGGGCCCGGGTGTGGGCGTTGTCTGTTCTGCATCAGCAGCTGGGGCCATTGCTGCTGCACACGGGGCCCTGGCTTGTGCCAAACCAGACAGAGGCGCAGCAGCCTCCATCGGCAAGAGGAACTGGAGTCCTGGAGGTCCAGGGACAGGTGAAGGATGCTGTTCAGCCCTTTTCTCCCCAGGGTGAGATGTAGATAAGGAGCCCAAAGCTCATAAAGCCGGAGGGTTTTGCAGCAACCAGCCCAGCCCAGCCCAGCAAGTCCTACTGAGATTTGAACTCAGCTCACAGGATTCAGAGTCTGAGTGCTGCCCCTTACACCATGGGACCTACATGAGCCAGCAGTGACTCAATTACACTGAACTGGAGCCTCAGCTCATGCCCACTGGGACCAGCTTTGCTTGTTTTCCTTCCACCCAGAGCCCCCTTCTTCTCCTGGGCTGCAAGGAGCCTCCCTGGGATGCCCTGAGACAGGCACAGGACTGTCCCATAACCAGCCCCACCCCACCCAACTGGCTTTGGAAGAACAAAGCGGGGGGGCGGGGCTAGCTAGACTGTTCCCTTCTTACACACTTCAAAATGTCCATCCTTTAACAGGCCAAGACTGTGTGACCTAAAAGATAAGACACCTGCCTTTGGGTCAGAAGACTGAGGGTTTGAGTCCCTTTGCAGTTGTGTTGATTGTGCTTGTGGCTTTTTGTATCTTGTGCTTGGAAAGGTTCATAATAATATGTATCCTTTGGAAGGCCTCTAGCTATTTGGCAGATCTAAACTAAAGCCTTCTGCAGGCAGAGTGGCAGCAAATAATTGTAGAGCCTGCGCTCACATTCCATCTAAATGGCATTTCAATAGGGTCAGGCTAGGCTGTGAGAAGGGGCTTTGATCCTAATGACACCCACTGTTACCTAGTAAGAAACAGATCTCAAGGTGGGTGGAGAAAGCTTAGTTAACAGCACTTTGTCTGGCAAAAAACTGCTTATCGATAGTTGTGTTTGTGCAATTGGCATTCTATGATCATTGTCCTCACTTTCCTATTGTTTGTCTGTGTGATCGCTGTCTGGTTTGTAACTGTTTCTGTCTGCTGTATCATTAATTTTGCTGGGGGAAAATCAACAAAGGCGGTGGAGTATGATTGATTAGGAAAATGATAATAGTATGTTACTTTGGTTAGTAACATTAAACTAAAATAATTGGTTAAACAGGACTCAATTTTCACTATATAAACTGGGGTCCGAGAAGGAGACCAGGGAGAAGAAGGAAAAGGGGAAATGAGAAGAGGAAGAAGGAGGAAAAGGAAAAGGAAGGGAGAAGACCAAGAAGGAGGAGGGAGACCTGGAAGCAGAACTCACCTCCGAGGCAGCCTCAGACCAGAGCGCCCAGGACCCCTCTGTACGACCGTTGAAATGGTTTGCTGTGTGAATTCTGTCAGGTGACGTCAGGCCTGGGCACTGGGATTATTTACCATTTTCCCTGAGCTGGTAGGACTCACATCTGTGATGGCCGAGTGGTTAAGGTGTTGAACTAGAAATCTAATAGGACTTCCCTGTGCAGGTTCAAATTCTGCTCACAGTGAGGTTTGTGTTTTGGCCACACCCCTTCCTAGGGCAACAAGGTACCCAAACTCTGAGACCCCTGAGAAGAACGTGCCTGTCCCATCAGAAGGGACACCTGTGCTATGTTTACACTTGCAGCTTCTTGCATCAGTAATATGCAAATGAGGCTAAATGTGGAATATTGCTGAGCCTCATTTGCATAGCTAAGGAGCCACCATTTTTTTCAGAAGAGGCTCTTGCACCAGAAGGAGCGTCTACACTGCCCCTTCTTGTGCAAGAAAAGCCCTCTTGCGCACTGCGATTACACCTATTACTTTTCACTAAACACCATTATCAGACTGCCCAGTGCACATTCCTACCTTCCTTTGTGCACACACCATACCTGGGGCTCTAATTACTGGCCACCTGCCTTTCACACAGATCATTGATCCTTGTGACTTTCAGGTACATTCACATGGCAGCTGTTTAAACATAACGTGCTTCTATTGCATGATCAGCACCAGAGTCTCCGGTTGTGTCTACACTGTGAGTTTTCTCAGCAAAAGACGTGCTCATGAGCAGGGCTTGCCAAGCAGCGGGGAGCTCTGCTCGCCAGCCACGCGGTTTCGCATGGTTCTGCGCTCTGCGCACACGCAGATCGTTCTGCACATGTGCAGATCGCTCTGCTCCAGCTCTTCCGGGATGTAATTATTTACATCCATGGGCGAGTAGATTCCATTATTTGCTGAGCCCTGCTAATGAGAGTCTCATTTACATGAGTCATTATCTCATTTGCATATTTTCTGACAAACTGGTTTTGTGCTGGGGTTGTTGTGCAAAAACAAGCAGCATGAAAGTTTTCTGTTTGTGCAAAACCACCTTTTTCTGCAAGATCATACCCTTTTTCTGCTCCTCTTTTTTGGGAGCATAAGAATCTTGTGGAAAAAGGGAAAATTGTGCAAAAAAAATGTTCACTGCTTGTTTTTGCACAGCAATCCCATTGGCAGAAAATATGCAAATGAGATTGTGACTCATGCAATTGAGTCCCTCATTAACATATTTTTTACAGAGAAAACTTTTAGTGTAGCTGTAGTCTCTATGAGCCTCACTAAATCAAACCCCTAGGGCACCTCCTGCTCTTTGCTATTATCCTATTCCCACTGTGAGGGCACCACCAAGCTCAACTGAAGGTAAAACCAACTCCAGATACATGTTGAAGAATGGTGGGAAGAAAAGACCCATTGACCTGGCAACAAGGCACCACTGGGAGTTGAACCCAGGATCTCCTACTTACAAGGCAGGTGCTTTAGCCAACTAAGCCACAGCACCCTCCTTGGAAGCAGCCCTAAAACTGTTCTACTTTATGGTGCCAGACACCCCCTTCCCATTCCAAAGTGCAGCCGTTCCCCATTCCCCTCCAGCTCTTGCCATGACTCAAGGCCTGCGCAGCCCAAGACATTTGATTGGCAGCTGGTACCCAAAACCTTTCTGTCAATTGTAGCACCAGGCCCCAAAGGGACAGACCCAAGGCAGCCACCTGGTCCTAAGGCCGGGCCTGCAGCCAGGGGGAGGGAGAAGAATCTCTCCTTTCAGCTGGAGTTGAATCAGCCACCTAAGGGCACTTGCCCAGCACCCGCTACAGGCCTCTGCTCTGCCAGCTGAGCTATGGAAGGTGCCTGGGGCAGGCTGCTTTGCCTATGTTGGCCCTCTCATGAGTGCCAGGGCAAGAGCCCCCCGAATGGGAGGGGCAGAGGAACCCAGCAGCACAGGGGTGTCACAGGCGCTTCACCCGCAGAAGGACCCTTGAGTGATCCAGGCAGAAACGCCGCGTCTCGCTCCCTGCAGCTCCCCTTGCTGCCCTGGCAGGCGCTGCCCCTTCTCCCACTGGCCTGGGCCTGGCCTCCCTCCCCGCCCGGCACCACAGAAAGCCCCTTGGCGTGAGCCTGGGCAAGCTTAGGCCCTGGGCTCTGGGGCCAGCCCCGTTGTGTGTCAGAGCCCCCTGGCCACAATGCTACTCCAGGGGGCCTGGTTCCAGGGCCTCCTAATCCCAGGGACTGGGGGGCTGGAGGCCTTTGCCCTGGAGCCTCAGAGCTCCCCCAGTGCCACCTGCCAGGAGGGGGAATCTCCCGCAGGGCCGGTGCGATGTAGAAACCTCTCCCAGGGCAGTGCCCCCAGCCCAGTCCCTGCCCCTTGCGGGGGCAGGTAAGAGATACCCCCTCCCCTTCCCCAGAGAGCAGCCCCCCAGGGCTATAGGGGGCGGATCTGGCCCAGGGCTGCTCCCAGCAGAGGTGGCTTTGATCCCAGCCTGGGTCCAGGGAAACTGCTCCCAGCTCCCAGCATGGGCGAGGTTGGGGGAGTGAGCAGATCAGCGTTTGCAGATATTTACACTTATTTGCATAATGCGTATGCAGATATGCAGGGCTCGGCACTTAGGGCAATCTGCCCGCCCGTGGTGAGTAGATTTTAGCCCGGTGCGGCGCTCAGTGCAGTCTGTGCATGCACAGTGATATGTAAATAAAATGTTACTGGTCTGGCAAAAGTTTGTGAATGGTTTGTCTGTCCATGGTATAAACACAAAGGCTGGAAACACTGGCCTGATCCCTGGGGGCTGGCCGAATGCAAGGCAGGGAAAACATTGGGTGAAGGGAGGGGGCATATTTTCCCCACCAGGCCTTTGTCCCTCGGAATCCCTGGGGACGTTGGGTTTTGTCTCATTTTTCTTCCCTTTTCCCTGCTTCCCTCCTCGCTGTGAGGAGGGGGCGGCTCTCGCCCTCGCGGTGGGAAGCCATGGTACAGGGATGGGATGGGCACATGCTCTGAGAGGGAGTCCCTGGGCTGTTTGGGGAGAAAAGTTTCTCATGTCTGCTTTCCTCCATGCCACCAGGATGGCCGAGTGGTTAGGGCGTTGGACTTAAGATCCAATAGACGTTTGTCTGTGTGGGTTCAAACCCCACTCCTGGTAGCTTCCCTTCTTTGGCGAGACATTGATCAGGATGGTGTTTAATCCTGCTGTGAGGCAGGGGACTGGATTTTGTCTCTGAAGGTCCCTTGGGCTATATCTGCACTGGTGGGTTCTTGTGCAAGAACACATCCATGCTGGTGTGTGTGAGCTGTGCTTCTGTGCAAGAGCATCCATGGCAGTGTGGATGCTCTCTTGTGCAAGAAGCCCTTTCTTACCACACTTTACTATAAAACTTCTTGCACAAGAGTGAGTGGGCAGTGTGGCCCTTCTTGCGCAATAACCGACCAGTGTAGACACAGCCTTCCAGTTCTAGTCCCAGTTCTGATTGGCTGAGCAGGGGCCAGTCACAGGGGGGAGACTCAGGACTTTGTTAAAGCGACGAGGAGTCCTGTGGCACCTTATAGACTAACTGAAGTGTAGGAGCATAAGCTTTCGTGGGCAAAGACCCACTTCGTCAGATGCATCTGACGAAGTGGGTCTTTGCCCACGAAAGCTTATGCTCCTACACTTCAGTTAGTCTATAAGGTGCCACAGGACTCTTTGTCGCTTTTGCAGATTCAGACTAACACGGCTACCCCTCTGATACTTGATTCAGGACTTTGTTGTTCTCCTTAAGTCCCAGCAAATGAGCCAGAACTTCTCGTCTGCTCGGGGAATTGTTCTGCTTCTCGCCAGTGGTTGTCTCTGAGCAGCTCCTGAGTCTCTCTGTGTCCTGGTGCTTCTAACCCACTGGCTGAGCCATCCCTAGGCCGGGCTGTGGGGCTGTAGCTCCTTTGAGGCACTTTAGTCTGATCCATCAGGGTGTGAAACTCCAGACTGAGGGGGACTTTCAGCATCAGGCTTCTGGGTCCTTTTCTTCAGTCCCCACCCCACTCAGTAACCCACCCCCAGCCTCTTCCAGCACAGCCTGCCCCACCTTCCCCTATAGGGCTTCCACAGGGACCTCTGTCCCAGGGGGAATGGGGAGCCCCTGCCCCCAGCACCCACCCAGCCTGCTGCTACTCCCACCAGAGCAGAGGATTCACCCGACACAAGTAAGTGCCTCTGTCCCCCCTGGCCCCCGCTGCTGGTTTTCCCTCCTATGTAGCTTGCTGGCCTAGGTAAGGTCACATGAGACTGCTCATATCACCCCCTCAGCACGGAGCCCTGGGCAGCCGCCCTGCTCGCTCAGGTCTCAGGCTGGCAGGGCCTGCAGGAATACTGGGTTTGAATGACAAGGTGTTGGAGCAGCTATTAAAAGGCTTCTTCCTTGGCAGGGGCTTTGTGCTTGTGGATTGGCTATTTCTTGGATGACTGGTGCTTGCACATGCAGCTGGGCTTTAGCAAATCAGAATGAAGTGAGTCATGAGTAACCCAGCGCCTCTGGAAATGGGAGTGGAGTAAAAAGTACAATATTGTCTAAAAAAATAAAATAACTTGAATAAAAATCAAAGTGTGACTAAAATAAATGACTTGAGTAAAGTACAAACACCCAAAAAAGGTCTTGAGCAGTGTGATCAAGTATTTCTACTTAGTTATTTTCCACCTCTGCCCAGCAGGCAGGGGTTCTTGGCCCCTTGCTGGTCTGTGGACTGGCAGTTTGTTACCACTGACTTAGAGGAGCCCCAGGAACTGCAGTTTCAGGAAGAAACAGCAAGAGATTTTGATTGGCTGCCAGGTGCTCCACATGCTAATCAGGAGGCGTGTTTCTGTAAACAGGGACATGGAGCATATTCTAATATACAGATTTCTAAACCTAGTGGAGTGTGTTTGAATGGGACAAGCATTTTGCTGACATTATTTCTGTTTCACACAGATGTTGTGTGAAAACATTCCTCATGAGGAGAAAGTGAATGCACATGAATGTGGGTGTGTAGCGAGCAGGCTGCTGTTAAGACTGTGCTTTCAGGGATCATTTCTATAGTTGGTAACTAGAGAAATACAGCTGAAAGTGGTTGGTCTCGCTAGCCATGAGGATGAGTGATAGTGTTTTCTTCTGAGCATGAAGCAAGCAGACAGTGTTGTTTTAATGTAATTGCTGTCTGCTGTTGATGATTGTTCCTTCTTTCCTGTTGGGAAGCTGGAGGAAGAGAGCACAAGTTGAGTGGTTGGCTACTGTCAAAATGTTTAAAATTAGTTTTTAAGTCAAAAGGAGCAGGGATTTCACTTTATAATCCTGTCCTGGTTTTTCTTGAATTCCTGGTTTTACATGTGCTACCCTGATCCTGATGTCTTCATGTTGTTCTCTCACCAGCTTTTGGGACTTTTTCCCTGAGCTTCTCACACTCAACTTAGCTAGTCTCTTAGATCTGCTTCATGCGTTGTCCCTCATCTGTTCCTTGGTGGCCTTGGGGGAGACAGATACTAGGTGCAGCCAGGTATTAATTATCCCTTGGGTTAGTGTCTTTCTCCCATAACTTGTAGCTAAGATATTTGTTAGTAACTGGCAGAGGCCGCTGGGGCTCACCCCCGAACAGGCGCCCACAGACTCAATATTGGTGCACAAGATGAAACTCACCCTGCTCCTGGAACAGAAACACTGATGAGCAGTGAGGCCCCTCCCTGGCAGCACCGAGCAGTGAGAGCTGAGTGACAGGGGAGGCAGGTCCAGGGGAAGAAGGCTCCATGACTGCGTGAGAGGGAGGCTCTGCCCTGGCCAGTGGGGAATCGTTGCCTCTCCGAGGGGCCCAGGCCTGGTGAGTCATTTCCCCAGGTTACTGAGTGGGGGCTGGAGCCAGTTCTGTGTTGTCTCCTTCAACAATCAAAGCAAACCAATGGATCTTGTGCAGACCTGACTGTGCTGGGCTAGTGCTGTGTGTGCCACAGAGCTTCCTGCAGGGCTGCCCACACAGCAGAGGGGAGGGGCAGTTTGAGTCACTCATCTCTGCCCCTTCTGAAAATGGCAGGTGCTGTCTTAGCAGTGAGGGAGAGGTGGGAAGGAGCCTGAAGTAACCTCTTGGGTCACAGCTGCTGTAACGTGTGATAGTGAAATAAAAGGTTAGGCAGTTGTCCAGAGGGTAAATTGACCAGGGATCTGTGGCTGGTTTCTTGGAACCAGACAGGACTTGTTCGGGGTAGGTGGGATTGGGTGCTAGGACCCCCCACCTGTGTATTAGGCCCGGGGCCATCTGAGGCATGGATATTGCTGAGGTGTCGGAGGGGTTTTGCTCGTGAGGCTTCAGGCAGGCAGCTGAAGCACTCTGAGACTGGTTTGTGGCCTATTTGGAGAGGTCACCAGTCTGGGGGCTGTAAGGAGCCCCAGATTTGAGCAATTCGCCCTGAGCGGACGCCCTCAGCTGTGCCCAGATACGGCCCGGTCCGTCACAGGGGACCATTCTCCCTTGTCCAGAGGGACAAGAACAGCCAAACAGAACATCAAAGCAGTCAGACTGGGCCATGCCAGTTGTCCAACTAGCCCAGAATCCTGTCTCAGGACAGCAGACAGTTATTAAGTGATCCTTCCCATCTCCCATTCCCAGCTTCTGGAATGCACCAGCTAGGGACACCTGCCCTGTCCATCCCGGTTAAATGCCATTGATTGACTTTTCCTGCATTAAATTATCCAATTTTGTTTTGGGCCTTCTTGCAGATTTCAGTTTTGCAACATCCTCTGGCAAGGAGTTCCACTGGGTGCAAAAATGCTTCCTTTTGGTCTATTTTTAACTTGGTTACTTATCAGTTTCATTCTCTCACCCTGGTTCTTTAGTAGGAGAAAAATAATTTCTGCACCCCTGTCATCATCACATAAACCCCTGTCCCGTCGCCCCTTGCTTGTCCCTTTCCCAAGCTGAGAAGAAGAAGTTCCATGAACTCCTGGGAGCTGCTTTCCAAAGAAGAGGCATTTCCTGTGGAGAAGATGCCAAGCCCAATCCCCTATACAGAGCCCCAGGAAATACCAATGGACACTGGGAAAACTCCCTCTCGGGCACAAAGGCAGCACTTTTCCAATGGAGCTAATTCTGCCTCACCTGCCCCCTGCCTCCAGTGTTCCTGGCACTGCCTGGCCCAGGAGGGCTGGTGTCCAGCAGCTCTCTGCCTCAGTGTGGCTGGCTTTTGGGGAGAGCAACTAGGAAGTGGGGGAGGGGGGCTAGGGCAGCCACTTAGCCCCTGGCTGGCTCTGCCAGTAAAAAGATGATGATGATGATCTCCCTGAACACTGGAGAATGTGGGTATCGATCCCACTGCCTCTTGCATGCAAAGCGAGCGCTTTACCACTTGAGCTAATTCCCCTGCTGTGTTAAGTTTGGTCTTCTTGGAGGCTCTTCCCTTCTCCACAGGGACGTCTGTCTTCTAGGTCAGTTAGTCGTGGGAAAGGAGAAGGCTCCGAAAAGGCCACAAGGGCAACTCTCAGGAAGGAGACTCCCTGCAGCAAAGCCTTGGGTGGGGAGGGCAGCGGCAGGGTGTGGTCTCTTTGATGACCCCTGCCCTGCAGCCTGTCCCACCTGGTCATTGTCATGGACTCTCTGTGAGGTCATCAGCTCCCAATCTCCTTTAGCCAATAAGATGTGGTGCTGCAAAAGGCCCTTGTGATGTCACTGCCACACCCACCCCTGCCCGCCAGGGCTAATGCCCTGCCCCAGGCAGTCCCTTTGCATGGCTGAGCTGCTCCCAGGGGTGAACGTGACACATTTCTTACAGGGGCTGTTCTATTGGGCACCACCCTTTGGGGGAGGAGGAGGATCAAGGCAGGAAGTCAGGGGAGGGGTTGTGATAGGACCGTACCTGTAAGAAATTAAAATGTGGAGTGTGGGCGGCTCAGGGCAGGGATTTGGGGAGTGTGTGAGAGTGGGGGGAGGGGCTCAGGGCAGGGGTGAGGATGTGGAAGGGTAGAGAAGTCAGGGCACATGCAGCCTTTGTTACTCACCTGGCTTGGCTGGCAGCTGACACTCTGTTCCTTGCTTCCCTTCTGCTGCTTCATATCTTAGGGTGCCCCCCGCCTGCCCCGTGCTGAGAGCCAGGCCCAAGCAGGAAAGAGGCGGCTGGGCCCTCTTGGTGTCAGGGTCCCACCACCCATATTCCCACCATCAGCAGCCACAGCCCCTGTCAGCCACTGGGTCAGCCCAGGAAGGGAGGCAGGAAATGGGGCCAAGTAGTGAGTTAGGGTATGAGGGGCAGGCAAAGCTCATCTTGCCTTGCAGGGCCACCAGCAACAGCATGTGTCTTGTGCGCTGCTGTGGAGTAAAGCATCCCTGAGGGAGAACCCTGCCCCCAGGGCTACGTCTAGACTGGCCCCAAATTCCAGAAAAGGGATGCAAATCAGGTAAGTCAGCATAGGGAAATCCGCGGGGGATTTAAATATCCCCCACGGATTTAAATAAACATGTCCGCCGCTTTTTTCCCGGCTTGGAGAAAAGCCGGAAAAAAGCGTCTAGACTGGCCCGATCCTACGGAATAAAGCCCTTTTCCGGAGGATCTCTAGGAATAAGATATCCTCCGGAAAAGGGCTTTATTCCGGAGGATCGGGCCAGTCTAGACATTTTCCGGCTTTTCCCCAAGCTGGAAAAAATAGGTGAAGCTACAGAAGCTGACGGGGACAATCAGCGGGCGGAGGGTTATTTTTTCTCCTCCCTGGGCTGATGTGGCTAGAACTGAGGAGAAGAAAATCCTCTTCCCTTCTCCTCAGAAGATGGAAATTGCAGTTTGTTCTCTCTCTGGTTCTACTAAAGCTGGACCCCAGGACTAGACTTTTCTTTCTAAAACCCTGGTGAAAACTGAGAGTGAATTGCTTGCAGGCTGAGAATGTGAGTTAAAGAAAGTTATCACCCAGGATGGGGCTTGAACCCATGACCCTGAAACTAAGAGTCTCATGTTTTACCCACTGAGCTAGCCAGGCTGTGTGCAAAAAGTTTCCTAATATCCCATCACAGCATAACAGGAGCCAAGTGTTCTCCACTGACTGACTCAAGGCTCTTTCTTGACCCTCATGTGGGGTTCTGGTCTGTGGAGAGGTTTGAACTCGAACCCCACTCCCAACACTCCCACTTCTTTCCCCACAAGGAACAGACCCATTTCCATCTCTCCAGGGACAGGAGAAGGGCTCTGGCCTGTTCTCTGCAAAATGCTCAGCCTGTTTCATTTTCTGCAGGAACGAGTGGGATCCATGCGCCCTGTTCCCCAGTGAGAGGTGTGTGTCCTCTCCCCCCTTTCCACAGACACAGCAGGCCAGGGGGTTGTGCACCTGCAGTGGCCCCTTCCTACTTGGCCTCCCACAAAGCTGGGGTGAAAAGCTGCTAGACCCCAGCCCTCCTGGGCCAAGCCATGGCAGAGGTAGCAGGATTCACTCCCATCTTCTCCTGCCTGCGCCCTGGTACTGAGGGGCCGGCCCCTTTCCTGCTACCCCAGCTCTTATCCCCACAATGCACTTTGTGCAGGGGCCATTGGTCTTTGTGCCAAGGTGCGTGGCTGGGAGCCAGGACTCAGGACCCTTCCCCCAATCCCCCCTCTGACCCACTCACACTGTCTGGCTGCCTCCAGCACAGGCTGAGCTCAGGGGTCAGGTGGGTGACCTGCCCTGCAGCTGTGATGGCATCAGGCCCTTCCAGCCCACCTGCTCAGTCTGGAGATGGAGCTCCAGTGGCCTCTGACACCCAGCAAGAGGAACAAAACTCTCTTTGTTGAACCTTAGTGCATGGAAGCTGAAGCACCAGCACCTTGTAACAACCAGCAGAGTCTTAGTAGGTCCCACCGAGATTTGAACTCAGATTGCAGGATTCAGAGTCCTGAGTGCTGCCCCTTACACTATAGGACCTTTGATGTGAAAGTGCAGTGGGCACCTCTGACTCTCAGCTCTCAGGCTGGCCTCTGCTCTCCTGGCTTCTCTCCAGCTGCTTCATCCCCCAGGACTCCCTGTAAGAAATGTGTCACTTTCACCCCTGGGAGCAGCTCAGCCATGCAAAGGGGCTGCCTGGGGCAGGACATTAGCCCTGGTGGGCAGGGGTGGGTGTGGCAGTGACATCACAAGGGCCTTTTGCAGCCCCTTAGCTTATTGGCTAAAGGAGATTGGGAGCTGATGACCTCACAGAGAGTCCATGACAGTGGCCAGGTGGGACAGGCTGCAGGGCAGGGGCCAGATCAGAGACCCCTCCCCCCCCATGGCTTTGCTGCAGGGAGTCTCCTTGAGAGTTGCCCTTGTGGCCTTTTCAGAGCCTTTTCCTTTCCCACGACTAACTGACCTAGATGACAAACGTCGCTGTGGAGAAGGGAAGAGCCTCCAAGAAGGCCTCTGTAAATGCAGCAGGGGAATTAGCTCAAGTGGTAGAGCGCTTGCTTCGCATGCGAGACGCAGTGGGATCGATGCCCACATTCTCCAGCTGCGGCTCAGCTTTTATCCCTTATTTTCACTGTCAGGGGCTCAGTGGCCTCCTCCCTCTTCCTACCTGCTCTCCCAAAAGAGACAGACCTGGGTCCCCTTTCTTTGCCACCAGCAATTGCCATGCTGCAAAGCAGAGAGTGGAGATATCAGGCTCTGTGGTGCAATGGAAAGCATGTTGGACTTTTAAGCTGCAACAAAATACAGGACTATGTAGCACTTTAAAGACTAACAAGATGGTTTATTAGATGATGAGCTTTCGTGGGCCAGACCCACTTCCTCAGATCAAATAGTGGAAGAAAATTGTCACAACCATATATATCAACGGATACAATTAAAAAAACCGAACACATATGAAAAGGACAAATCAAATTTCAGAACAGAACGGGGATGCGGGGGGGAAGGTAAATGTCTGTGAGCTAATGATATTAGAGGTGATAATTGGGGAAGCTATCTTTGTAATGGGTAAGATAACTAGAGTCTTTGTTAGGACCCCGCCGTAAAGTGTCCAATTTTAGCATGAATAACAGTTCAGAGGATTCCCTTTAAAGTGCAGTTTTAAAAGGCTTTTGAAGCAGGAGGCAGGTAATTAAGTCATTGAGATAATGTCCTTTCTGAGTTAAAATGGCAAGAAACTGTTTTTTTTCTGTATTTTGTTTCAGCTACCCTAGACTAACATGGCTACTTTTCTATCACTCTTTTAAGCTGCAGTGATTCATGTGAGCCCAGCTAGACATTCAAAGTTTGTGGGTTCAAGTCCCATGAGTCTCACTTTAGCTGCTTTCTCATTTCCAGGGCGCAGCTTTTACAGAACAGGCAATCCTTAGGGTGAAACTGGGGTGGGCTTGAGTCCAGACAGTTCCCAGCAGACCCCAGTGAGGATGGAGGGAAGGGCTGGTTCTTGTGGCTGGGGCTGGGAGTTGTTCTGAAAGGCTTCAGGTGCCATTAGATCGTTTTATCCCTCCCTGTCTCCTACCAGTGCTGAGCAACACTCAGGCTATGTTTGCCCTACACTGCTCTTCTGGGAAAAGCTACGCAAACTTCAAAACCCAATTTGTGCAGCTTTTTCTTCTGCTTTTTTTTTTTTTTTTTTTTTTTTGGAAGAGGCTTTTCCGACATTTGGCCTGTTACACTGGGCAAGTCACACAAGGGAGGCAGCAGGCAGAGCTGGCCCAATGCACCAGCCTCCGAGGGCAGGGAGGCCAAGGCACAAGCAGCTGCCTGGCCTAATTTATCTGGCTTCCCCAGGTTGGCACCCAGGGGCATTATCAGCTGACGTTACCCCCCCTCTGTCACATGAGCGTTGGGCTCATCAACAGGCTGGTCAGCAGCAGCTGCAGTTACCTGGGCACCGCAATAAGAGAAGACCCTGTGTTTCTGCCTGGCTTTGAACCAGGGACCTTTTGCATGTTAGGCAAATGTGATAACCACTACACCACAGAAACACATTTCAAGACATGGAACTTGGCTGACTGTTCTGTTTCTAGCTCTTTCTAACACCCTGGTCTGGAGGGGAGGGGGATGCTCCTTGTGAACACTCCACCTCTTGTTTTCAGGGAAGCACCTAATTTCCTCACCAGCACCTTGAGATTTGTAGCTCAAAGCTGGAGCTGCTGTGGAAGGAGGTGAAGCTACAGAAGCTGACAGGGAACAATCAGCGGGCGGAGGGTTATTTTTTCTCTCCCCTGGGCTGATGTGGCTAGAACTGAGGAGAATAAAATCCTCTTCCCTTCAACTCAGAAAATGGAAATTGCAGTTGGTTCTCTCTTTGGTTCTACTAAAGCTGGACCCCAGGACTAGACTTTTTCTTTCTAAAACCCTGGTGAAAACTGAGAGCCAGTTGCTCACAGGCTGAGAATGAGACTTAAGGAAGGGCACCGCCAAGCATGGTGTTTGAACCATGACCGTGAGATTAAGAGTCTCACGCTCTACCAACTGAGCTAGCCAGGCTGCCTGCAAAAAAGTTCCTAATATCCCATCTCAGTGTAACAGGAGCCAAGTGTTCTCCACTGCCTGACTCAAGGCTCTTTCTTGCCCCTAATGTGTGGTTCTGGTCTGTGGAGAGGTTTGAACTCGAACGCCACTCCCGACACACCCACTTCTTCCCCCACAAGGAACAGACCCATTTCCATCTCTCCAGGGACTGGTCCGTTCTCTGCAAAATGCTCAATCTGTTTCATTTTCTGCAGGAACGAGTGGGATCCATGCGCCCTGTTCCCCAGTGAGAGGTATGTGTCCTCTTCCCCCCTTTCCACAGACACAGCAGGCCAGGGGGCTATGAGCCTCCAGAGGCCCCTTCCTACTTGGCCTCCCACAAAGCTGGGGTGCCAGAGGCAGGCTCTGACTGGGAGACCCTCCCAGCAGCCAAGCACATTTCTCAGGCAGCCCCTTCCCTGCGCAGGGGGCACAGGTCACACGCCTGGGTGAATAAGAGCTTGTGGGGACTGGCCAGGGCTTCAAGCAGGCAGCTCCCATTGGCCACAAACAAGCTGGGAGCAGGGACCAGGCCTGAAGCCTTTTCCTCTACAGCAGAGAGACACAAAGGGCCCAGCAGCCCCTTCTCTCAGCTGTGCGTGGGGGCAGGGCGAGCAGGGAATCTGCCTGAGGCTTCTTGCTGCCATGTTGGGTGGCTTCATGGGCTGGATCCAGCCCGCTGGCCTGTATTGCCCAGGCCTGGCTTAGAGGGAACCTTGGCTCTGGGCTGGGGGGGAGGGGCGCTGCGGAAAGGCCAGTCTGGCCTTCCTGGGCAGGGCATGACGACATGCGGCAAAACATCCTAGACACAGAATTACAGGCCAGACAGTCCTCTTTTCACAGCCAAAGTAGCTCAGTGGGGAGAGCGTTAGACTGAAGATCTAAAGGTCCCTGGTTCAATCCCAGGCTTTGGCATGCTCCAATAGGGGCTAATTACTTCAAGTTGATGGTTTTGCTTAGAGCTGTTATCACAACCTGCACTGCAGGAGAAAAGGGGAGATGAGCTGCATCCTGGGGCTCTTCCTGCTTTCTCTTGGCCCTGGGTCTCTATCCTGCCTCAGGGCAGGTACAAGGGCTACAGTTGGGGGGAATCAGGTGACACCACAAAAAACACTCCCTGTTGGCAGTGCTGGAACATGGCACCACATGAGCATGTTGCTAACACCCATGTCTCCCCCCCTCAGGGCCACTAGAGATGTCCTTGCACCCTGGGGCTGTCTGTCTGGGCCATGCACTCACACACACTGGCCCCTCCCTTTCTAGGACAGGGCTCCTGTTGTTCCTTGCTTTACTCAACCTGGGAGTTGGGCTTATCCCCAAGCAGCAGGGGCTGTGTTTACCTGGGGAGCCACAAATAGGAGCAGAACCCCCTGTTCCCACTTTTTGCTTGGCTTTGAACCAGGAGCCTTTTGCACATTAAGCAAACACGATAACCACGATAGCCACCACCCCACAGAAAGATGCTTGTCAGTTTTTTTCTGTACATAAACTTGGAGAAATATTCTGTTACTAATTCCTTGCCCAAGGCAGAGCAAGAGCAGGGAACAAGACCCCCCCCCCCCAATACTTCTCTAGACCCTTTGCTCCCAACACGGGGGGGGGGGGGGTGCACCTCGGGAGGAGTGACCCACATCATATCCCCAGCATTTCTGCCCTTCATGGATGGACCTTTGGGGGAGGCCCAGATGCTCCATCCTCTCACTCAACTCCTATCACACACTGGAGCAGGGCAGCGCCCAGGGGTAGGGCTGAGCCATGGGGTGCTGGGTAAAGGGCAGAGGCTGCAGGAGCTGAGAGTTTCCCCAGAGCCCAGGGATCCATAACGAGGGACCATGCCCCGTGTGTCTCTCTCAGAAAGGCGCGGAAAGGGATTGACTGGGGTTGGGGAGAGTGGCTCAGGGGTTGTGCAGCTTGTTGCCCTGGTTAGGGCGTGGCCAAAACACAGGCCTTGCTGTGAGCAGGATTTGAACCTGCACAGGGAAACCCTATTGGATTTCTAGTCCAACGCCTTAACCACTCCGCCACCACAGCTGTGAATTCAGCAGTGTCCCAGGATAAGGGAAACTGGTAAATAATCCCAGTGCCCAGGCCTGACCTCACCCGCCCTACAGAATTCACGGAGCAAACCTGGCTCCAGAACAGGGCAAGCTTAGGGCTCATTGCTGGGCCCTGGGGTGAAGCATTAAACCAGCCCCCTCCTGTGGGGCCTGTGAGTGTTGCTGTCCCTGCTGTACAGACAGGGCCATGGAGACAGGGAGAGGTTCACTGAATGGGCCAAGGGCACCCAGCTAGTTAGAGTCAAAATCTGCCCCCAGCTCCCTGCCCCACCCACCGACGTGCTGACTCCCTGGCTGCCAGGGGGCTGTTTGCATTGGCTTCTTTTGTTTTCTTTTCTGCTTTGAGACATTGGGACAGTTGGCCAGGGAGTCCCGCAGTTGCCATCTCCCTCTGTGCAGGTGCTGTCCAGAGCCCCGACTAGCAAACGCTGACACTGCTGTTAGGTCCAGACCAGAGGGGAGTTTTTAAGGGTTATTTCAGAAGAAGGGTTTTCTCCCCAAATAACTGCATCTAAACAGTGTTTTTTATTTCATAATAAAGTATTTTGAAACAGCGCCCGGACGTGATTATGCAAATAGAGCGCGGGATATTTAAATCCCGGTTTCATTTACAATTTTGAATGTCTCCATTTGGATCCCTCTCCTGAAGGAGACTGCAAGTGTCAACATGTCCTGGGTGTTGCAACCTCCCAGCACTCACCTGATGTTCCCTCCCCGCTGCCTGAAGACGTTTGTGAGTCCTCCTGCATCCCCTGGAGCTGCAGGTCATCAGCGTTGTCATCCTGAAGCTGCAGCCGCTGCTGCCCAGGTGTCTCCATCCCAGACTCCACAACTATCCCTGGAGACAGGGGCTCCCCACACCCCGGGATTCGGTCCAGTTCCTCACAGTATGCACAGTGCTGCGGTGCTTCCCCAGAGCAGGACCTGCCCTCACGGGCCCTCACACACCCCTCCCGCAATTCGTTGACCTTGGGTCTGACTTGGTCTAGGATGCAGGAGGGGGGAGGTGGCCTTTCTCTGCAAGGCCATCAGCCATTGGGCCATATGTTAGATAATTTCATGGAGGTTAGGTCCATAAAAGCTATTAGCCATGGGTAGGAATGGTGTCCCTGGCCTGTGTTTGTCAGAGGCTGGAGACGGATGGCAGGAGACAAATCGCTTGATCATTGTCTTCAGTCCACCCCCTCTGGGGCATCTGGTGCTGGCCACTGTCGGCAGACAGGACACTGGGCTAGACGGACCTTTGGTCTGACCCAGTACGGCCGTTCTGATGTTTTTATGTTTATAAATGTCCACATTCCTCCCCCTGGACTGCCGGGCCTGCAGAGACTCCCCATCGGATCACAGCTCCAAGAGGGTCTTTATCTCTGGCCCAGACACTGACAGTGCCCAGTGTTTCTGCCCCGTGCTTGGTCCTATGATGTGTCCCTGGAGGGGTCTCTGGGGGTTGTACCTGTGACATGGCTCTCCGGAAGGCAGACGTGCTCGATCTTAGGCAAAGGACCCAGAAACAACACTTTACGGCAAAAAACACAAGGACGCTCTTGGTCCGCATCCCTGGGCCACAAAAAGTATCCAGAAGTCACTTCCCCACTTCTCCCTTGGCTGCTCTAGAGCTTAGCCCAAAGTCTGATAAACTCTACTCTCCTACCCAACAACCTCTGGGACTCCTCTCCCGCCCAGCTCCTCACACCACGGAGAGCGCAGAACAGCCACTACTCTAGCATCACCACTTCTGGTCTTTGCCTAATGGCCAAGAAGTTCTGCTTTACCCAAACCACACGGGCACCCTCTCGCCTCTGGCCAGCCTCATGGCAGACATGGGTTTCCCTCACTAATTTTCCCAGCATGTTGGCAGGCAGGCATTGGTGGTATAGTGGTGAGCATAGCTGCCTTCCAAGCAGTTGACCTGGGTTCGATTCCCAGCCAATGCAATGTAAAGAGGGAGCATCAAAGCTCCTTGCTGAGGTTTTACTTGAACCCTGAAAAAACAGGCACAAATGGGTCCTGCAGCTGTGGGCTGCCTCTCGCCGCTTTTCATCCTGTCCGAGAGCATGCACAGTAATGTGATTCCTCCCTCACATACCTCTGCTGCGATTCCTTGACCCTTGGCTCTGACTTGGTCTAGGATGCGGGGGTAGGAGGGAGGTGGCCTTTCTTTGCAAGACAATCGGCCATTTAGCCATAAATGTCCACATTCCTCCGCATGGACTGCAGGGCCTGCAGAGACTCCTCCTAGGACCACAGCTCCAAGAGGGTCTTTATCTGTGGCCCAGACAATGACAGTGCCTGGTGTTTGCTGTCCCTTGCTTGATTTGATTCCCAGCCAATGCAAGGTGGGAAGGGAACAGGCGACCTCCTGGGGGAGATCTTATTTAACCCTGAGCAACAGGCACAAGTGGGTCCCACAGCCAAGGGCTCCCTCTCACTGCTTTTCGTGGGGAGCAGCTCAAACAAAACTAATTTGGCTGTTGTGGGGTCTGCATGGGGCTTGTACCTGTGACCTGGGCATTATTAGCATCAAGCTCTAAACAGCTGAGCCAGCAGGCCCAAACGTGACCCCACAAGAGCGGGAAGAGAAGAGTTTTCCCTCCTATTGGGGAAAGGAGGCCAGGCCAAGGGCCTTTCAGCCACTGGGTCTGTGCAGGCTGGAGCCTCCTCCTACCAGTTTTCTGGCCTGTTTCCTGAAAAGCTCACAGTCTTTTGCCTGTTTCTGCTTCCCTGTCCATAGCAGGCAGCTAAGGGGCGGGGATAGAACAGTCACCACAGCAAACATATCTGTGCCTAGCACAGGGTTTGAATCCATGACCTTGGCATTACTAGCTCCGTGCACTAGTCAACTGAGTTAGCCAGCCAACCAAAACACAGCTCACAAATAGCCCTTTCAGAAAGGCACGTCCAGCAGCTGAAGGGCTGTCTCTGCAGCTGCCAATGGCTCTTCTCTGACAGGGCCACTAGTGACTCACTGTGACGTGGGCTGGCTCATCCAGCTGGTTTGAGGGTTGGTCAAGGTGGCTGGTGGCCAGCATGGCGCACTGACACCCAGGGAAAAGAGGCAGCCGCAATCTCTTGTTGCCAGCACCTTGCTTTAGTCTAGAGAACACATCTGCTCTTCCACAAAATTTTTTGGAAGAGCAGACATGCTTTTTTCATATCTCTGTGTACTTCATTTTATGAAGAAGAAGGTGTGACGGACCGGGCCGTGTCTGGGCACAGCTGAGGGCGTCCGCTCAGGGCGAACTGCTCGAATCCGGGGCTACTTACAGCCCCCGACTGGTGACCTCTCCACACAGGCCACAAACCAGTCCCACAGAGCGCTTCAGAAACCTGCCTGAAGCCTCCCGAGAAAACCCCTCCGACACCCCAGCAATATCCGTGCCCCAGATGGCCCCGGGACTCATACACAGGTGGGGGGTCCTAGCACCCAATCCCACCTACCCCGAACAAGTTCTGTCCGGTTCCAAGAAACCAGCCACAGATCCCTGGTCAATTTACCCTCTGGACCTTACCCACAAATCACGCTGGGCCAATCCTTTAGAATCTATATCTAAAGGTTTATTATTACAGGAAAGAAAAGCACGAGAGTAAGGTTATTAAAGTACAGTACGTTACATGCACCGAATCTCCCAGTTCTCGATGCAGGCTCTAGCAGAGATGTTGCAGCTGCTGGTTTAAAAGTTCTTATTGCACATTCTACGATCAGGATGGGTTCACAGGTCTTCCGGGCTCTTCAATCCCTGCAATGCTGCCTCTGGGATGAAGTGCTGAGCTGAGAACAAAATGGCATCGACCGCATGGCCTCTTTATACCCCCTTCTTGGCCTCTTCTGGTATGCAGCAGGTCACCTGGTCCCCAGCCTCTCTCTGCTGGCCGCTCGTAGGTGTCCGCCCTCCTGCTTTAGGTGTGTCCTTGGGCCATCAAGTGCCATTGTTCTACAGGGCTTCACTACTCAGCCTGTCCATAGCAATGCTTAACCACATTCCAAGAAATATTCAGCTTCCACACAGATTAAAGATCTACACACACAGACATTATGTACTCACATAAACAGTGTACACAGGATCAGAAAACAACAAGCTCCCATTCAATACCCCACATGGCTCCCTTTCATACCAATTTCTGGGGCCAACACCCCCACCTAGGGGTGCAGCAGCGATCTGGCTGCTTCCTTCCAATTCGGTAATGTGACAGAAGGGATGTTCCAAAACAGACGATTTTTCCCCAAAATTTGGCCCAGTGTACACAGGCTAAATGTTGGAAAAGCCTCTTCCAAAAAAAGAAGCAGAAAAAGCTATGCAAATTGGGGTTCACACACTTCTTTTTCCAGAAGAACAGTGCAGTGTAGACATAGCCTGCCTGTTGCACAGCAGTGGTAGGAGACATGGAGGGACAAATGGGTCTAACGGCACCAGCAGCCTCTCAGAACCACCCCCGTCCCAAACCCCAAGTCCTTCCCTCCACCCTTACTGGGGTCTACTGGGAATTGGCTGGATGCCAGCCCACCCCAGTGTCAGCCTAAGGACTGACTGGTCTGTAAAAGCTGCATCCTGGAAATGAGGAAGCAGCTAAAGTGACTCTGGTGGGACTTGAACCCACAACCTTTGAATGTCTAGCTGGGCTCACATTAACCATGCTATCTTAGAAGTCCAACATTCTTTCCATTGCACCACAGAGCCTGGTGGACTGTTGGCATTGATATCGCCACTCTCTGCTTTGCAGCATGGCAACTGCTGGGGGAAAAGAAAGGGGAGCCAGGTCTGTCTCTTTTAGGAGAGCAGGTTAGAAGAAGTGGAGGGGGGCCCCTGACAGTGAAAACTAGGAACCAGGACAAAGCTGCAGTTGGAGAACATGGGCATCAATCCCACTACTTCTTGCATACAAAGCAAGGGATTTCTCACTTGAGCTAATTCCCCTGCATGTGAACACTTCCTTTGCCCCACCCACCTTGTTCCAGACCCTACAACGTCTCTGTGGCAGCCTAAGGCTCCTTTTTGAAAGAGCCACTTGTGGGACTGACACCCGTGGGCCGGCTAGCTCAGAGGTTTAGGACGTGGTGCTCATATCACACAGACGTGTCTTAAGAGCAAGCCCCTTATTTCAAACCATAACGGGCTCGCTATTCCAACGTCCCTGCAAACCTCATGGTGCAAGGAGCGAGGGACATTTCGCAATAGCGAATTATTTGGAACTAAGTGCTGTGTAGCCAGCGTCAAATTACAAAATAAGCTATTTGAAAATTGACTTGAAATAAGCTACCCAATCGCATCGCTTATTCTGAGCTATGGGACACACCCCTAGTGAGTTAGAGCCCAGCTCTCTGCTCCACCCACCCATGTACTGACTCCATCGCTGCCATGGGGCTGTTTGTATTGGCCTCTTCTCTCTGTAGCCAGGCTTCAGCCAGGACTGAGACTCAGGCAGGAGAATGTGACCCGGCTCCCTGCACCTGGGCCCTGCATTTCTCATCCCTTCAGAGACACTTGCTAGTGGAGGAATCAATCAGTCACATGAGTGTAGATTATGAAATGTTGTTGTTGCCTTGGAAACTCCCCACAGACCTTCTCCCGGGGGCCCTGGGCAGCCAATCACACTGCACAGGTTACTTGGAGGTGAGTGTGCTGTGTAGACGTGCCCGTCCTGTTGAGGGCCAGCCTGATAGCGGGAGGCTCTGGCCACTTCCTTTCCTTGTCTCTCTCAGGCTGTGTCTACACTGCAGGGCTACGTCTACACTGCAGGCTTTTTGTGCAAGAGGAGAAGTTCTTGCGCAAAAACTTGCAGAGTGTCTACATTGCACGCACGTTCTTGCACATGTAAATTTATAGGGCAGCTCAGAAAACAGGGCTTCTTGCACAAGGGTTATTCCTCTCCCCATGAGGAATAAGCCCTCTTGCGCAATAACTCATCCACAAGGAGGCAGTGTGGAGAGCCAACAGGGGTTTCTTGCTCAAGAAAGCCCTATGGCTAAAATGGCCATCAGAGCTTTCCTGCGCAGGAGAACCTCCACACTGCCATGGGCGCTCTTACAGAAAAGCACTTCTCTTGTGCAACAGCACATGGGAGTGTAGACACACTGTTGTGCAAGACCTTTTGCACAAAACAGTTCTTGAGCAAGAAGTCTGCAGGGTAGGTGTAGCCAGGGGGTGTTTGGGTTTTTTACTAGCACTGAGCTTTAGGGACTGGTCCTAGCCAGGAATGTGTCTGGTGCTGGTTTGTGACACTCTAAGGCCGTGTCTACACTGGGCGTGAGAGCAACGCTGCGGTGGTTGATGTTCCAGGCTCTAGGGAAGACCCACTGATTAGAACTGAGCTGTGCAGAGTCTTGTAAAGGGAACCGCAACTTCTCTGGAGATTTGCTGAGTTTTATATGAGGGTTTATCAGAAGGGACGTTGTGGGCTCTGGAACAAGGTGGGTGGGGCAGAAAAACTTTTCAGAGGTAGGGGAATTAACTCAAGTGGTAGAGCGCTTGCTTTGCATGTGAGAGGCAGTGGGTTCGATACCCACATTCTCCAGTTGTAAACTTTTGCTGCTTCCTCTTTTCCACAGACAGAGCCAGCCAGGGGCTAAGTGCTTCCAGGGCCTTCTTCCCTCTTCCATAAGGCAATGGGCTGGGTTCAGCAGTGTAGGAGGCGTCACGTTTGCCTCCCAGGGAGCAGTTCCCTGGCTAAAAGTCAGGCAGACAAAGTCCAGCCTGCAACACCCAGAGGAGGGGATTTGCTTGCCAGGGGAGGGCAGACACAGACCAGCACTTGGGAGCTTGGCTGCCAGCTGCTTAGCACATCTGGACACAGAAGAATCCCAAGGCTTGGTTCTGCCAGGCAGCAGTTTCCCCTCTTCTGTTTCTTTTCAGCTCGATGCAAACTGCCTCCCAGCTGTGGGTGATGCTGAGTGTGTGTGAAACCAGCTGCGCTTTGGATGATTTTGTTAATTGTTTAAAAAGCCTCAGGCACCTCTTCTGCCTGGGGAGGTGTCTGTAACCATCCTTCCCGTGTGTCTATACCAGAGTCCAAGAGACAGATTAGAGTTTACTTCTCAGTGGTCCCGCGTCCCTCCTTTATCTCTGCAGTTACAGCCCCTGCTCTCTCCCATTTCTGGCCCATCCCCCAGGTGTCCATGTTGTTCACTTGCCTGTGGGCTTTGGGCACCTGCCCCCATCATACCTAGTTTAAAGCCTCCTCACTAGGTTAGCCAGTCTGCACCCAAATACTCTTCCCTTCCTCCACAGGTGAACCCCAGCCCTGCTGAGCAGCCCTTCCTGCAACAGCATCCCATGGGCAAGGAAGCCAAAGCCCCCTGCCCATGGAGCTGTAGCTTTCTGTGCCCAGGGGGCCAGACACCGCCTGGGCTCGATGGCTGGAGGGAAGTGGGGAATGGCTGCACTTTGGGAATCAAAAGTGTTGTGTGGAAACATAAAGAGCTTAGTTGGCTAAAGCACCTGCTTCATAAACAGATGGAGCTGTAGCATTCTGTGCCCAGGGGGCCAGACCCCACCAGGGCTGGAAGGCAGGAGGGAAGAGGACACCCTCACTGGGGTCTGCTGGGAACTGTCTGGACTCAAGCCCACCCCAGTGTCAGCTTAAGGATTGCCTGCTCTGTAAAAGGTGCCCTGGAAATGAGAAAGTAGCTAAAGTGACACTTGAACCCACAACCTTTGAATGTCTAGCTGGGCTCACATTAACCAGTGGAGCTTAAAAGTCCAACATGATTTCCATTGCACCACAGAAACCAATGGACTGCTGAGCTTCATATCTCCACTCTCTGCTTTGCAGCATGGCAATTGCTGGGAGAAAAGAAAGGGGAGCCAGGTCTGTCTCTTTTGGGAAAGCAGGTAGGAAGAGGGAGGGGCCACTGAGCTGAGTCAAAATAGGGGATGAAAACTGAGCTGTAGTTGGAGAATGTGGGTATCGATCCTCCCACTGCCTCTCACATGCTAAGTGAGCGCTCTACCACTTGAGCTAAATCTTCTGCATGCAAAAGTCTCTACTGCCCCACCCACCTTGTTCCAGAGCCCACAACATCCATGCGGCTGCCCAAGGCTCCTTTCTGAAAGGGCCACTTGCTCAAGAAATGGCTAAAATTGCCATCAGAGCTTTCTTGGAAGGAGAGCGTCCACACTGCCATGTGCACTCTTGCAGAAAAGCACTTCTCTTGTGCAACAGCACATGGCAGAGCGGAGACACTGTTGCGCAAGACCTTTTGCACAAGAATTCTTGCAAAACAGTTCTTGAGCAATAAGTCTGCAGGGTAGATGTAGCCAGGGGGTGTTTGGGTTTGTTACCAGCACTGAGCTTTGTACAACAGCACAGGGAACATTGTGAAAAGCCAAAACCTTCCTGCCCTGGGTGTCCCTGGCCAGCCAGTGAGTGGCACAAAGGTTCCCTGAAGTGCTGACTTCAGGTGGCTTGAAATAAATTTTTATCATTCAGTTGATGTGGCCAAGTGGTTAAGGGGCTGAACTGCTAATGTGTTGTGCTCTGCACGCATGGGTTTGAATCCCATTGTTGTTGGGTGTTAATGACCCTCTCTGTTACTTCTCCCAGAAGTTCAGTGCCAGCCCCTCCTGTTACCCTGCCTGCCCCAGCCCCTCCCACTGCAGCCTGGGGAAAGGGGAAATCTCCAGAGACACTCCCAGCTCCCAAAGGAGATTCCAGGCAGCCAGGCCATGGGGGTCTCTGAGATGCCCCAGCCCTGCAGCCTGTCCCACCTGGCAGTTGCCATGGTCCCTCTGTGAGGTCACTGCCTCCCAGCCAATGAGCTGAGGTGCTGCAAAAGTTCCTTGTGATGTCCTGCCCCTGGCCAGCCCCTTGGCATGTGTGAGCTGCTCCCCCTCTGCCCCCCTCACTCAGGGCTGGTTCTGGGGCTCACGCAGGGAACATCAGAGGCTGCTCAGGGGGCCACATTGCTAGGCCAGGGGCCCTCCTGTGGGGCTGTGAGTGTTGCTGTCCCTGCTGTACAGACAGGGCCATAGAGTCTCAGGAGGCTGTAGCCGTGGGAGACACTTCCCTGGTTTCAGGAGGGAGGTGAGACGTCACGGCCAATGACTGGGAGCCAGCTACAGATACCCATGGAAAGCTGATTTTCAGAGGGGCTTAATCAGGAGCTAAAAGTTGAAGAAGGGACATTTAGAAGGGTGAATTTCTGTCTCTGGGAGTGTTTTCTGTGTTCTCCTTTGCCCTAATGGACAAGGCAGAGGCGTCCTCAGTCAGGGGTTATGTGTTTAAGTCCCACTTGGGGTGATAGTTTCCTCTTACTGACAAAAAACTTATCTTTCTTTGCTCTCTGAGACAGTTGGCAAGGATGCTCCTTACTGGCTCTGGCTCTCTACAGAAGTTGTTCAGACCCTTCAATAGCAAATGCTGGTGTTAGGTGCACGTCTGAGTTCTAAAAGCCCAGGGCTGCATCTAGACTGGCACGATTTTCCGCAAATGCTTTTACGGAAAAGTGTCCATGCCAATCTAGACGTGGTTTTGTGCAAGAAAGCCCCGATCGCCATTTTCACCATCGTGACTTTTTGTGCAAAACAGTTTTTAGCTGTCTACACTGGCCCTCTTGCGGAAAAACATTTCCGGAAAAGGGCTTTTGCCCTAACGGGAATGTCAAAGTCGCTTGTCATATGGGCTCTGGAACAAGGTGGGTGGGGCAGGGCATTTGTTCCCATGCATGGGAATTAGCTCAAGTGGTAGAGCGCTTGCTTTGCATGTGAGAGGCAGTGGGATCAACACCCACATTCTCCAGTGAGAGATGGCTGCTTTTTCCTTTGCTTTACAGGCAGAGACAACAAGGGGACCTAAGTGCTTCTAGGGGCCTCTTTGCAATAGGCAGTGGACTGGTTTCTGCAGTGCAGGGGGTGTCACGTTTGCCGGGCATAGAAAAGTTCCCTGGCTAAAATCCAGAAAGGCAAAGTCCTGGCTGTAACACCCAGCGGGGGGATTCGCCAGCCTGGGGAGAGCAGGAACAAACCAGCACTTGACTGCCAGCTGTTTGCACATCTGGACACAGAAGCATCCTGAGCCTTGGTTTTACCAGCCAGTTTCTTTTCAGCTCCCTGCAAACTGCCTCCCAGCTGTGGGTGAGGCTGAGTGTGAGTGAAACCAGCTTCACATTGGATGATTTTGTTAATTGTTTAAGAAGCCTCATGCACCTCTTCTGCCTGGGGAGGTGTCTGTAATAGACGCCTAGTGTGACAACACCCTGGGGTTTTACCCCTTTAACCTCACCCAGAGACTCCCGACAAGTCCACTCCTGTATCCATCTCCGCCTCAGGCCAAGTGTTCGCATGTTTCATATTGAAGGAAACTCCTCCTCCCTTTTTCCTGCAAATCCAGAGCAAGCTGAACCCTTCTGTGCCAATATTCCAATAAAGTGTATTATCCCACCACGTCCCTGTGATACCAACTTCTTCCTGCTTATTACCCATAGTCCCGTGTGTCTGTACCAGCATCTAAGATACAGATTAGATTTTGCTTCCCAGTGGTCCCGCGTCCCTCCTTTATCTCTGCAGTTACAGCCCCTGCTCTCTCCCATTTCTGCCCCATCTCCCAGGTGTCCATGTTGTTCACTCACCTGTGGGCTTTGGGCACCTGCCCCCATCAAACCTAGTTTAAAGCCTCCTCACTAGGTGAGCCAGTCTGCACCCAAATACTCTTCCCTTCCTCAACAGGTGAACCCCGTCCCTGCTGAGCAGCCCTTCCTGCAACAGCATCCCATGGGCAAGGAAGCCAAAGCCCCCTGCCCACGGAGCTGTAGCTTTCTGTGCCCAGGGGGCCAGACACCACCTGGGCTCGATGGCTGGAGGGAAGTGGGGAACGGCTGCACTTTGGGAGGCAAAAGTGTTGTCTGGAAACATAAAGAGCCATTTTGGAGGAGGGCACCATGGCTTAGGTGGCTAAAGCACCTGCTTCATTAACAAAAAATCCTGGGTTCAACTCCCAGTGGTGCCTTGTTGTAACCTTTGCTCACATTTTCCTATGTCATTCTTCCCAACACTCCTCCCCACTCAGCCTTTTCCTGAACCAGCAGTTCCATGGGTGGCCAGGGGAGGCCTCTTCTGTGTCCCAGAAGGGGATAAGTAAATGTGAGCAAAGGCTGCAACAAGGTACCAGTTGTAACTGAACCCAGGTGCTGTTGTTTATTTGGTAAGTGCTTTAGCCAGCTCAGCCACGGTGCCCTACTCAGACCCACCTCTAAACTGTTCTACTGTACGGTCCCTGACAACACCATTGTCTCGCAAAGTTCGGCCATTCCCCATTTCCCTCCTGCCTTCCCACCCTGGGGGTGTCTGGCTCCCTGGGCACAAAAGGCTACAGCTCAGTGGGCAGAGGCTCTAACATGCACATCTCCCCAGCCGCTGGGACTGTAGAGTTGCCTTTGAGGTTCTCCAGGGTTGGGGGAGGGCAAAATTGAGCAAACTTTGATTCTCTGGCTTGTAAACCCCTTGGTCTCAGGGTCTAGGTTGGAGTCCCCAGGCGGGGGCCCGGCCTCCTTCAGTTTGGTCCCTTCCTGAGGGCACAAAATTGACATCAGAGAATTCCTTTGCCCTGCAGCAATCTCTGTTGGCCAAAGGGTTAGCAACTGAATATTTGCCCAAGCTTAAGTGCAGTAGCAGAAAACATTTTAAGTGTGTTTCTGTGGTGTAGTGGTTATCACATTTGCCTAACATGCAAAAGGTCCCTGGTTCAAAGCCAGGCAGAAACACAGCATCTTCTATTATTGCGGTTCCCCTGGGTGCCCACAAGGCAGTTCCAAGGCCTGCCACCTGGTGCAGGGTTTGGCAGCATGTGTGCTGGCTTTCAGGAGCTTGTGGGAGACAGCTCAGCAGGTTAGGCTGAGAAAGGAGAACGCTGAGGGGGGGGGGGCTGAGACTTCTCAGTGGTGCCTTGCCTGAGACCAGGTCATTGCAGCCACTCAGTCCAGGGCCCACCCTGGAAGTGCCACTACTGTGGCTGTGCACCTTCGGGGCAGTGTGGCTGTCACCTTTGGTGCAAGTGGACACAAAGCCACATAATGTCCTGTCTCATGCCCAGTCCCCAGCCACCCCATTCCCCTGGCTTTCTTCTCACCCAGCACCCCCAGCTTGCTTTGCCACCCTCCCTTGTTCCTGCTCCCCCACCCTGCTCCTTCCTCCACGGTCCTTCTGCACCCTTTCTCCTGGACACACACGACTCCTTGGCGCTTCTCAAGCCAGGCCCTGCAAGGAGCCACCAGGCAGGATCCAGCCCTTGGAGCTCGGCTTGCACCGGATCTGGTAGTTTCCCACGACATCTCACCTGGGAAGAGGTGACTTGTTCTCCTTCCTTCTGACCTAGCAGATCAATGATTGCAGTTATCTACACTTAAAAATTCACAGAGGAAATTCCCCTCAGGCTCCTGGGGCGGGGGGGCAGCTCTTCCCCCCGGGGGACTGGTGCCTGCAGAGGGAGGGGCGCAGGGAGAGGCACCCACAGAGGCAGGGGGCATTTGCGACACCCTGGTTATAAACTTCAGAAATGTCGTTGGGGCAGAGAAGTTGGTGCCCCCAAGTGCCACCACCAGTCACCTCTGCCCCCCCTCCTGCCCCACGGGGGTGGGGGAGTTGCCATTGTATCTTTCCCCATCTCCTTCTGTACAAGCCCTGCCCTGTGTCTCCCCTTCCCCAGCCAGGCTGCTCTTGCTCCCCCTGTCTCTTCCCAACCTCCTCTGCCCCCTTTCCCTTCCTGTGACCCCCCGAAGTTTCCCTCCATTGCACCCCTGCTCCCAGCCACCCACTGACTGGCATGATCCCCCCAACCTCCCTTCAGTGCTCCTGCCTCCCCTTCCTGCCCCCACCTCACACGTCCCTGTTCCCTTCACCTCTCTCTTCTTCCCCCACCCCACTTGATCCCCCTCCCCACCCTCTCTGGGGTGGCTCTCCCCGCCTCGCACGAGCTGATAGCAGCTTCCCTGGCCCCAGGCTGGGATCACAGCCCCCTCTGCTGAGAGCAGCCCTGGGCCAGATACCCCCACTGCCACCCTGGGGGCTCTGCTCTTCTGGGAAGGGGAGGGGGCCTCTCTTACCTGCCCTCACAAATGCTGGGGGCCAGGCCGGGCAGGGACTGGCCAGGCTGGGGGCGCTGCCATAGGAAAGGTTTCCAGGGAGCAGCTTTCTACATCCCACCGGCCCTGCGGGAGATTCCCCCTCCTGGCTGCAGCCCAGGCGCCGGGGGCCCAGCAGTGCTGCACCCAATGCTGGGGCTCGGGGATCCGCCCGGAGCTATTTCCAGGGGCCCTGCAAGCAGAGGGCAGGAAAGGAGCCAGGCTGAGGCTTTGCAGGGAGCAGACCGGGAGCAGGCCGGGGACCTGGCAGGAGGAGGCTCCAGCGAGCACAGAGCCTGCGCAGGGCCAGCCTGCTGGGAGGGGAGCAGGAGCATCCAGCACCATTCAGGCCACTGGCAGCCGACACTGGGGGAGCTCTGAGACTCCAGGGCAAAGGCCTCCAGCCCCTCAGCCCCTGGGATTAGGTGCCCTGGAACCAGGCCCCCTGGAATAGCATTGTGGCTGGGGGGCTCTGACCCACAGGGGGGCTGGCCCCAGAGCCAGGGCCTGGGAGTCTGGTCAGCAAGTGAGACTCGCCCGTCAGTCCAAGCTGCTTTCTCCCCGGCTGCCGTTCCTGCCTGTCCCGTGCCAGTGTCGCACGCAGGCCAGTGGGGCAGGACGGGACGGGGGGTGTCAGTGGGGCCCTGCTCTCAGTCCGTCCCTCACAGGCCCTGTGGGCTGCTCGAGGGCTGAGCCCATCGCCCAGGCCTGGCGCAGGGATGGAACATGGGGCACGTTTCCCCCTGTGAGCGTGTGCGGGGGCAGGAGGGAGCCACACGGGCCGGGTGAAGGTTTTGTGCTGGGGCTGGAGGCTTGAGCCAGAGCTGTCGGCCTCAGCGGGACTTGCTCCTCCCCTCTCCTGCCTTGCTGCCTCCTTTGGCCAGCAGCGCTCAGGGGCACCCAGGAGAGTCAGGACGCCGAGGCACAAGCTCCTCAGAGGGCCCTGAGGCCTCTGGCTTCTGCCAAGGGGCTTTCTGTGGTGCCGAGCAGGGAGGGGGGGGCCAGGCCCCAGGCCCAGGCCCAGGCAGGAGAAGGGGCAGCAAGACACTGCGTTTCTGCCTGGTTTCACTCAAGGGTCCTTCTGCAGGTGAAGCGCCCATTAGAGCCCCCTGTGTTGCTGGGCTCTCCTGCCCCAACACTCACCCAAGGGCTACCTGGGCAAAGCAGCCTGCCCCAGGCCCCCTTCCAAAGCTCAGCTGGGGCAGAGCAGAGGCCTGTGGCTGGGGATCAGCAAAGGCCTTAGGTTGCTTTTTTTTTTTTTTTTTTAAAGAAGTAATGGAGATTGCCTATCTCCTAGAACTGGAAAGGACCTTGAAAGGTCATCAAGTCCAGTCCCCTGACTTCTCAGCAGGACCAAGTACCATCCCTGATGAATTTTTGCCCCAAACGGCCTGTGCAAGGCTTGAACTCACAACTCTGGGTTTAGCAGACCAATGCACAAACCACTGAGCTATCCCTCACCAAACATCTCTGTAGTCAGCATAGGGCTTGAACCCATGACCTTGGCATTATTAGCACCAGGCTCTAACCAACTGAGCTAGCTGGGCTGCTAACTTGACTCCTGCTGAAAGGAGAGATTCTTCTTCCTCCCCCTGGCTGCAGGCCCGGCCTTAGGACCAGGCGGCTGCCTTGGGTCTGTCCTTTTGGGGCCTGGGGCTACAATTGCCAAAAAGGTTTTGGGTTCCAGCTGCCAATCTAACGTCTTAGGCTGTGCAGACCTCAAGACACGGCAGGAGCTAGAGGGGAACGGTGAACGGCTGCACTTTGGAATGGGAACATGTTCTCTGGAACCATAAAGTAGAACAGTTTGAGGGCTACTTTCAAGGAGGGCACCATGGCTTAGTTGGCTAAAGCAGCTGCTTTGTAAGCAGAAGATCCTGGGTTCAACTCCCAGTGGTGCCTTGTGGTGAGGCCAATGTGTCTCTTCTTTCCACCATATCCCAACACATATCTGGAGTTGGTTTTACTTTTTGCTGGTGTCCTAACAGTGGAAGTAGGATGGCAGCAAAGAGCTGGTGCAGGTGCCCTCTGGGTTTGATTTAGACAGTCTTATCTAGATTTGCAAAATCAAACTCTGGGAGATGGATTGCAGCAGAAATCTCCACCTGAGTGAAGACATGGCCTAATGGTGCAATTAGTTAGATGCTGACGAGAGCCAGCCTGAGCCATTCTAGTGCCCCGGGCATGTGGCACTGCCCCCCGGCTCATGGTGCATGTGGGGCTCCACCCTGGCTGCACAGTGCATATACAGCCCCTCCCCCTCCATGCAGGGAGCTTGTGGTGGCAGGATGCTCTTGTGCTGCCCAGCCTGGCCCTGCCACCACCGCTGGCGTGCAACCCAGGGTCCCCTGGGGCAGGCCATGCAGAGCCCCACAGCTGCATGGGGAAGGGCACTATGAGGAACTGGACCAAGTCCTGGGGGTTGGGAAATCCTGTCTCCAGGGACAGTTGTGGAGTCTGGGATGGAGACACCTGGGCAGCAGCGGCCGCTGCTTCAGGATGACAACCCAGATGACCAGCAGCTCCAGGATAAGGAGAAGGAGGATTCCAGGAACGTCGTGACCCTCACCCTGGAACCGGTCCCCCAGATGGAGGAGGCCTCCCAAATGTCCTCGGGCACCGGGGAGGGAACATCAGGTGAGTGTTGTGAGGTTGCAACACACACAGGGCAGGCGGGACCACAGGGGATGATGCGCTATTGTGACGTGTCGTGCTGATTGTAGGTGGGGGGACACCACACATGTGTGACCCCATAGAGGGCCGTCCTCCCCCCACCATGTGTGCAAGGCACCACCTGCTCCTGCAGACAGTGCTGCCAGCGGCTAATTTCCTAACACTGGATGCAAACAAGCAAATGTAACGGGGGTGTAGCTCAGTGGTAAAGTGTTTGACTATAGGCAAAAGGGTCCCTGTTTCCACTCCAAGTGCCCCCTGAAAGGTTGATCAACTTCTTTGAAACCTTTGCATCTCCAGTTGCATCTCACTCTGCATTTCTGATGTGCAGAGATTACTACAAACCCCTGGGCTGTGTCTACGCTGGGTCACTTATTCCAGAAAAGCAGCCGCTTTTCCAGAATAACTTGCCAGCTGTCTACATTGGCCGCTTGCTTTTCCAGAAAAGCAATGACGATCTACTGTAAAATTGTCAGTGTTTTTCCAGAAAAACTATGCTGCTCCTGTTCGGGCAAAAGTCGTTTTCTGGAAAAACTGTTCCGGAAAAGGGCCAATGTAGACAGCCCAGTTGTCTTTTCCACAAAAAAGCCCCATTCGCAAAAATGACGATCGGGGCTTTTTTCCGGAAAAGCGCGTCTACATTGGCCACGGACGCTGTTCCGGAAAAAGTGCTTTTCTGGAAAAGCATCCTGCCAATGTAGAGGCGCTTTTTCCGGAAATCCTTATAACGGAAAACTGTTCCATTTTAAGCATTTCTGGAAAAGGGTGCCAGTGTAGACTGTGACGGACCGGGCCGTGTCTGGGCACAGCTGAGGGCGTCCGCTCAGGGCGAATTGCTCGAATCCGGGGCTACTTACAGCCTCCGACTGGCGACCTCTCCACACAGGCCACAAACCAGTCCCGCAGAGCGCTTCAGCAACCTGCCTGAAGCCTCCCGAGCAAAACCCCTCCGACACCCCAGCAATATCCGTGCCCCAGATGGCCCCGGGCCTATACACAGGTGAGGGGTCCTAGCACCCAATCCCACCTACCCCGAACAAGTTCTGTCCGGTTCCAAGAAACCAGCCACAGATCCCTGGTCAATTTACCCTCTGGACCTTGCCCACAAATCACGCTGGGCCAATCCTTTAGAATCTATATCTAAAGGTTTATTATTACAAGAAAGAAAAGCCTGAGAGTAAGGTTATTAAAGTACAGTACGTTACATGCACCGAATCTCCCAGTCCTCGATGCAGGCTCTAGCAGAGATGTTACAGCTGCTGGTTTAAAAGTTCTTATTGCACATCCTACGATCAGGATGGGTTCACAGGTCTTCCGGGTTCTTCAATCCCTGCAGTGCTGCCTCTGGGATGAAGTGCTGAGCTGAGAACAAAATGGCATCGACCACATGGCCTCTTTATACCTCCTTCCTGGCCTCTTCTGGTCTCAGCCGGTCACCTGGTCCTCAGCCTCTCTCTGCTGGCAGCTCTTGGGTCTCCGCCCTCCTGCTTTAGGTGTGTCTTTGGGCCATCAAGTGCCATTGTTCCACAGGGCTTCACTACTCAGCCTGTCCATAGCAATGCTTAACCACATTCACAGAAATATTCAGCTTCCACACAGATTACAGATTCCTACCTACACACATAGACATTATACACTCACATAAATAGCGTACATAAGATCAACAAACAATAATCTCCCATTCAATACCCCACATGGCTCCCCCCACACCAATTTCTGGGGCCAACACCCCCACCTAGGGGTGCAGCAGCGATCTGGCTGCTTCCCTCCAATTCGGTAATGTGACATAGAGTGCCAGTGTAGACGTAGCCCTAATGTGTTTCTGTGTCAATGTGCATAAACCAGGCAAACCCATCTCATCTGAAACAAGTTCAAATCTGCTGTGTCTCGTTTCTATTCCCATCAATTCAGCAAGGGTGTGATCTGAAAGTCCTTGGTCTACCTGGGCTATGCTGTGCAGAAGAACAAGAATCACACCCAGTGGGGGAGGAATGGCCACTATCTTTCAATCTTCCAGAGTTTGATTTAGCAAGTCCAACTAAGACTCACTAAATCAAATTCAGAGGGTACCCACCAGCTTCCAGTACTTCTGCTCTTTGCTCCCTTTGGGTTCCTGCAGTAGGGACACAGCCAGGCTCAACTGACAGAGGCCAACTCTCGCTACGTAGGGTATGTTTACACTTGCACCCTCTTTTCCAAAAAGGGATGCAAATGTAAAGAGTGAAAACTGTAAATGAAGCCACCAGGGACACATACAATGGGTCTGCAAAAAAATGAACCAGCTGAGCACTTTGCAGGGAACAGGCCATCGCCCTGCTGGGAGAGGCTCCATCATGCACAGACTCTGCGCAGGGCCAGACTGCTGGGAGGAGGCTCTGGCCACGGACTTTCCTCCCCTCTCTGTTACCTCCTGCACCTGGGGCTGAAAGGGACGTGGGCTGCAGGCTGGTCCTGCCCAGCTGCCTTCCCCAGTGGGAGCAGAAAATGCTTATGGAAGGGCCCACACGTTGTCCCAATGCACTGGCCTGAGGGCCTGAATTCTTGCTGCCCCTGGCTGCACCCAAATGCCCTTCTGGGGGGGCAGGTTCCCCAGCTCACACCCCTCCTGTCACACAAAGCTTGCAAATGGGGTTGATTTTCCTCCATCTCTCCTTGCTGCTGCACTAAAAGAAATCCTGAACCCGAACCCTTGTCCTGTCACTGGAGAGATGGCCCTGTGCTGGGATATGAGAGAGTATCCCAGTGATGCTCCTCGCAGCCCAGGAGAAGAAGGGGGCTCTGGGTGGAAGGAACCCAAGTAAAACAGGTCCCAGTGGGCATGAACTGGGCACCAGCTTGGCCCAGTTGAGTGAGGGGAGGTTGGTCCCATGGTGTCAAGGGCAGCGCTCAGGACTCTGCTGCTGCTGGCAGGGAAGAAGCTGGGAGGCAAGGTGCTGGCAGCAAGATATTCCGGCTTCTCTTTGCCCTGGGTCTGCCAGCCACCAGCCACCTGGACCAACCCTCAAACCAGCTGGACTAGCCAGCCCACGTCACAGTGAGTCACTAGTGGCCCTGTCAGAGAAGAGCCATTGGCAGCTTCAGAGATGTTCCTGCAGCTGCCTGAGGCACCTTTCTTGAAAGGGCCACTGGTGAGGTGCACTTTTCTAGGCTGGCTAGCTCAGCTGGTCAGAGTGTGGCACTAATAAAGCCAAGGTCAGGGGTTCAAGCCCCATGCTGGCCAAAGGGGTGTTAGGTTCAATGACTTGTTTTGGGAAAGTTTTAGCTTGTTTCCCTGACTGGGAATTGAACCACTAGACCATCAGGGACACATAAAACAAGTCTCTTTGCTCACCTACACTAGCCTTTCGCAGGCCATTTTCTGTCCACTTCAGGATGGGGGGGGGGGTCCATTCTCCCTTGCCCAGAGGGGACAAGAACAGACAAACAGAACATCAAAGCAGCCAGACTGGGCCATGCCAGTTGTCCAACTACCCCAGGATCCTGTCTCACAACAGCAGCCAATTTCATTGTCCGGAGGGAATCCTCAGGACAGACAGTTATTAAATGATCCCTCCTTTCCCAGCTTCAGGTATACACCAGCTAGGGACACCTGCCCTGTCCATCCTGGTTAAATGCCATTGATTGACCTTTCCTGCATTCAATAATCCAGTTCTTTTTTGGACCTTCTTGTTGATTTCACCTTCGCAACATCCTCTGGCAAGGAGTTCCACTGGGCGCAAAAATGCTTCCTTTTTAACTCGGTTACTTACCAGTTTCATTCTGTCACCCTGGTTCTTAAGCCCCTTGCTTGTCCCTTTTCCGAAGCTGAGAAGAAGAAGTTCCACGAGTGACTTGTTGGGTGGCTTCATGGGCTGGATCCAGCCCGCTGGCCTGTATTGCCCAGGCCTGGCTTAGAGGGAACCTTGGCTCTGGGCTGTGGGGGAGGGGCGCTGTGGAAAGGCCAGTCTGGCCTTCCTGGGCAGGGCATGACGACGTCCACTTTGTGCAGCACGACTGCCAAACATCCCAGACAGAGAATTACAGGCCAAAGAAACCTGTATCTAACAGCCAAAGTAGCTCAGCGGGGAGAGCATTAGACTGAAGATCTAAAGGTCCCTGGTTCAATTCCAGGCTTTGGCAGGTGCTGGCATGTGCCAGTAACTTCCCTGGTGTTCAATCCTTACCTTGCTGTTTTTGGTCACAGCTTGGTATTGACAAATCAAGATCATCTCATGAGCCCCGCCCCCAACTTCTTCCTGTTACTCGCTGCCTCTTTGACTACTGCCCACCCAGTGCTGGCCCTAGATATGGAACAGGGCTGTGGGCTGATGGGGATGTGCTGGGGAATTGTTGGTTTGTGTAAATCCTTGAGAATTGATCTTCTTGCCCCTCTGGCTCAATTCTACTTTGTGCTTCTTCACTTTCTCAATGTAAGGACTTTGGAGAAAACTCTGAAATGTCTGCTCCAGTGGTGCCATGGGTCAGTGCGCAGTATTGATAAAGCAGTGTGCATAGGAGACATGCTGAGGGTGTGAATTCAAACCTCACCTGGAGCAGTGGTTTTCAGTCCCTACTGGGCTGCCCCTTTCCAGTGATCGCTGTGGGAGCTGGAATTCTAGCTCAGAGGAGACTGTCAGTCAAATTCCCCCTTCAGACTTGTCAGACTGAATGGTGGGTGGCCAGGGAAGGTCCTTCTTGCTTCCAGGGTCTTGTTGCAGGTCTTCTCCCCCCACTCCTTACCCAGCAGCAGCTGCTGTCCCTTTCGGCCATTGGGTCAGCTCAGGGAGGGAGGCAGGAAATGGGGCAAAGGAGCCAGACAAGCTGAGGGAGGCGGGGAAATTCTGATCTCTGCATCTCCCCTATGTGAGGGTTTGTCTACACGTCATTCCTCTTCCCAGAGAGCAATGCAAATTCAGCTGAGTGACATTGCAAATGAAGTGGAGATTTGCATAATCATGTCTGGCCGCTATTTTGAAATATGCTATTTTGAACTAACAGGCGCTGTCTAGACACAGCTCTTTGGAAAGAAAACCCTTCTTTCAAAATCCCCCTTACTCCTTATGAAATGAGGTTTAAGGGTTAGTTCTGACGAAGGGTTTTCTCCCGCAATAAGCGAATCTCAACAGCGTTTTGTATTGCAAAATAAAGTATTTTCAAATAGCACCAGTCTGTGAATATGCAAATGAAGTGCAGGATATTTAAATCCCAGCTTCATTTCCAATGTTGAGTGTCTACATTTGCATCCCTCACAGGCTCTCTGGGCAGCGATACCCCAAGGGAATGACAAGGGCATGTGGTGCTGGCTTTCCTGTCCCAGCAATTGGAGTCAGAGCCCTGCCTTGCCAGTGCCAGTCACAGCAGCCTCTGCACCTGCTCCAGGCTTGTGGTTTCCTTCTTCCCAATGCACCTCCCCAATCAGCCTTTTCCTGAACCAGCAGCTCCATGGGAGGCCTCTTCTCTGTCTCAGAAGCACACAGGAAAACATGAGCAAGGGCAACAAGGCACCACTGGGATCTGAACCCAGGATCTCCTGCTTACAAGGCAGGCACTTTAGCCAGCTAAGCCATGGTGCCCTTTTTGGCTAGCTCCTCCTCCCCTCCCCTCCCCTGTGTTGAGACAGGCTGTATAGTCTCTGGGGTGGGAATGAGGGATTTGGGTGTGGGAAGGGGTGAGAGGTGCAAGCTCCGGGAGGAAATCTGGATGCAGGAGGAGGTGGAGAAGGGGAGGGGGCTCCAGGCTGGGCAGTGTTGGGATTCTAAGCAAGCCACAGGCTTGCGGATGTGAGAGTGCAGGAATTTGGGTTGGGGTATGGGAGGGGCTGAGGGCAGGGGGTTCCAGTGTTTGATAGGCTCAGATCTAGGGTCTGGGGACGGGAGAGTGCAGGAGTGGTTGTGGCCAGATGGGGGCTTGGCCCCAATTGTGGGTTTGTTGGCCAGGCTTCATTTTTAAATAGAATACTATGTTAAACACAAAAAGTTTCTGTATTGTCTTTATTTATGAGAATGGCAGGGAACCTGCCTTGAGTCAGGTGTCACTGACCCATAGAAAAGTCATTTGGGAGCAGGGGACACAGTACTGGGGAGAGGTGCTAGTGGGTTCTGGAGCAGGGAACAGGGTGCCAGTGAGGGCAGGGGAGAGGGGGCAGGGTGCCGGGACAGGTTTCTGCAGCAGGGGACAGGGTGCTGGGGGGGGGGGCAGGTTTCTGCAGAGGGGAGCAGGGGGACAGGTTTCTGTAGTAGGAGACAGGGTGCCAGAAGAAACTGGTTTCTGCAGGGGGGGAAGGTTTCTGGAGAGGCGTCGGGGGGGCAAGGGAGAGGGAACAGGGGGCCAGGAGGGCGGGGGACAAGTTTGGGGCAGAGGAGAGGAAACAAGGTGGCGCTCCCTCCGGACTGACCGCAGGGCAGCCGGGCTGGAGTGAAGAAAAGCGGCTGCCGGGCCAGCTGGCCATGGCGCTCAGCCAGGGTGCACCACGCTCCACGTGGGCAGGCACAGAGGGGAAGCCGCCCAATCAGCTGGAGCGCAGTTCAGCCTCCTCTGGGCTGAACGCCACAGTCAGCAGGCCAGGCAGCTTCTCCTCTGTGCCAGCCCACGTGGAGCGTGGTGCACCCTGGCTGAGCGCCATGGCCAGCTTACCTTCTTCTGCTTTCTGAGACAGTTGGCAAGGATGCTCCCAAGTGGGTCTCTCTCTTACTCCACAGAAGCTGTTCAGACCCCTCATTTGCCAATGCTGGTGTTAGGTGCAGATCTGGATGCTAAAAGCCCAGGTATCCAAAGTAAGAGTGAAGGGGCACATTTTCCTCCAGAAGGCCCAGGAGTGACAGACAGAGGGAGGTGGCTGTAGCAGAGCAGGGTCTGTCTGGAGACAAAGCGGAGCCTGAAGATGAGAAGATCCATGACAGGCAGAGACTCCAGAGCACGGGGGGCTAGTTATTTGGTCTGGCAAAGTGACAGAAAATCCCCAGGCCCTGAGCATGGTGCAGGCAAAGCCCCTGGGGCAGTTTGCCTGGTGAGGTTTGGGGGCGTGGATCTTACACCTTGTATATTTTCCCTTTGCAACATCCTCTGGCAAGGAGTTCCACTGGGCGCAAAAATGCTTCCTTTTTAACTTGGTTACTTACCAGTTTCATTCTGTCACCCTGGTTCTTAAGTAGGCGAAAAAATAATTTCTTATTTGCTTTCTGCACCCCTGTCATCATCACATAAACCCCTGTCCCGTTGCCCCTTGCTTGCCCCTTCCCACGCTGAGAAGAAGAAGTTCCATGAACTCCTGGGAGTTGCTTTCCAAGGAAGAGGCATTTCCAAAATAGAAGATGGCCAAGCCCAATCCCCTACACAAAGGCCCAGGAAATACCAGTGGAGCTTGGGAAAGCTCCCTCTCGGGCAGCGCTACGGAATGGATCCGGCTGCCCATCGGGCTGACTAACCCATCAACAGAGGCGTCCCCGTGAGACTTCTCAGCCCAAGTGCAGAGACTATGGCGTCTCCCACTCCCAGCCCAGTGGCAGAGGGGCAGCGCCCTGAGGAGGCGGGTCCTGAGGTGGAGGAGACCTTTGAAGGGAACGGAGACAAGGGAGACGTGAGGTGAGAGGAAGGAGAACAAGTCGCCTCTTCTCAAGCGAGACGTGGTGGGAAACTGCCGGTTCCGGTGCAGACTCTTGCAGTGTTGTTGTGGAATAACGGCCATTGCTCCAAAAGAACTTTTGTGTGTGGACAAAACCTGCACAGCCCAAGAAATGTGGTTGGCAGCTCCTCCCCACAATCCTTTTGTCAATTGAAGTGCAGGGTTCTGAAGACATGGACCCAAGGTAAACACCTTGCTTGCTTTCTGCTAAGGCCACGCTGGAGGGAAAAGAATGACTCCTTCGAGCCAGAGTTAAACCAGCAACCTAAGGAACACTTAACAAACACACACTACAGTCCTCTGCTCTGCCAGCTGAGCTATCAAAGGAGCCTGAGCAGCATTAATTTGTCCAGGTTGTCCCTTCTAAAAGTCTCAGGGCAACTGCTCTCCCAAGTAGATGGCATTGCTGATGAGGGGCAGAGGAGCACAGGGGCTGTCACAGGCACTTCACATGCAGACAGACCCCCTGAGTGAAACCTGAGCTAGATCCATCCATGTCACAGCAAAAGGAAGAAATCTGGGTTCTTCTCATGTGTCTTCTTTGTTCCAGAGTCTCTAGGGGTGCGGCACCGAAACCTATTGTGCTGGCCGTAATGTTTTCCTTTATTTAAAATGAAGTTTGATCAACTAACATGAGACAGTTCAAACGCTTAATCATTTAATGATTTAAATGAAACTTTTCTCCCCAGCTGCAGCCCTAGCAAAATGGCTGGGGTGTGATTGTGTCATTAGTGGCGAGTGTCCATTAGTAACCAAGAGTCCATGGAAAGGTTTGGGGAGGGCAGGGGCTCAGCAAAGGGGTGGGGTCTTGGGGAAGGGACGGGATAGATCCTGGCTTGCCCTGACATTTAATAGGTGACCTTGGGGTCATGTGGCCCCCTGAGCAGCCTCTGATGTTCCCTGCGTGAGCCCCAGAACCAGCCCTGAGTGACAGGGGCAGAGGGAGAGCAGCTCACACATGCCCAGGGGCTGGACATGAGCCTGCAAGGCAGCAGTGACATCACAAGGAACTTTTTCAGCACCTCAGCTCATTGGCTGGGAGGCAGTGACCTCACAGAGGGTCCATGGCAACAGCCAGGTGGGACAGGCTGCAGGGCTGGGCCATCTCAGAGACCCCCATGGCCTGGCTGCCTGGAATCTCCTTTGTGAGGTTTCCCCTTGAGGGCAGAAGGGATTGAGGGTCCCAGCTGGGAGTGTCTCTGTGGAGATTTCCCCTTTCCCCAGGCTGCAGTGGGAGGGGCTGGGGCAGGCAGGGGTACAGGAGGGGCTGGCACTGAACTGAAGAGAGATCTGGGAGAAGCAAGAGGAAGGGCTGCAAACACCCAACAAGGATGGGATTTGAACCCATGCATGCACAGCACAACGGATTAGTAGTCCATCGCCTTAACCACTCGGCCACCTCATTTGGCCTGCAAGGTTTGTTTCAAACTACCCAAAGCCAGCACTGCCAGGAACCTTTGTGCCACTTCCTGGCTGGCCAAGGACACCCAGGGCTGGAAGGTTTGGGCTTTTCACAATGTCCCCTGGGCTGTTGTACAAAGCTCAGTGCTTGTAACAAACCCAAACACCCCTTGGCTACATCTACCCTTCAGGCTTCTTACACAAGAACTGTTTTGTGCAAGAGTGCTTGTGCAAAATGTCTTGTGCAAGAGCATGTCCAAACTGCAATGTGCTTTTGTGCAAGAATGTCGGTGGCAGTGTGCACACTCTCTTGTGCAAGAAATCTCTGATGGCCATGTTAGCCATAGGGATTTCTTGCACGAAAAAACCCTGTTGCCCATTCATACTACAGGCAGTCCCCGGCTTACATGGATCCGACTTACATCGGATCCCTACTTACAAACTGGGTGAGGCAACACCGCACTAGCTGCGTCCCCCACCCCAGCAGACCGCCGAGACGTGCTGCGGTCTCGCCGCCCGCGTCCTCCGCAGTGAGAAAAGCCACTCCGCATCTCCCTGGTCTGCTCCCCCCCAGCAGACCAGGGAGACGCGGAATGGCTTTTCTCAGCAGACACCTCAGCTTGAGAATAAAGGACTGAGGGAAGTGAGGTGTGGGAGAATAAAACTGAGCTCTGGAGAAATGTTTGGCTAGAGTTTCCCCTACAATATGTACCAGTTCCGACTTACAAACAAATTCAACTTAAGAACAAACCTACAGTCCCTATCTTGTACGTAACCTGGGGACTTCCTGTACCTTCTTGTGGAAGAGCTCTTGCACAAGAGGGTTTATTCCTCATGGGGAGAGGAATAACTCTTGCCCAAGAAGCCCTCTCTTCCTACGTTTTGCCGTAAATTTAGTTGCTCAAGAACGCGCGTGCAGTGTAGATGCTTCTCAAGATTTTGCGCAAGAACAGCCATTCTTGAGCAAGAAGCCTGCAGTGTAGACATAGTCCCTGGGTGCCCAGAGAGGGGCTGGCTAGTCACAGTCTGGCTCGGCGCATGCTCTGCAATGGGAAGATGTCCACGGAGCAGGCAGATGGCAGCGGCACACGGCTCTGGTGGGCCCAGCATCCAGAGGAGCGTTTCCGACACAAGTGTTTACTGACAGTGTCTGTCTCTGGTCTGATTTCACAGTGTGGTGAGACACTGGCACCCACCAGCATGGATGGGGTGGCTGGAGGGAGTGGCTGGCAGGCGGCCGGTAGGAGCAGTGGCAAGTGGCCAAGGGAGTGGGCGAGCCTCATTTGCATTTCTAATGAGCCACCATTGTTGTGGAAGAGGCTCTTGTGCCAGAAGGAGCATCTACACAGCCCCTTCTTGTGCAAGAAAACCCCTCTTGTGCAATGCCGCTACGCTTAGCCTCATTTGCATATTTCTGGTGCAAGAACCTGCCAGCGTAGACATAGCCCAATTGTTTTCACTGTCAGGGGGCTCAGTGGCCCCTCCCTCTTCCTACCTGCTCTCCCAAAAGAGACAGACCTGGCTCCCCTTTCTTTTCCGCCAGCAATTGCCATGCTGCAAAGCAGATATCAGAGTGTAAGCAGGGGCTGAACTGCTGCTTGCTGTCAGCCAGCTAAAAGGAGGGGTGGGTGTGCCCACTACAGTTGTTTAGCTCTGCAAGGTAATTAACTGTTAACTGTTGACATGTAAATACTGCTCAGAAGAGAATCTGAGGTGTGGCTATGGAAATCCCATTCAGCCAGGGCTGATGGAGGGTCAGTGTTGGAATGGAATGTGGAGAATTGTATATAATTTGGGACTGTTGTGGGGGGTCACTAATGCTACCCCTAAATGTGGGAACTGTAAAACATGCCACCAGTGGTTGCAGGAGAGACACCACCATCATGGTAAGAGGTCTCGGAAGAACAAGCCTCCCCCCTTCCAGAATTGAGTGGCTAGAGCTGGGGGAAAGGGTTAAAAGATTTGAGTCAGCTTGTTTTACACCTGCCAGCTGTGAGCTATAAGAGTGGCCCAATCTGTGCCTTTCTCCCTTTGTTTTAAGCATAGACTTAAACCAGACTCCCTGAAGAGTCATTTCTGTTGCTAGTCCAGTGAAAGCTGGATTCATTTGCTAGTCCAGCTGGTGGCTAAAGAGTTGAAATCACTGAGAGCTGAAATCACTGGTTTGGCTGAGTGCCAGACCTGTTGCACCAGTGAAGTAGTGGCAACCAGTGGTGTGGCGTGGAGCGGCGGCAGGCGAAGAGCGGCCACCAGCGGCGTGGAGCGGTGCGGTGGCAGGCGAGGAGCAGCCACCAGCGGCGTGGAGCGGTGCGGCGGCAGGCGAGGAGCAGCCACCAGCGGCGTGGAGCGGTGCGGTGGCAGGCGAGGAGCAGCCACCAGCGGCGTGGAGCGGTGCGGCGGCAGGCGAGGAGCAGCCACCGGCGGCGTGGAGCGGTGCGGTGGCAGGCGAGGAGCAGCCACCAGCGGCGTGGCGTGGAGCGGCAGCAGGTGAGGAGCGGCGACCAGAGGCATAGCGAGGAGCGGCGGCAGGTGAGGAGCGGCCATCAGCTGCATGGCGTGGAGCGGTGGCTGGTGCCCAGTGGAGCATCCAGAGGCATGGAATGAGACAGCTGGTGGAGCATGGTGGAGTTTCGTATAAGGTGCCCCCAATCTATCCCCTCCCACCCCCATATATACCCAGGTTGGGAGGTGAAACTCTTTGGGTGAACTTTGGGACTCTCGGTGGCACGGACCAAGGACAGAGACCTTTGGTGTGTCAGACTTTTTGGACTTCGGGCGATTCTTGGCTGGGGTGGGGGCTTGGCTCATGTTAATGCCGTATGACTTCTCTTTGGCTGTGTCTACACTGGCATGAATTTCCAGAAATGCTTAAAACAGAATAGTTTTCATTATAAGTATTTCCAGAAAAAGAGCGTCTACATTGGCAAGATGCTTTTCCGGAAAAGCCCTTTTTCCGGAAAAGCGTCCGTGGCCAATGTAGACGTGCTTTTCCGGAAAAGAGCCCCGATCGTCATTTCCACGATCGGGGCTTTTTTCCTGGAAAAGACTACTGGGCTGTCTACACTGGCCCTTTTCCGGAACAGTGTTCCGGAATAAGGACTTATGCCTGAGCGGGAGCAGAATAGTTTTTCTGGAATAGCGGCTGATTTTGTACAGTTCAACGTCGTTGCTTTTCCGGAAATTCAAGGGCCAGTGTAGACAGCTCGCAGCTTATTTCAGAAAAGCGGCTGATTTTACGGAATAAGTGGCCCAGTGTAGACACAGCCTTTCTGTTTCATTAAATGTTTCTTTCCTACCTCAGACTCGGTGCTTGCGAGTGGGGAAGCATTGCCTCTCAGAGGCGCCCAGGGGTGCATGAATTTCCCAGATTACTGGGTGGGGCTCGAGCCGGTTCTATGTGTGATGGCCCCAAGATATTGATCCCAGCCCTGGTTACTGCCAGGCCTACCCGGAAGAAGGGTTACAAGAGACAGCAAAGGTCTCAATTCACAAGGCTCTGTGGCCCAAGGGAAAACGCGTTGGACTTCTAAGTTGTGGTGCTCACTGTGACCTAGGTGGGTCATTCAAAGGTTGTGGGTTCAAATCCCACCAGAGTCACTTTAGCTGCTTCCTCATTTCCAGAGCAGCTTTTACAGAACAGGCAATCCTTAGGCTGACACCAGGATGGGCTTTAGTCCAGACAGTTCCCAGGAGACCCCAGCGAGGGGGGAGGCAAGGGCTGCTCTGAAAGGCTGCAGGTGCCACCAGACCCTTTTGTCCCTCCATGTCACCTACCAGTGCTGTGCATCACTCAAGCTATGTCTACACACACTGTTCTTCTGAAGAAGCTAGGTACATTGTGAAGCCTAGTTTGCATAGCTTTTTCTGGAAGAAGCTTTTCCAACATTTGGCCTGTTTACACTGGGCCAAATGTGGGAAAAAAAACTTTTTTTGTAACATCCCTTTTTCTTCATAAAATGAGGTTCACAGAGGCACTAAAAACACATGTCTGCTCTTCCGAAAAAAATTCAGCAGCTGTGTTCTCTGGACTAAAGCGTTGTCTCTGTACTGTAGACAGAGCCCTGATGTAACATCTTATTTCAAGTTTAGGTGCACCATAGATAGAGGGTTGACTCAGAGTCCTTAGTGCTGCCTCTTAGACCATGGGACCTACACAAGACACCTGTGACTCAGCTGGGTCAAACTGGAGCCCTGGCCTAGGCCCACTGGGACCAGCTTTGCTTGTTTTCCTTCCACCCAGAGCCCCCTTCTTCTCCTGGGTTGCAAGGAGCCTCCCTGGGATGCCCTGAGACAGGCACAGGGCTCTGCCTCCCCACAGCCAGCCCCACCCCACAGGCTTTGGCAGAACAAGGGGGGGAGGCTCTGCTCACCCTACTGAGTCCCACCGAGATGTTGAGCTTTTGTCCTGCCCCCCTCAGCTTGGCCTCCCTCCTCTGCCCCATTCCTGCCTCACTTCCTCCTTGGGCAAGTCACACAAGGGAAGCAGCAGGAGGAGCTGGTCCCATACACCAGCTTCCGAGGGCAGGGGAGGCTGAGACACAAGTGTCCATCAGGTGCCTGGCCTGACCCCTCTGGCTTCCCCAGGCTGCCACCAAGGGGCATTCTCAGCTGATGTCACCCCCCTCTGTTGCATGTGAGTTGGGCTTATCCCAGGCAGGAGGAGCTGCACTTACCCGGGTACCCAGGAGAGCAGCAATAAGAGATGACTCTGTGTTTCTGCCTGGTTTTGAACCAGGAACCTTTTGCATGTCAGGCAAATGTGATAAGCACTACACCACAAAAACACACAACTGTTCTTCAGAGAATGGCACTTGTCTGACTGTTCTGTTCCTGGCTCTTTCTAACACCCTGCTCTGCAGGGGAGGGGAATGCACCTTGTGAACACTCTACCTCTTGTTCTCAGGGAAGCCACTAACCCGAGCTGCCAGCTCCTCATTTCCTCACCAGCCCCTTGAGATTTGTAGCTCAAAGCTGGAGCTGCTGTGGAAGGAGGTGAAGCTACAGAAGCTGACAGGGGACAATCAGCAGGCAGAGGGTTATTTTTTCTCCTCCCTGGGCTGATGTGGCTAGAACTGAGGAGAAGTAAATCCTCTTCCCTTCTCCTCAGAAGATGGAAATTGCAGTTGGTTCTCCTAAAGCTGGGCCCCAGGACTAGACTTTTTCTTTCTGAAACCCTAATGAAAGCTGAGCCAATTGCTTGCAGACTGAGAATGCGAGTTAAGGAAGGGCACCACCCAGCATGGGGCTTGAACCCATGACCCTGAGATTAAGAGTCTCATGCTCTACCAACTGAGCTAGCCAGGCTGTGTGCAAAAAGTTTCCTAATATCCCATCACAGCATAACAGGAGCCAAGTGTTCTCCACTGCCTGACTTAAGGCTCTTTCTTGCCCCTAATGTGGGGTTCTGGTCTGTGGAGAGGTTTGAACTCGAACCCCACTCCCAACACACCCACTTCTTTCCCTACAAGGAACGGCCCCATTTCCATCTCTCCAGGGACAGGAGAAGGGCTCTGGCCTGTTCTTTGCAAAATGCTCAGCCAGTTTCATTTTCTGCAGGAACGAGTGGGATCCATGCGCCCTGTTCCCCAGTGAGAGGTGTGTGTCCTCCTCCCCCCTTTCCACAGACACAGCAGGCCAGGGGGTTGTGCACCTGCAGTGGCCCCTTCCTACGTTGCCGGGAAGAAAGCAGCTTGAACTGACGGGCGAGTCTCACTTGCTGATCAGACTCCCAGGGCCTGAGCTCTGGGGCCAGCACAGGCCGGGAGGGAGAGGGGGTGTGAAGAAATTCCAGGGGAGGGGGAAGAGGTGACCCAGCCCTCCCCCCATCAATTTTTTTCTTTTTTGCTAAAACAAGTTTTGCTTCTATTTTTGGGGAGGGGGGGGGGGCGTGAGGGTTTTCAAAAATCAAAAAGGGGGGGAGTGATGCTGAAAAGTTTGGGAACCACTGCAAGGGGATGAACCAGCAGGGACTCAAAGTGAGTGCTCCAGGTGAGGTTTGAACTCACAACCTCAGCATGTCTCCTACAAGTACTGCCTTATAAGTACTGTGTGCTGACCCATTGCACCACTGGAGCAGATATTTGCAGTGCTTCTTCAAAGTCCTTAGATTGAAAAAGTCAAGATGCACAAAGTGGAATTGAAGTTTCTGCTGAGCCCTTGTTCTTTCTTTTCACAGGCAGAGCCGCGGGGCTCCGCACATCCAGAGACCCCTCCCTCTTCCTCTCTGGTCTCTGAAATAACCCACCCTAGTGGGGCACAAAGCTGCTGGAGGCCAGAGCACTAGAGATGAGTTGCACGTGGGCTAGTGCTCCCTTTGCACGTGAGAGGTAGGAGGATTCACTCCCATCTTCTTCCACCTGCTCAATGGGGCTCAGGGGTTGGCCCCTTTCCTGCTGCCCCAACTCTTATTCCCACAATGCACTTTGTGCAGGAACCATTGGTCTTTGTGCCAAGGCGTGTGGCTGGGAGCCAGGACCCTTCCCAAAATATACAACTCCCCCGCCCCCATTCTGCTCACACTCTCTGGCTGCCTCCAGCATGGGCTGAGCTCAGGGGTGAGATGGGCCTCAGGCACCTGACCACAAGTCTGCTCACGAAGCTCTAATGGGCCTCAGACAAGCAAAACCCCCCTTAGTGAACCTCAGGACAAGGAAGCCAAAAAGCCTGGAGCACAAGGACCTTCCAGCAACCACCCCAGCCCGTCCCACTGAGATTTAAACTCAGATTGGAGGATTCAGAGTCATTAGTGCTTCCCCTTACACCTGGGACCTAGACAGAAGGGCTGGGGTAGACACCTGGGGCACTCAGGTCTCAGACTGGCCTCTGCTCTCCTGGCTTCGCTCCGGTTGCTTCATCTCTCAGGACTCTCTGGCTACGTCTACACGGCACATTTATTTTGGAATAAGCTCTTCAGGAACAGTTATTTCAAAATAGCACATCTACACTGCAGGGAAACCTCAAAATGAGTCTGAGGAGGCTTCCCTAATGTAGACGTGTTACCTTGATTTAGAGCCCCAGGAGGAATAACTTAGAATGGCCCTGGGGAGGGGATATTTTGAAATAGCAGAAGTGGAGCATGTACACGCGCCTCATTTGGAAATAGCTATTTCAGAATAGGCATTTTTCTGCATACAGTGAGGTCTACAGAAGTTGGAATTAGCCGTCCGTTATTTCAGAGTTACTTCAAAATAACGGAATTGCTGTCTAGACTCTTGCCTTGTTATTCTGGAATAACGGCCATTGTTCCAAAAGAACTTTTCCGTGTGGACAGAACCTCTGTCCTGCCCCAGTTCTGATGCTTTCAGGACAAACTCCATGTTAGGACCAGTCACAATCTGGGGTCAGTGAGGGTCCGTCCTACCTGAGACGTGTGTGACACAAAAGCCTCCTGTTCCCTGCCCAGTCCCCAACACTGGCTGCAGACCCAGAGATATTTGGTGCCTTGGCTGCTGTCCCTGCTGGCAGGGAGCTGTCCTGCACCCGCAGTTCATCTGCCTCCCGGAGAGGAGGCAGCTCTGTGAGGGGGAGAAGCCGGGGAATTTCCCTGCATGTGTAAAAACCATCACTGCCGGCCCAGCCTGGGGCAGTGCGCTGGCATCCCTCCTGTCTGGAGCATCCGCCAGGGAAAAACTGAAACCGTATCAGGAGATAAGGGGCCAGGGTCCCCCCCAGCAGGAGCTATAGGGAATGGGCTACCTCTACTTCTCCACAGCAGGAAATACTGGACGGGGTCCCTCCACCCGTCTCCAGGAGGAGCTATGGAGCCAGGGGACCCTCCACCCCCCAGCAGGAGCCAATGGGCACCATGGGGGCTCACACACAAACAGGTGCACATGCCCTCAATATTGGTGCCCAGGGAAAAACTCGTTCCGCTCCTGGAACAGGAACAGTGACTAGCAGTGAGGCCCCTCCCTGGCAGCACCGTGTCAGATGGTTTCTTCTTGGCCTGGCGCCTCCTGAATGCTGGGAGCAGCTGCCTGGCCCGAGGGGCTGCAGTTCTCTGGAGAGAGGGGCTGGGGCGTGTGGCTGCAGGAAAACCCTTCTGCTGTGTCTGCGGTTGAGCTGCACAAAGGAAGATACAAGATCCCTGGGGGGGTCTTTGCCGGATGAACGTACCTGAGGAAAGAAGCTGGAAGCGCAACAGACACACAAAAGGGGACGAGGGACAGTTTGAGTCACACACACGGCAGGTGGCGCAGCTCAGCCAGGGACCTTATCCACTCAGAGAGCTTCAAAACTTCTCCACCCCCCCACCAGGCAAACTGCCCCATGGGCCTCGCCCGCACCATGCTCAGGGCCTTGGGATTTTCTGTCAGTTTGCCAGACCAGATCACTAGCCACCCCCACTGCTCTGGAGTCTCTGCCTCTCATGGGCCTTCTCATCCTCAGGCACCGCTTTGTCTCCAGACAGACCCTGCTCTGCTACAGGCACCTCTCTCTCGCTGTCACTCATGGGCCTTCAAGTGCAAAAAATGCCCCTTTGTTCTGCCTGTGAATACATGGGCTTTTAGGAAATACACCTGTATTTGCTAGGGAGGGGTCTGAACAGTTTTTATAGAGAGAGACAGCCACCATGGATCATCCTTGCTAACTGTCTCAGAGAGCCAAGGAAGGCAAATAATTTGTTAATGAGAGGAAACGATCATCCAAGGTGGGACTTGAACCCACAATCCCTGGTTTAGAAGGCCAATACCTTGTCCATTAGGCCAGTGGGGAACACAGAAAATAGTGCCAGGGATTCACCCTTCTAAATGTCCCTTCCTTGGCTTTTAGCTCCTAATGAAGCCCCTTTGAAGAAGCCAGATACACAGGAAGGGCTGATCATACCCCTCTGAAAATCAGCTTTCCATGGGTATCTGTAGCTGGCTCCAAGTCATGGCTTCCCCAGGCTGGCACCCAGGGGCATTATCAGCTGATGTCACACCCCCTTTGTCACATGGGAGTTGGGCTCATCCTAGGTACAGGCTGGTCAGCAGCACCTGCACATACCTGGGCACCCAGGGGAGCAGCAATAAGGTCCTGATGTTAAGAGGAATAAGGGATCTTCCGGAAAAGGTTTATTTTCTGAAAGATCCCTGTCTACACTGGCGCTTTTTTCGGGCAAAGCCCCAAGCTGGAAAAAAGCGGCACCCATGTTCATGCAAATGCCATGGGGAAAATTTAAATCCCCGTGGTATTTGCAATTCCGAACTGTCTCATTAGCATCCCTTTTCCGGAAAAGAGTGCCAATGTAGACACAGACATTGGGTTTTGAAATTTGCCTAGGTTTTTCCAGAAGGACAGTGCAGTGTAGACACAGCCTGAGTGTTGCTCAGCACTGGTAGGAGACAGGGAGGGACAAAACAGTCTAAAAGCACCTGCAGCCTTTCAGAACAACTGCCAGCCCCAGCCCCAAGGACCAGCCCTTCTCTCCACCCTCACTGGGGTCTGCTGGGAATTGCCTGGATGCCAGCCCACCCCAGTGTCAGCCTAAGGATTGACTGGTCTGTAAAAGCCACATCCTGGAAATGAGGAAGCAGCTAAAGTGACTCTGGTGGAACTTGAACCCACAGCCTTTGAATGTCTAGCTGGGCTCACATTAACCACTACAGCTTAGAAGTGCAACGTGTTTTCCATCGCATGACAGAGCCTGATCGACTACTGAGTTTGATATTTCCACTCTCTGCTTTGCAGCATGGCAATTGCTGGGGGTCTGTCGCTTTTGGGAGAGGAGGTAGGAAGAGGGAGGCAGCCACTGAAATTAAAGGATAAGAGCTGAGCTGCAGATGGAGACATTGATCCCACTGCCTCTCGCATGCTAAGCAACCGCTCTACCACTTGAGCTAATTCCCCTGCCTGCAAAAAGAGCTGCTGCCTCACCCACCTTGTTCCAGAGCCCACAACATCCCTGCGGCTGCCCAAAGCTCCTTTCTGAAAGGGCCACTTGTGAGACTGACACCCGTGGGCCGGCTAGCTTGGAGGTTTAGAGGACGTGGTGCTCATATCACACTGACGTGTTTTAAGAGCAAGCCCCTTATTTCAAGCTATAACGGGCTCGCTGTTCTGATGTCCCTGCATGGCAGGAGGAGGGAGGGATGTTTCGCAATAGCGATTTATTTGGAATAAGTGCTGTGTAGCCAGCCCCAAATTACAAAATAAGCTATTTCAAAATAGGCGCATTGATTATTTTGAGCTATGGGACGCACCCCTAGTGAGTTAGAGCTGAACTCTGCCCCCAGCTCCCTGCTTCACCCACCCACGTACTGACTCCTCCTTGCCATAGGGCTGTTTGCATTGGCCTCTTCTCTCTGTCGCCAGGCTGCAGCCAGGACTGAGACTCAGGCAGGAGAATGTGACCCGGCTCCCTGCACCTGGGCCCTGCATTTCTCATCCCTTCAGAGACACTTGCTAGTGGAGGAATCAATCACAGTCACATGAGTGTAGATTATGAAACTTTGTAGTTGTTGTTGCCTTGGAAACTCCCCACAGACCTTCCCCTGGGGGCCCCGGCAGCCGCTCACACCGCACAGCTCACTTCGAAGTGAGGGTGCTGTGTAGACGTGCCCGTCCTGTTGAGGGCCAGCCTGCTGGGGGGAGGCTCTGGCCACTTCCTTTCCTTGTCTCTCTCAGGCTGTGTCTACACAGCAGGGCTACATCTACACTGCAGGCTTTTTGTGCTAGAGCAACTGCTCTTGTGTAAAAACTTGTAGAGCGTCTACAGTGCAGGCACGTTCTTGTGTAAGTAAATTTATAGTGCAGCATCAAACAACAGGGCTTCTTGCACAGAAGTTATTGCTCTCCCCACAAGGAATAACCTCTCTTGTGCAAGAACTCGTCAACAAGGTGGCAGTGTGGATGGGCAACAGGGGTTTCTTGCTCAAGAAAGCCATGTATCTAAAATGGCCATCAGAGCTTTCCTGCGCAGGAGAGCGTCCACACTGCCATAGGCGCGCTTGCAGAAAAGCACTTCTCTTGTGCAACAGCACATGGCAGTGTGGACACACTGTTGGGCAAGACATTTTGCACAAAACAGATTTTGCGCAAGAAGCCTGCAGGGTAGATGTAGCCAGGGGGTGTTTGGGTTTGTTACCAGCACTGAGCTTTGTACAACAGCCCAGGGAACATTGTGAAAAGCCAAAACCTTCCCGCCCTGGGTGTCCTTGGCCAGTCAGCAAGTGGCAGAAATGTTCCCTGAAGTGCTGACTTCAGGTGATTTGAAACAAACCCCAGCAGCTCAGATGAGGTGGCTGAGTGGTTAAGGCGATGGACTGCTAATCCATTGTGCTCTGCACGTATGGGTTCAAATCCCATCCTCATCGGGTGTTAGTAGACTTCTCTCTTGCCTCTCCCAGAGGTTTAGTGGCAGCCCTGCCTGCCCTACCCCCCTCCCACTACAGCCAGGGGAAATCTCCTCGGGGGAAACCTCACAAAGGAGATTCCAGGCAGCCAGGCCATGGGGGTCTCTGAAATGGCCCAGCCCTGCAGCCTGTCCCACCTGGCTGTTGCCATGGTCCCTCTGTGAGGTCACTGCCTCCCAACCAATGAGCTGAGGTGCTGCACAAGGCCCTTGTGATGTCACTGCTGCCTTGCAGGCTCATGTCCTGCCCCTGGCAGCCCCTTGGCATGTGTGAGCTGCTCTCTCTGCCCCCCTCACTCAGGGCTGGTTCTGGGGCTCACACAGGGAACATCAGAGGCTGCTCAGGGGGCCACATTGCTAGGAATAAGGGATCTTTTGGACAAGGTTTTATTTTCCAAAAGATCCCCGTCTAGACTGGTGCTTTTTCCTGGCAAAGCCCCGAGCCGGAAAAAAGCAGCAGCCATGTTCATGCAAAGGAAGCGGGGGAGATTTAAATCCCCGCTTCATTTGCAATTGTGCTGTGTCTAATCTGCATCCCTTTTCCGCAAAAGGCCCTTCAGCAGCAGCACATGGCTGCCATCCAGCAGGCCCTTCCGGGGGCTTGTGCATCTAAGAGGCCCTGAGGGAGAGTTCCAGACAAGGACACCTGTGAAACTCTCCCCTGGGTGCCCCCACAAGGGCCTTCTGTATTTCCCCTCTGTGCCTCCCCCACCACCCACACACACCCTTCCCCTGCCCGCCCTTCCCACTTTCTGCTCCAGCCTCCCCTGCTGAAGACACGTGAGGAGACACGTGAGAAGTGGTTTGTTTTTTTGTGGACCTGCCCCGACCGCAGCCCTAGAGACTCTAGAACAAAGAAGACACATGAGAAGAACCCAACTTTCTTCCTTTTCCTGTGACATGGATGGATCTAGCTCAGGTTTCACTCAAGGGGTCCGTCTGCATGTGAAGTACCTGTGACAGCCCCTGTGCTTCTCTGCCCCTCATCAGCAATGCCACTTACTTGGGGGAGCACGTGCCCCGAGACTTGTAGAAATGACAACCTAGACAAGCCAGCATCAATCAGGCTCCCTTCGATAGCTCAGCTGGCAGAGCGGAGAACTGTAGTGTGTGTTTGACAAGTGATCCTTAGGTCGCTGGTTCAACTCCGGCTTGAAGGAGCGATTGTTTTCCCTCCGGCCTGGCCTTAGCAGAAGGTAACCAAGGTGGTTGCCTTGGGTCCGTGTCTTCAGAGCCCTCCGCTGCAATTGACAGAAAGATTGTGGGGAGGAGCTGCCAATCACATTTCTTGGGCTGCGCAGGTTATATCCACAAACACAAAAGTTCTTTCGGAACAATGGCCGTTATTCCACAATAACAATGCAAGAGTCTACACAGCAATTCCGTTATTTTGAAATAATTCTGAAGTAACAGACGGTTTATTCCGACTTCTGCAAACCTCATTCTACGAAGAATAACACGTAATCCAAATTAGCTATTTCAAAATAAGGTGTCTGTAGCTGCGCCACTGCTGCTAGTTTGAACTAGCCCCTCCCCAGGGCCATTCTAAGTTATTCTTCCTGGGGCTCTAAATCGAGATAGCTCGTCTAAACTGGGGAGCCTGCCTCGGACTATTCTGAGGTTTCCCTGCAGTGTAGACGTGCTAGTTCGAAATAAGCTATTTTGGAATCACTATTCCAGACCAGCTTATTCCAAAATAAATGTGCCGTGTAGTCATAGCCAGAGGGATGAAGCAGCAGGAGGAAAGCCCAGAGTCTAGAGGCCAGTCTGAAAGCTCAGTATTCCATATGGCTACACACAGTCACCTGTCTTGGTCCCATGGTGTAAGGGGCAGGACTTTGAATCTTGCAATCTGAGTTCAAATCTTAGTAGGACCTCCTGGGTTGGGGCTTATTGTTGTGAGGTTTTTCACACTGCCTGGCTATGCTGCAGGCTTCTTGCACAAGAATGGTAGTTCTTGTGCAAAAACTAGCACAGTGTCTACCCTGTATGTGCATTCTTGTGCAAGAAAAACAGTAAATCATTGGAAAAGAGGGCTTCTTGTGCAAGAGTTAGTCCTCTCCCCATAACGAATAAGCCCTCTTGCACAAGAAGGCAGCGTGCACAGGCAAGAGGGATTTCTTGCACCAGAAACCCCTAAGGCTAAAATAGCCATTAGAGCTTTCTTGCACAAGAGAGCATCTATGCTGCTGTAGGTGCTCCTTAGGAGGAGATAAACCACCTCATAGAGCTGGAAGGGACTTTGAGAGGTCAGATAGTCCAGCCCCCTACCCTCATAGCAAGGACACGAACCCTTCCTGACAGATTTGCCCCAGCTCTCTAAATGTCCCCCTCAAGGATTGAATTCAGAATCCTGGGTTTAGCAAGTTAATACTCAAACCACTCAGCTCTCCCTCCCTGTTGTGCCAAAGCACATGGCCGTGTGGATGTGCTCTTGCACAAAACAGTTCTTGGGCAAGAAGCCTGCAGTGTAGATGGAGCCTAAAGTTTTTCATATTTTTTGTTTTAAAAATATTTCAAAGAGTTGTTCAATGTGCCCCAGGCCTGGAATTGTGCTGCAGCCGCCTCCCTCGCTACGGTCGCTGGCTCCATGTGCACTGGCCTTCTGTCTGGGTGCTGGCAGGGGAGTGAGAGGTGGTGGGTACCGATGGGTAACAGGTGCCAAGGCGCATACACAGACACCAGCGCCTGCATCTCTGCAAGTGACCTCACTATGCACAGCTCAGCTTTTAACAAACACTCTCCTCCTGTCTGCGCCTAACAGCAGCGTCACTGTCTGCTCCTGAGGGGTCCTGTCTGGGGGAAAATGGCAATTCCAGGGGACCCGCACAGCTAACATGGTAAAGAGGAAACCAAAGAGACTCCACTAGGAAACATCACAAGTGTTACCCCAGATGGGATTTGAACCCACAATCCCTGGTTTCGGAAGCCAATGCCTTGTCCATTAGGCCACTGGGGCACATGAGTAATGATACAGAAACCGAAATTCCCTTTCTTTCTGGCTGGCCAGGGATACCCAGGGCTGGAAGGTTTTGGCTTTTCACAGTGTTCCCTGGGCTGTTGTACAATGCTCAGTGCTGGTAACAAACCCAAACACCTCCTGGCTACATCTACACTGCAGGCTTTTTGCGCAAGAACTGTTAGGTGCAACAGCGCGTCCACACTGCCATGTGCTTTTGTGCAAGAACGTCCATGGCAGTGTGAACGCTCTCTCTTGCAAGAAACCCCTGTTGCCCATCCATACTGCCTTCTTGTACAAGAGCTCTTGCACAAGAGGGCTTATTCCTCATGGGGAGAGGAATAACTCTTGCGCAAGAAGCCCTCCTTTCCTACATTTTGCCATAAATTTACTTGCACAAAAATGCACGTGCATTATAGATGCTCCTCAAGTTTTGCGTAAGAAGCCTGCAGTGTAGATGTAGCCCCTGGGTGCCCAGAGACAGGCTGGCTAGTCACAGTCTGGTTCGGAGTGCTCTCTGCAATGGGAAGATGTCCATGGAGCAGGCGTATGACAGCAGCACACGGCTCTGGTGGGCTGGGGAGGGAGGCCCAGCATCTGGAGGGGCGTTTCCAAGAGAAGCTTTTACTGACAGTGTCTGTCTCTGGTCTGATTTCACAGTGTGGTGAGACACTGGCACCCACAGCGGCATGGATGGGGTGGCTGGAGGGAGCGGCTGGCGGGCGGCTGGTAGGAGCAGTAGCAAGTGGCCAACAGAGTGGGTGAGATGCCTCCTATCCCCACCCCCCCAAGAGTGGGAGGTGAGCTCTGAAAACCACCTGTGAGCTCTTATCTGCCCTGAGCAAGGGCAGCCACTGTGAGTGGGGTATGGAGAAAGTTTGGGCATGTGAATGGGACACTTATATGGCTGGACTTACATTGCTGGCAAAGGACACTGCTCAATCCTCTTGAGCGGGGACTTACTTGTGGGTTGGTTCTGAACCCTGCTTGTGCCCAGGCCTGACATAACCTGCCCCACAGAATTCACACAGCAAACCGGGCTCTCAAAGCACAGGGCGAGTCTGGGGGCTCATTGCTGGGCCGTGGAGTGAAGCATCAAACCAGCCTCCTCCTGTGGGGCCTGTGAGTGCTGCTGAATCTGGGCCTCTGCACCTAGGCATTGGCAAACAAAAGGTCTGGGGGCCACACAGAGACCCCGCTGGGCTGAGCAGAAAGTGGCTGGGATTTCACTTCGTTTGTGCCTGTGGGTTTGTCTGTCTGCAGCCTGGAAACCTCCTGGCTCCTCAGACCACTGGTCTGGATGGAGCGTTACAGACGTCGGAATAATGGAATTGCTGTGTAGACGCTCCCATTGTTATTGCAGTGTAATGGCCGTTATTCCCAAGGAACGCTGCTGTGTAGATGCAGTCTCAGAGAAATGCTGAGCAAGTGCTCCTGCAACATCTGGGGAGACAGGGAAATGAGGTCACTTCTCTAGCTATCAAGAAGAAGACATGTCAGGAGAGGGATTTGAACCCACATCTCCATTCAGACACCAGAACACACCACTGAGGAAAAAACAGACCCTTGCGTCTGGCACCTTAGACCACTTGGCCATCCTGACTCCCATGCAAACACCTTCAACTGCAGTTTTCTTACATGTGTGAATTGCTCAGGGAGGCCAAATGAGCCCATCAATTTCCACACCTAACAGCCGCTCTACAGCACAGCTGGGTTTATCCCCACTCACCCTCACTGACCGTTGTGAGGTAATTTGCAGGGAGCTCACAAGAAGTGGAAGAAGCTACAATAAGGCACCACTGAGAGTTGGACTCAGGATCTCTTGTTTATAAGGCAAGTGCTTTAGCCAGCTAAGCCTGGCATCTCCTTCACACACTGGGGTAAAATTGTTCTACTTTAAGGTTCCAGACAACACCTTTGACTCCCAACATACAGCCATTTCCCTCCAGCCTTCCCGCCCTGGCAGTGTCTGGCCCCCTGGGCACAGAAAGCTACAGCTCCGTGGGCAGGGGGCTTTGGCTTCCTTGCCCATGGGATGCTGTTGCAGGAAGGGCTGCTCAGCAGGGACGGGGTTCACCTGTTGAGGAAGGGAAGAGTATTTGGGTGCAGACTGGCTAACCTAGGGTGTGTCTAGACTACCGAGTTTTGTCGACAAAAGTGGACTTTTGTCGACAAAACTATACCAGCGTCTACACTACCGCTGAGTTCTGTCAACATAACGTCGACAGAACTCAGCAGTTTTGTCGACGCTGGTAAACCTCATTTTACGAGGCATAACACCTTCTGTCGACAGAGTTTTGTCGACAGAAGGTGTTATTGCCTGTAGGGTTGCGTCCAGACTACGAGGTTCTGTCGACAAAGCAGCTTGCTTTGTCGGCAGAACTCAATGTGTCTGGATGCTCTATGTCGACAAAAGTTTTGTCGACAGTATCTGTCGACAAAACTTCCATCGACAAAACCCGGTAGTCTAGACGTACCCCTAGTGAGGAGGCTTTAAACTAGGTTTGATGGGGGCAGGTGACCAAAGCCCACAGGTAAGTGAACAACATGGACACCTGGGAGATGGGGCAGAAATGTAACAGCAGAGATAAAGGAGGGACGTGGGACCACTGGGAAGCAAAATCTAATCTGTGTCTTAGATGCTGGTACAGACACACAGGACTATGGGTAATAAGCAGGAAGAAGTTGGTATCACAGGGACTCGGTAGGATAATACACGACTGGAATATTGGCACAGAAGGGTACAGCTTGCTCGGGAAGGATTGGCAAGAAAAAGGGAGAAGTTTCCTTAGTCTGAAACATGCCAACACTTGGCCTGAGGTGGAGAGGGTCACAGGAGACAGACTTGTCAGGAGTCTCTGGGTTAAAGGGGTAAAACCCCAGGGTGATGTCACACTAGGCGTCTATTACAGACACCTCCACAGGCAGAAGAGGTGCCTGAGGCTTTTTAAACAATTAACAAAATCATCCAAAGCGCAGCTGGTTTCACACACACTCAGCCTCACCCACAGCTGGGAGGCAGTTTGCAGTGAGCTGAAAAGAAACTGGCTGGCAGAAACAAGGCTCGGGATATTTCTGGATCCAGATGTGCAAACAGCTGGCAGCCAAGCTTGTTGCCCTTGTTAGGGGTGTGACCAAAACACAGGCCTCACTGTGAGCACGATTAGAGCCTGAACAGGGAAACCCTTTTGGATTTTTAGTCCAATTCCTTAACCGCTTGGCCATCACTACTGTGGGAGAAGCGTCTCCTGTACTTGTATGTGAACAAAAAATGTGTTACTTGCTCTTTGGCCAACTCAGATTGCTACAGGGCAAAGGAATTCTCTCTTAATTCTGTGCCCTCAGGAAGGGACCAACCCAAAGGAGGCCGGGCCCCCACCTGGGGTCTCCAACCCAAAACCTGAGACCCAGGGGTTTACAATCCAGACGATCAGGCTACGTCTACACTGGCACCCTTTTCCGGAAATGCTTAAAATGGAACAGTTTTCCATTATAAGGATTTCTGGAAAAAGCACGTTTACATTGGCAGGATGCTTTTCCGGAAAAGCACTTTTTCCGGAAAAGCGTGTCTACATTGGCCACGGACGCTTTTCCGGAAAAAAGCCCTGATTGTCATTTTCGCGATCGGGGTTTTTTTGCGGAAAAGACTACTGTGGTGTCTACACTGGCCCTTTTCCAGAACAGTTTTTCCGGAAAAGGACTTTTGCCCGAACGGGAGCAGCATAGTTTTTCCGGAAAAACACTGACAATTTTACAGTAGATCGTCATTGCTTTTCCAGAAAAGCAACCGGCCAGTGTAGACAGCTGGCAAGTTATTCTGGAAAAGCAGCTGGAGACACAGCCCCTCAGTGTTTGCTGCACTTCTCCCTCCCCCAGCAATGCTAAATCTCAAGGCCAACTCTACAGTCCCAGTAGCTGGAGGAGATGTGCATGTCAGAGCCTCTGCCCACTGAGCTGTAGCCTTCTGTGCCCAGGGAGCCAGACACCACCAGGGCGGGAGGGAAATGGGGAATGGCTGCACTTTGGGAGTCAAAGGTGTTGTCTGGGACCATAGAATAGAACAGTTTTAGGTGCTGGCCTGCAGAGGGCACCATGGCTTACCTGGCTAAAACACCTGCCTAATAAACAGGAAATCCTGGGTTCAACTCCCAGTGGTGCCTTGCTGTGGACTTTGATCATATTTTCCTATCTTCCTATCCCCTTCTGGGACACAGAAGAGGCCTCCCCTGGCCACCCATGGAACTGCTGGTTCAGGAAAAGGCTGATTGGGAGAAGGAAACCAGAAGCCTGGAGTGCGTCCAGAGGCTACTGGCACTGGCCAGGCAGGGCTCTCACTCCACTGTAAGTCGCTGGGTACCACACACTGGCCAGTGAGTCCTGCTCCATCATTGTCCCAGTGCTCTGGCTGTGAGAGACGTGCCTGTAACTCCCTGCTGGGAGCATGGGCCCTGCTCTGCCTGGTGGGGGAGGGAACAAACACAGGGCCGGTTGACAGGGGCTCTGACACTCCAGCAGTGGGGCACTTGAGCCCTTCAGCTGGATTCAGACCAGGCCGGTCGGAGCCTCTCACACTCGCCAAGGGGGATTCTGCACTTGCTGCCTTGGGAGCCAGGGTCACATTGCAGAGCTCCCCCAGGGACGTCCCACGGTGCCGCCAGCCCAGCACCAGCCGCTCTCCCTGCCCTCAGCAATGTGGCTGCATTTTATCCTTCCCCTTCAGTGACAACTGCCCATTCCCCGCCAGCCCCAGATCCTGTGGGACCTGCTCCCTTCCCCACGAGCAGTGAGCGCCAGTGCTGCACCCTGCCGAGGCTGGGGCTGTGGGAACAAGCCCCTGGCTATGGGAGGGAGACAAGATGTCAAGGTGTTGAGTTTCACCCATGGCTAGTGTGGGATGACCCACACTCTGGGGACAGCTGGAGGTGCCTTCTGAGAGCTGATTTTCAGAGGGGCGTGATCAGCTCTTCCTGTGTTTCTGGCTCCTTCCAAGGGCTTGAACCTGGCACCTAAAATTGAGGAATGTGCATTTGGAAGAGGGAATTTCTGTCTTTTTGTCATTTTTTGTGTGTGTCAGTTACCTGTTACCATTGGTACCCACCACCTCTCACTCCCCTGGCAGCACCCAGACAGAAGGCCAGTGCACATGGAGCCAGCGACCGTAGCAAGGGAGGCGGCTGCAGCACAATTCCAGGCATGGGGCACATTGAACAATTGTTTGAAATATTTTTAAAACAAAAAATATGAAAAACTTTAGGCTCCATCTACACTGCAGGGTTCTTGCCCAAGAACTGTTTTGGGCAAGAGTTCTTGTGCAAGAGCACATCCACACTGCTGTGTGTTTTGGTACAAGAGGGCAGGATAGCTCAGTTGTTTGAATGTTAGTTTGCTAAGCCCAGGGTTATGAGTTCAATCCTTGAGATAACCATTTAGGGATCTGGGGCAAATCTGTCAAGGATGGTTCTTGGAGCTTCTATGAGCACAGGGACAGGACTAGCTGACCTCTCAAGGCTCCTTCCAGCTCTATGAGGTGATGTATCTCCTTATAAAGAGCATGCATGGACACTCTCTTGTGCAAGAAAGCTCTAATGGCTATTTTAGCCATAGGGGTTTCTGGCGCAAAAAATCCCTCTTGCCTGTGCACACTGCCTTCTTGTTCAAGAGAGCTTATTCGTTATGGGGAGAGGAATAATTCTTGCACAAGAAGCCCTCTTTTCCAATGGTTTACTGTACATTTTCTTGTGCAAGAATGCACATGCAGGGTAAACACTCCGCTAGTTTTTGCACAAGAACGTCCAGTCTTGTGCAAAAAGCCCACAGCAGAGACCATAGGTGTGCAGTGTGAAAAACCTCACAACAGTCAGCCCAACCCAGGAGGTCCCATGGAGATTTGAACGTAGCTTGCAGGATTCAAAGTCCTGAGTGCTTCCCCTTACACCATGGGACCAATATGGCTCAGTGGATGTGGGGACCTGGGATATTCAGTTTTCCAGCTGGCCTCTGCACTCCTGGCTTCCCTCCTGCTGCTTCATCCCTCTGGCTATGACTACACGGCACATTGATTTTGTAATAAGCTGGTCTGGAATAGTGATTCCAAAATAGCTTATTTCGAACTAGCACGTCTACACTGCAGGGAAACCTCAGAATAGTCTGTGGCAGGCTCCTCAGTGTACACGAGCTACCTCGATTTAGAGCCCTGGGAAAAATAACTCAGAATGGCCCTGGGGAGAGGCTAGTTCAAACTAGCAGCAGTGGCGCATCTGCACAGGCCTTATTTTGAAATAGCTAATTGGGAACAGGTGTTATTCTTCGTAGAATGAGGTTTGCAGAAGTTGGAATAAGCCGTCTGTTACTTCAGAATTATTTCAAAATAACGGAATTGCTGTGTAGACTCTTGCAGTGTTGTTGTGGAATAACGGCCATTGTTCCCAAAGAACTTTTGTGTGTGGACAGAACCTGCGCAGCCCAAGAAATGTGATTGGCAGCTCCTCCCCACAATCCTTTTCTCAATTGAAGTGCAGGGTTCTGAAGACATGGACCCAAGGTAAACACCTTGGTTGCTTTCTGCTAAGGCCATGCCGGAGGGAAAAGAATGACTCCTTCAAGTCAGAGTTGAACCAGCAACCTAAGGATCACTTGCCAAACACACACTACAGCCCTCCGCTCTGCCAGTTGAGCTATCAAAGGGTGCCTGAGCAGCCTTAATTTGTCCAGGTTGTCCCTTCTGCAAGTCTCACGGCAACTTCTCCCCCAAGTAGATGGCATTGCTGATGAGGGGCAGAGGCGCACAGGTGCTATCACAGGTACTTCACATGCAGACAGACCCCCTGAGTGAAACCTGAGCTAGATCCATCCATGTCACAGCAAAAAGAAGAAAGCTGGGTTCTTCTCACGTGTTGTCTTTGTTTTAGAGTCTCTAGGGGTGTGGCACCGAACCCTTTTGTGCTGGCTGTAATGTTTTCCTTTATTTAAAATGAAATTTGATCAACTAACATGAGACAGTTCAAACGCTTAATCTTTTAACGATTTAAATTAAACTTTTCTCCCCACGTGCAGCCCTAGCAAAATGGCTGGGGTGTGATTATGTCATTAGTGGCGAGTGTCCATTAGTAACCAAGAGCCCATGGAAAGGTTTGGGGAGGGCAGGGGCTCAGCAAAGGGGTGGGGTCTTGGGGAAGGGACGGGATAGATCCTGGCTTGCCCTGACATTTTAAAGGTGTCTTTGGGGGCATGTGGCCCCCTGAGCAGCCTCAGATGTTCCCTGCGTGAGCCCCAGAACCAGCCCTGAGTGACAGAGGAAGAGGGGGAGCAGCTGACACATGCCAAGGGGCTGGGCAGGGGAGGACCTCAGCTCATTGGCTGGGAGGCAGTGACCTCACAGAGGGTCCATGGCAACAGCCAGGTGGGACAGGCTGCAGGGCTGGGGCCTCTCAGAGACCCTCATGGCCTGGCTGCCTGGAATCTCCTTTGTGAGGTTTCCCCTTGAGGGCAGAAGGGTCCCAGCTGGGAGTGTCTCTGGAGATTTCCCCTTTCCCCAGGCTGCAGTGGGAGGGGCTGGTACTGAACTGAAGAGAGATCTTGGAGAAGCAAGAGGAAGGGCTGTAAACACCTGATGAGGATGGGATTCGAACCCATGTATGCAGAGCACAACGGATTAGCAGTCCATCGCCTTAACCACTCGGCCACCTCATCTGAGCTGTTAGAATTAGTTACTAATTACTCAAAGCCAGCATTGCCAGGAACCTTTGTGCCACTCGCAGGCTGGCCAGGGACACCCAGGGCGGGAAGGTTTTGGCTTTTCACAATGTTCCCTGGGCTGTTGTACAAAGCTCAGTGCTGGTAAAAAACCCCAAACACCCCCTGGCTAAATCTACCCTGCAGGCTTCTTACCCAAGAACTGTTTTGTGCAAGAGTTCTTGCGCAAAATGTCTTGTGCAAGAGCACGTCCACACTGCCATGTGCTTTTGCGCAAGAATGTCCGTGGCAGTGTGCACACTCTCTTGTGAAAGAAATTTCTGATGGCCATTTTAGCCATAGGGATTTCTTGCACAAAAAAACCCTGTTTCCCATTCATACTATCTTCTTGTGCAAGAGCTCTTGCACAAGAGGGTTTATTCCTCATGGGGAGAGGACTAACTCTTGCCCAAGAAGCCCCCTTTCCCAAGTTTTGCCGTAAATTTAGTTGCTCAAGAACGCGCGTGCAGTGTAGATGCTTCTCAAGTTTTTGCGCAAGAACGGCCATTCTTGAGCAAGAAGCCTGCAGTGTAGACGTAGCCCCTGGGTGCCCAGAGAGGGGCTGTCTAGTCACAGTCTGGCTCGGCGCGCGCTCTGCAATGGGAAGATGTCCAGGGAGCAGGCAGATGGCAGTGGCACACGGCTCTGGTGGGCCCAGCATTCACAGGAGCGTTTCCGATATGAGTGTTTACTGACAGTGTCTGTCTCTGGTCTGATTTCACAGTGTGGTGAGACACTGGCACCCACAGCAGCATGGATGGGGTGGCTGGAGGGAGTGGCTGGCAGGCGGCCGGTAGGAGCAGTGGCAAGTGGCCAAGGGAGTGGGCGAGCCTCATTTGCATATCTAATGAGCCACCATTGTTGTGGAAGAGGCTCTTGTGCCAGAAGGAGCATCTACACAGCCCCTTTTTGCACAAGAAAACCCCTCTTGTGCAATGCCGCTACGCTTAGCCTCATTTGCATATTTCTGGTGCAAGAACCTGCCAGCGTAGACATAGCCCAATTGTTTTCACTGTCAGGGGGCTCAGTGGCCCCTCCCTCTTCCTACCTGCTCTCCCAAAAGAGACAGACCTGGCTCCCCTTTCTTTTCCGCCAGCAATTGCCATGCTGCAAAGCAGATATTAGAGACAGCAAAGCCAATGCTCCATGAGGCTCTGTGGCGCAATGGAAAGCGTGTTGGACTTCTAAGCTTTGGTGTGTTCTATAACTTGGGTCAGTCATTCAAAGGTTGTGTGATCAAATCCCACCAGAGTCACTTTAGCTGCTTCCTCCTTTCCAGAGCAGCTTTTACAGAACAGGAAATCCTTAGGCTGACACCAGGATGGGCTTTAGTCCAGACAGTTCCCAGGAGACCCCAGCGAGGGGGGAGGCAAGGGCTGCTCTGAAAGGCTGCAGGTGCCCACAGACCCTTTTGCCCCTCCATGTCTCCTATCTGTGCTGTGCATCACTCAAGCTATGTCTACACACACTGTTCTTCTGAAAAAGCTAGGTAAATTGTGAACCCTAGTTTGCATAGATTTTTCTGGAAGAAGTTTTTCCAACATTTGGCCTGTTTACACTGGGCCAAATAAGGGAAAAAGACCTTTTTTTGTAACATCCCTTCTTCATAAAACGAGGTTCACAGAGGCACCAAAACGCACGTCTGCTCTTCCAAAAAAAATTTGGCAGCTGTGTTCTCTGGACTAAAGCGTTGTCTCTGTAGTGTAGACAGAGCCCTGATGTAACATCTTATTTCAAGTTTAGGTGCAGCGTAGACAGAGGGTTCACTCAGAGTCCTTAGTGCTGCCTCTTACACCATGGGACCTACACAAGACACCTGTGACTCAGCTGGGCCAAACTGGAGCCCTGGCCCAGTCCCACTGGGACCAGCTTTGCTTGTTTTCCTTCCACCCAGAGCCCCCTTCTTCTCCTGGGTTGCAAGGAGCCTCCCTGGGATGCCCTGAGACAGGCACAGGCCTCTGCCTCCCCACAGCCAGCCCCACACCCAGGATTTGGCAGAACAAGGGGGAGGGGGTCTCTGCTCACCCTACTGAGTCCCACCGAGATGTTGAGCTTTTGTCCTGCCCCCCTCAGCTTGGCCTCCCTCCTCTGCCCCATTCCTGCCTCACTTCCTCCTTGGGCAAGTCACACAAGGGAAGCAGCAGGAGGAGCTGGTCCCATACACCAGCTTCCGAGGGCAGGGGAGGCTGAGACAGAAGTGTCCATCAGGTGCCTGGCCTGACCCCTCTGGCTTCCCCAGGCTGCCACCAAGGGGCATTCTCAGCTGATGTCACCCCCCTCTGTTGCATGTGAGTTGGGCTTATCCCAGGCAGGAGGAGCTGCACTTACCCGGGTACCCAGGGGAGCAGCAATAAGAGATGACTCTGTGTTTCTGCCTGGCTTTGAACCAGGGGATTTTTTGCTACACTACACCACAGAAACACGCTTCAAGGGGGTGAAACTTGTCTGACTGTTCTGTTCCTGGCTCTTTCCAACACCCTGCTCTACGGGGGAGGGGAATGCACCTTGTGAACACTCCACCTCTTGTTCTCAGGGAAGCCACTAACCCGAGCTGCCAGCTCCTCATTTCCTCACCAGCCCCTTGAGATTTGGAGCTCAAAGCTGGAGCTGCTGTGGCAGGAGGTGAAACTACAGAAGCTGACGGGGGACAATCAGCGGGCGGAGGGTTATTTTTTCTCCTCCCTGGGCTGATGTGGCTAGAACTGAGGAGAAGAAAATCCTCTTCCCTTCTCCTCAGAAGATGGAAATTGCAGTTGATTCTCCTAAAGCTGGGCCCCAGGACTAGACTTTTTCTTTCTAAAACCCTGGTGAAAACTGAGAGCCAATTGCTCACAGACTGAGAATGTGAGTTAGAGAACTGGCATGGCCCAGCATGGGGCTTGAACCCATGACCCTGAGATTAAGAGTCTCATGCTCTACCAGCTGAGCTAGCCAGGCTGTGTGCAAAAAGTTTCCTAATATCCCATCACAGCATAACAAGAGCAAAGTGTTCACTGCCTGACTCAAGGCTCTTTCTTGCCCCTAATGTGGGGTTCTGCTCTGTGGAGAGGTTTGAGCTCAAACCCCCCTCCCGACACACCCACTTCTTTCCCCACAAGGAACGGCCCCATTTCCATCTCTCCAGGGACAGGAGAAGGGCTCTGGCCTGTTCTCTGCAAAATGCTCAGCCTGTTTCATTTTCTGCAGGAACGAGTGGGATCCATGCGCCCTGTCCCCAGTGAGAGGTGTGTGTCCTCTTCCCCCCTTTCCACAGACACAGCAGGCCAGGGGGTTGTGCACCTGCAGTGGCCCCTTCCTACGTTGCCGGGAAGAAAGCAGCTTGGACTGACGGGCGAGTCTCACTTGCTGATCAGACTCCCAGGGCCTGAGCTCTGGGGCCAGCACAGGCCGGGAGGGAGAGGGGGTGTGAAGAAATTCCAGGGGAGGGGGAAGAGGTGACCCAGCCCTCCCCCCATCAATTTTTTTTCTTTTTTGCTAAAACAAGTTTTGCTTCTATTTTTGGGGAGGGGGGGGCGTGAGGGTTTTCAAAAATCAAAAAGGGGGGGAGTGATGCTGAAAAGTTTGGGAACCACTGCAAGGGGATGAACCAGCAGGGACTCAAAGTGAGTGCTCCAGGTGAGGTTTGAACTCACAACCTCAGCATGTCTCCTACAAGTACTGCCTTATAAGTACTGTGCACTGACCCATTGTACCACTGGAGCAGATATTTGCAGTGCTTCTTCAAAGTCCTTAGATTGAAAAAGTCAAGATGCACAAAGTGGAATTGAAGTTTCTGCTGAGCCCTTGTTCTTTCTTTTCACAGGCAGAGCCAGGGGGCTCTGCACATCCAGAGACCCCTCCCTCTTCCTCTCTGGTCTCTGAAATAACCCACCCTAGTGGGGCACAAAGCTGCTGGAGGCCAGAGCACTAGAGATGAGTTGCACGTGGGCTAGTGCTCCCTTTGCACATGAGAGGTAGGAGGATTCACTCCCATCTTCTCCCACCTGCTCGCTGGTGCTCAGGGGTTGGCCCCTTTCCTGCTGCCCCAACTCTTATTCCCACAATGCACTTTGTGCAGGAACCGTTGGTCTTTGTTCCAAGGTGTGTGGCTGGGAGCCAGGACCCTTCCCAAAATATACAACTCCCCCGCCCCCATTCTGCTCACACTCTCTGGCTGCCTCCAGCATGGGCTGAGCTCAGGGGTGAGATGGGCCTCAGGCACCTGACCACAAGTCTGCTCACGAAGCTCTAATGGGCCTCAGACAAGCAAAACCCCCCTTAGTGAACCTCAGGGCAAGGAAGCCAAAAAGCCTGGAGCACAAGGACCTTCCAGCAACCACCCCAGCCCGTCCCACTGAGATTTAAACTCAGATTGGAGGATTCAGAGTCATTAGTGCTGCCCCTTACACCTGGGACCTAGACAGAAGGCCTGGGGTAGACACCTGGGGCACTCAGGTCTCAGTCTGGCCTCTGCTCTCCTGGCTTCCCTCCGGCTGCTTCATCTCTCTGGCTACGTCTACACGGCACGTTTATTTTGGAATAAGCTCTTCTGGAACAGTTATTTCAAAATAGCACGTCTACACTGCAGGGAAACCTCAAAATGAGTCTGAGGAGGCTTCCCTAATGTAGACGTGCTACCTTGATTTAGAGCCCCAGGGGGAATAACTTAGAATGGCCCTGGGAAGGAGATATTTTGAAATAGCAGAAGTGGAGCATGTACACGCGCCTCATTTTGAAATAGCTATTTCAGAATAGGCATTTTTCTGCGTACAGTGAGGTCTACAGAAGTTGGAATTAGCCGTCCGTTATTTCAGAGTTACTTCAAAATAACGGAATTGCTGTCTAGACTCTTGCCTTGTTATTCTGGAATAACGGCCATTGTTCCAAAAGAACTTTTCCGTGTGGACAGAACCTCTGTCCTGCCCCAGTTCTGATGCTTTCTGGACAAACTCTATGTTAGGACCAGTCACAATCTGGGGTCAGTGAGGGTCCGTCCCCCCTGAGATGTGTGTGACACAAAAGCCTCCTGTTCCCCACCCACTTCTCAATACTGGCTGCAGACACTTTTTTTCATATGGGGGTGTAGCTCAGTGGCAGAGTGTTTGACTGCAGATCACATGGTCCTTGGTTCAAATCCAAGTGCCCCCTGCAAGAGTGTCTATTTAATAGAGACACTTCCTTTCTATGTGAACTCTTTGAATGAATACAAACCTGTAGGCTACATCTACATGGCAGGGTTTTTGCTCAATGTTCTTGCACAAAAACGTGCAGAGCACAGCACGAGTGTTCTTGCATAAGTAAATTTGCACTACATCATTGGAAAACAATGCTTCTTCCAGAAGAGTTATTCCTCTCCCCACGAGGAATAAGCCCTCTTGCACAAGAGCTCTTCCACAAGAGGGCAGTGTAGACAGGGAACATGAATTTCTTGTGCAATAAACCCGTATGGCTAAAATGCCCATCAGAGTTTTCTTGCACAAGAGAGCAACCACACTGCCATGGACGCTCTTGCACAAAAGCACATCTCTTGTGCAAAGCACTTGGCTGTGTGGACATGTTCTTGTGCAAGACCTTTTGCACAAGAACACTTACGCAAAACAGTTCTTATACAAGAAGGCTGCAGTGTAGAAATAGACGTCGTGTTATGATGGTGTTTAGGTCAGTAACTGGGGCCACTAAATGGTGCTTGTGACCTGTAACCTGTCAGTCCCCGTAATACACGAGGTTCGAAGGGATGCCGGAAAGGATGAGACCGTAACTGGGGGTTTCAAAAAGCACAAACTGATTTTATTTTGATGACGCCAGACAATCATCAGAACAAAAATTAAACAGATTGCCAGACAACACAAAACAATTCCCTGAGGCTTTTCTAAATCACAATAATTCCCAATAACTGCCCAGGGGTTAGGAACAGTTGAATTAACACTGGTATTGTCCATAGGGCTGATTATTTACACAACTTTATACAAGGAAACAGTAAAAAACCTAAACCACAACTATTTATAAACTAACTTAGTAACTTTTTAGCCACTGTCACTTGACAATCAATAAGGACAACTAAAAAACCAATTAGGATAGGGATGATGGCGGGAGGGGGGTGGGTTATACCAGTTCTGGAGACAGCAGGAACACAAGTACCGGTCACACGCTCATAAACTGTCTCCACTCGGGTCGACCAACTCGGAGTACGCTCAGTAAGACTCGAGAGCGGGGGGTGCAAGGCGTCTGGGTGATCAGGCCAGGCGTTCACTCGATGCGAATCCCCAGTGAGAGAGGGGCTGCCTGCCTGTTTTATTGCCTGTGAACTTATCACCCCATAGGTTGGTTTTTGCTGCAGTGGGTGGAGTAGCAGGCCTGAGCAAAAGTCAGCCCATTGGCTGATCTTTCACTGCAATGGGTGGAGCGAGCAGGGGAAGATTATTAATTTACATGCCCTTATATGGAAAACACTCCACCTCACAGACAGAGCCCACTATACCAGCCTTAGAGGTATTACAGGCTATGGCTCCCTGTGACGGGCAGCCATTGTTGTAGTTCTGACTCGGACATAACCTAGGGATCCATGTTGGATCCCCTCAGGCACCGGCCACTCAGAGACGGGTCAGAACTGGATTTTTCTGCCAACTGGCACGAGGATGCCTGAAAATAAGTGGCGGAACAGCTCTGCACAAGAGGGTTTTTTTGTGCAAGAAGGAGCAGTGTAGACAGCTTCTTCTTGCACAAAAGTCTCTGCTGCAAAAATGATGGCTCATTAGGTATGCAAATGAGGTGTGGCAATATTCATCCTCACACTTCATTTGCGTATCTTATTGCACAACAATGTGCGGTGCAGACATAGCCAAGGAAGCCAAACCCTGGCATTACCAAGGATTTGCAGCAAGCCAGTATTTCACCAGCGGGTCCCACTGAGGTCGTGGTGCAGGATTCAGACTCACTTGCCGAGGAAGGCTCTAGAATCTTCCTGCTTTGCACAAAATTTTTTAAGCTTAGACAGAAAGCACAGGGGCCATGTTTACACTGACGGGTTCTTGAGCAAGCAATATGCCAATGAGGCTAAGCGTGGACTATCACACTGCTCCTTCATGCACAAGAAACCCCCGTGACAATAAGCAGCGGAACGGCTCTGCACACGAAGGCTCTGTCTGCACTGGTGGCTTCTTGCACAAGAACACGGCCACATAGGGCTGCTGACGCAGGTGACCAGGTGGTTGGCAGCAGTGTTGTGGGCCGGGCACATGCCCCAGGCCACCTGGACATATGGAGCCTCCCTCTGTGGCTTGGGCTGGAGGAACCTGCCCCCTGCAGGGAGCCTTGGGCCAGCCACTGCAGCAGCAGGAATTTGGGAATCACGTCACCCCACTGGGGCAATGGAGGGAAGAGAAGGGTTTTCCCTGCCATTAGGGAAAGCAGGCCAGGCCAAGGCCCTTTTAGCCACTGGGGCTGTGCAGGCTGGAGCCTCCTCCTATGAGCTCTCTGCTCTGCTTCCTGCAAAGGTCTCAGCTTCTTGTGTGTCTCTGCTTCCCTTTCCATAGCAGGCAGCTAAAGGGTGGGTGAGGACAAACACCACAGCAAACATCTCAGTGGCCAGCATGGGGCTTGAACCCATGACCTTGGCATTATTAGCACCATGCTCTAACCAACTGAGCTAGCCAGCCTGCCAAGACTAAGCCCACAAATGGCCCTTTCAGAAAGGCACCTCCGGCAGTTGCCGGGATGACTGGAGCTGCCAATGGCTCTTCTCTGACAGCGCCACTAGTGACTCACTGTGACGTGGGCTGGCTAGTCCAGCTGGTTTGAGGTGTCACAGAAATCCAGACTCAGGGTTGGAAGGAGAGAAACACTTTCATTAAGAGCTGTGGGAAGTTTCAAAAGAAAGACTTCCAAAATCAAGTATCAGAGGGGTAGCCATGTTAGTCTGAATCTGCAAAAGCGACGAGGAGTCCTGTGGCACCTTATAGACTAACTGAAGTGTAGGAGCACATGCATCTGACGAAGTGGGTCTTTGCCCACGAAAGCTTATGCTCCTACACTTCAGTTAGTCTATAAGGTGCCACAGGACTCCTCGTTCCAAAATCAAATGTCCATGGTAACCTTATATACATTCATGGTTGCACACAAAATAGAATAGACATCACATAAGCTAGTGACAGCGTTACAATTGGCTTAATGCTTAAAGCTACTTTTATCTCAATATGCAGAGATAAACTTAGTTACATGGGTGTTAGTCTCATCCTTGCAGCAGAAAAGCTAGATCAGGCTGGTTTTAGTAGGTTCACTATCTCTCACACACAACGCAAGGTCACGTTCAGTCAGTTGCATTCACACTTCACATTGTTCCTTTTAACAAAATACATTTTCCTTCTCAGAGGTTTGGTCATGGTTGCTGGCGGTCAGCATGGCATGTCACCCTCCTGTCACACTTGGTGCCAGAAGAACAAAGCTTGCAAAGGAGTTTGAATTCCCTCCATCTCCCCATGCTGCAGCGGTAAAAGAAATCCTGAAACCGTCCCCTTCTCCTGTCGCTGGAGAGATGGAAATGGGGCCGTTCCTTGTGAGGAAAGAAGTGGGTGTGTCAGGAGGGGGATTTGTGCTCAAACCTCCCCACAGACCAGAACCCCCCATTAGGGGCAAGAAAGAGCCTTGAGTCAGGCACTTGAGAACTCTTGTTCCTGCTACCCTATGATGGCATATTAGGAAAGCTATTGCACTAGCCTGGTTAGCTCAGTTGGTAGAGCATAAGACTCTTAATTTCAGCATTATGGGTTCAAGCCTCATGCTGGGTGATGCCCTTCTTTAACTCACTCTCAGTTTTCACCAGGGTTTTAGAAAGAAAAAGTCTAGCCCTGGGGTCCAGCTTTAGTAGAACCAGAGAGAAAACAAGCTGCAAGTTCCATCTTCTGAGGAGAAGGGAAGAGGATTTTCTTCTCCACATCAGCCTAGGGAGGAGAAAAAATAACCTTTGGCCTGCTGATTTTCCCCCGTCAGCTTCTGTAGCTTCACCTCCTGCCACAGCAGCTCCAGCTTTGAGCTCCAAATCTCAAGGGGCTGGTGAGGAAATGAGGAGCTGGCAGCTCGGGTTAGTGGCTTCCCTGAGAACCAGAGGTAGAGTGTTCACAAGGTGCATTCCCCTCCCCCGCAGAGCAGGGTGTTAGAAGGACTGAGTAACAGAACAGTCAGACAAGTTTTGCCAAAGTGTGTTTCTGTGGTGCAGTGATTTTCGCTGTTGCCTAACATGCAAAAGGTCCCTGGTTCAAAGACAAGCTCTGCTCTTATTGCTGCTCCCCTGGATGCCCAGGTAAGTGCAACTGCTGCTTACTAGCCTGTTCATGAGCCCAACACCCACGTGACAGAGGAGTGACATCAGCTGAGAATGCCCCTTGCTGCCAGCCTGCGGAAGGGAGATGAATCAGGCCAGGCAGCTACTGGAGGCTTTTGGCTTGGCCTCCCCTGCCCTGGAAGGCTGGTGTATTGCGCTGGCTCTGCCTGCTGCCTCCCTTGTGTGACTTGCCCAGTGTAACAGGCCAAATGTCAGAAAAGCTTCTTCCAAAAAAAGCAGAAGAAAAAGCTGCACAAATTGGGTTTTGAAATTTGCGTAGGTTTTTCCAGAAGAGCAGTGCAGTGTAGACACAGCCTGAGTGTTGCTCAGCACTAGTAGGAGACAGGGAGGGACAAAATGGTCTAAAGGCACCTGCAGCCTTTCAGAACCACCCTCAGCCCAGCCCCAAGAACCAGCCCAGCCCCAAGAACCCCACTCACTGGGGTCTGCTGGGAACTGCCTGGACTCAAGCCCACCCCTGTGTCACCCTAAGGATTGCCTGGTCTGTAAAAGGTGCCCTGGAAATGAGAAAGCAGCTAAAGTGACTCTGGTGGGACTTGAACCCACAGCCTTTGAATATCTTGCTGGGCTCATGTTACCGACCACAGCCAAGAAGTCCAACATGCTTTCCATTGCACCACAGAGCCTGCTGGCTAATTGAGTCTGAAATCTCCACTTTGCAGCATGGCAATTGCTGGGGGGAAAAAAAGGAGGAGCCAAATCTGTCTCTTTTGGGAGAGCAGGTAGGAAGAGGGAGGGGGCCACTGAGCCCCTGACCCTTAAAGTAAGAGATAAGAAGTGAGCTGCACTTGGAGAATGTGGGCATCAATCCCACTGCCTCTTGCATGCTAAGCAAGCGCTCTACCACTTGAGCTAATTCCCCTGCTGGGACAAAAAGGAAGCTCTCCTGCCACACGCACATTGTTCCAGAGCCCACAAGGTTCCTGCAGATGCCCAAGGCGTCTTTCGGAAAGGGCCACTTGTGATTTATTTCGAAGTAAGTGCTGTGTAGCCAGCCCAAATTACAAAATAAGCTATTTCAAAATAGGCGCATTGATTATTTTGAGCTATGGGATGCACCCCTAGTGAGTTAGAGCTGAACTCTGCCCCCAGCTCCCTGCTCCACCCACCCAGGTACTGACTCCCTCGCTGCCATGGGACTGTTTGCATTGGCCTCTTCTCTCTGTAGCCAGGCTTCAGCCAGGACTGAGACTCAGGGGAAACCTCACAAGGGAGATTCCAGGCAGCCAGGCCATGGGGGTCTCAGAGATGCCCCAGCCCTGCAGCCTGTCCCACCTGGCTGTTGCCATGGTCCCTCTGTGAGGTCACTGCCTCCCAACCAATGAGCTGAGGTGCTGCACAAGACCCTTGTGATGTCACTGCTGCCTCCCAGGGCTCATGTCCTGCCCCTGGCCAGCCCCTTGGCATGTGTGAGCTGCTCCCCCTCAGCCCCCGTCACTCAGGGCTGGTTTTGGGGTTCAAGCAGGGAACATCAGAGGCTGCTCAAGGGGGACATATTGGGGCCTGTGAGTGTTGCTGTCCCTGCTGTACAGACAGGGCCATAGAGCCTCAGGAGGCTGTAGCCGTGGGAGACACTTCCCTGGTTTCGGGAGGGAGACGAGACGTCAGGGCCCATGACTCGGAGCCAGCTACTGATACCCATGGAAAGCTGATTTTCAGAGGGGTGTGATCAGCCCTTCCTGTGTATCTGGCTTCTTCACAGGGGCTTAATCAGGAGCTAAAAGTTGAAGAAGGGCCATTTAGAAGGGTGAATTTCTTTCCCTGGCAATTTTTTCTGTGTGCTGCATGGGCCTAATGGGCAAGGCACTGGCCTCCTGAGTCAGGTATTGTGGGTTCAAGTCCCAGCTGGGGTGACAGTTTCCTTTCACTGACAAAGAGTTCCTCTGCTCTCTGAAGTAGTTGGCAAGGATGATCACCAGTTGCTGTCTCCTTCTCTACAGAAACTGTTCAGACCCCTCACTAGCAAGTGCTGGTGTTAGGTGCAGATCTGGTTGCTAAAAGCCCAGGTGTCCGAATGAAGGGGCACATTTTGCTCTAGAAGGCCCAGGAGTGACAGACAGAGGGAGGTGGCTGTAGCAGGGTCTGTCTGGAGACAAAGAGGAGCCTGAGGATGAGAAGGCCCATGAGAGGCAGAGACTCCAGAGCAGTGAGGGGCTAGTTATTTGGTCTGGCAAACTGACAGACAATCCCCAGGCCCTGAGCATGGTGCGGGCGAGGCCCATGGGGCAGTTTGCCTGGTGGGGTTTGGGGGGTGGAGAAGCTGTGAAGCTCCGTGAGTGGATAAGGTCCCTGGCTGAGCTGCTCCACCTGCCGTGTGTGTGACTCAAACTGTCCCTCGTCCCCTTTTGTGTGTCTGTTGCGCTTCCGGCGTCTTTCCTCAGGCACGTTCATCCGGCAAAGACCCCCCCAGCGATCTTGTATCTTCCTTTGTGCCGCTCAGCCGCAGACACTGCCAGGGCTGGAAGGAAATTGCTGCACTTTGGGAGTCAAAGGTGTTATCTGGGACCATAAAGCAGTTTCACCCAGGAGGCTGAGAAGGGCACCATGGCTCAGCTGGCTAAAGTGCTTCTTTCATAAACAGAAGATCCTGGGTTCAATTCCCAGGGGTGCCTTATTGCAGCCTGTGCTCACATTTTCCTATGTCCTTCTGGGACACAGAAGAGGCCTCCTCTGGCCACCCATTGAACTGCGGGTTCAGGAAAAGGCTGATTGGGGAGGAGTGTTGGGAAGAAGGAAACCACAAGTGAGAAGCACCTGATGCCCACAGACTCTCACTCTCCATGGCTGCAGGAGCTGTAGAGGTTGCACCCTCAGGCTCTCTGAGCACGGACACCCCCAGGGAATCACAAGGGTGTGTGGTGCTGGCTCTCCTGTCCCAGCAATTGCAGTCAGAGCCCTGCCTTGCCAGTCACAGCAGCCTCTGCATCCGCATCTTGGAGCTGTGATCCGAGGGGCAGTCTCTGCGGGCCCAACAGTCCAGGTGGAGGAATGTGGACATTTGTGAACATATGAACATCAGAACGGCCGTACTGGGTCAGATCAAAGGTCCATCTAGCCCAGTGTCCTGTCTGCCAACAGTGGCCAGCACCAGGTGCCTCGGAGGGGGTGGACCGAAGACAATGATCAAGCGATTTGTCTCCTGCCATCCGTCTCCAGCCTCTGACAAACAGAGGCCAGGGACACCATTTTATCCCCTGGCTAATAGCTTTTATGGACCTAACCTCCATGAAATTATCTAACATATGGCCCAATGGCTGATGGCCTTGCAGAGAAAGGCCACCTCCCCCCTCCTGCATCCTAGACCAAGTCAGACCCAAGGTCAACGAATTGTGGGAGGGGTATGTGAGGGCCCATGAGGGCAGGTCCCGCTCTAGGGAAGCACCGCAGCACTGTGCATACTGTGAGGAACTGGACCGAATCCCGGGGTGTGGGGAGCCCCTGTCTCCAGGGATAGTTGTGGAGTCTGGGATGGAGACACCTGGGCAGCAGCGGCCGCAGCTTCAGGATGACAATGCTGATGACCTGCAGCGCCAGGACTAGGAGGAGAATTCCAGAAGCTTTGTGACCTTCACCCTGGAGCCAGTCCCCAGACGCAGGAGGACTCCCAAACATCTTCAGACAGCGGGGAGGGAACATCAGGTGCGTGCTGGGAGGTTGCAACACCCAGGACATGTTGACACTTGCAGTCTCCTTCAGGAGAGGGATGCAAATGGAGACATTCAAAATTGTAAATGAAACCGGGATTTAAATATTCTGCGCTACATTTGCATAATTACATCCGGGCGCTATTTCGCAATACTTTATTTTGAAATAATTAACACTGTTTAGATGCAGTTATTTTGGGAGGAAACCCTTCTTCTGAAATAACCCTTAAACACTCCCCTCTGGTCTGGACCTAACAGCAGTGTCAGCGTTTGCTAGTCGGGGCTCTGGACAGCACCTGCACAGAGGGAGATGGCAACTGCGGGACGCCCTGGCCAACTGTCCCAATGTCTCACAGCTGAAAAGAAAACAAAAGAGGCCAATGCAAACAGCCCCTGGCAGCGAGGGAGTCAGCACATCGGTGGGTGGGGCAGGGAGCTGGGGGCAGAGCTGGGCTCTAACTCACTGGGTGACCTTGGCCCATTCAGTGAATCTCTCCCTGCCCCCATGGCCCTGTCTGTACAGCAGGGACAGCAACACTCACAGCCCCACAGGAGGGGGCTAGTTTGATGCTTCATCCCATGGCCCAGCAAGGAGCCCCCAAGCTCCCTCTGTGCTCAGGTTTGCCGTGTGAATTCTGTGGGGCAGGTGCCGTCATGCCTGGGCACTGGGATTATTTACCATGGCCCTAGGGCATTATTGCAGTTACAGCTGTGATGGACGAGTGGTTAATGTGTTGGATTTAAAATCCAATAGGGTTTCCTTGTGCAGGTTCAAATCCTGCTCACAGCGAGGGCTGAGTTTTGGCCACACCCCAACCAAGGCCACAAGCTACATAACGCCTGAGCCACTCTCCCTGTCCCCAGTCAAATCCTTTCTGTGCCTTTCCAAGAGAGACGTGGGCCATGGTGCCTCATGCAGCCTCTGCCCCTTGCCCAACGCCCCATGGCTCAGCCCTACCACCGAAGGCTGCCCTGCTCTAGAGTGGGATAGGAGTTGATCCAAAGGACCAAAGGTCCATCCATAAAATGTTGGGGATATGATGTGGGTCACTCCTCCTCAGGCACACAGCCCCCGCCTCCCCCCCGCCCCGCTCTCCCACTGTTGGGAGCAAAGGTCTAGAGAAGTACGGGGGGGGGGGGCCTTGTTCCCTGCTCTTGCTCTGCCTCTTCCCCCAAGGCCTTGGCCAAAGAATTGGTAACAAGAATATTTGTGCAAGTTTATGCATGTTTCTGTGGGGTAGTGGTTACCATGTTTGCTTAAGATGTATCTTCTCCAGAGCCCTTAGGCTGAGGCCTGAGTCCAGGCAGTGCCCAGTGGAGCCCAGCAAGGGCAGAGGGAAGGGCTGGTACTTGGGGGTGGGGCCGGGGGCTGTTCTGAAAGGCTGCAGGCACCGTTAGACCCTTTTGTCCTTCCCTGTCTCACCCCAGCGCTGAGCAACACTCAGTGTCGGTCTGAGCATCCGTCCTGCTCTGGGACGTGTCTCTGTGGCAGGAACCTGCCCAGGAGGCTCTCGCAGTGAGGCCCCTCCCTGGCAGCACCGAGCAGTGAGAGCTGAGTGAAGGGGGAGGCAGGACCAGGGGGAGAAGGCTCCATGACTGTGTCAGAGGGAGGCTCTGCCCTGGCCAGTGGGGAATCGTTGCCTCTCCGAGGGGCCCAGGCCTGGTGGGATTTGAGAGCAGCCTTCAACTTCCTGAAGGAAGGTTCCAAAGAGGATGGAGAGAGGCTGTTCTCAGTAGTGACAGATGGCAGAACAAGGAGCAATGGGCTCAACTTGTGGTGGAAGAAGTCCAGGTTGGATATTAGGAAAAACTATTTCCCTAGGAGGGTGGGGAAGCACTGGGATGGGTTCCCTAGGGAAGTAGTGGAGTCTCCACCCCTAGAGGAGTTTAAGTCTCCCTTTGACAAGGCCCTGGCTGGGTTGATTTAGTTGGGATTGGTCCTGCCTGGATCAGGGGACTGGACCTGATGACCTTCTAAGATCTCTTCTAGCTCTATGGCTCCCCATAGAGTGGGGGCTGGAGCCAGTTCTGTGTTGTACCCTTCAACACCCAAACTGAACCAATGGATCTTGTGCAGACCTGCCTGTGCTGGGCTAGTGCTGTGTGCGCCACAGAGCTTCCTGCAGGGCTGCCCACATGGGAGAGGGGAGGGGCAGTTTGAGTGACCCAGCTCTGCCCCGTCTCAAAATGGCAAGTGTTGTCTTAGCAGTGCGAGAGAGGTGGGAAGGAGCCTGAAGTCACCTCTTGGGTCTCTGCTGGTGCCACATGTGACACTGAGGTGAGAAAAGCAACAATGCAGTTGTCACATGGAACTGCAGGCTGGTCTCTCTGACCGGGAAGCGAACCCAAACCACAGCAGTGAGAGTGCTTGATCCTAACCACTAGACCATCGGGGACACATAAAATTTGCCTTTTTGCTCACCTACACTAACCTTTGGCAGGCCATTTTCTGTCCACTTCAGGATGGGGTGGCAGGTCCATTCTCCCTTGCCCAGAGGGGACAAGAACAGAAACCAAACAGAACATCAAAGCAGCCAGACTGAGTCATGTGAGTTGTCCAACTAGCCCAGGATCCTGTCTCATGACAGCAGCCAATTTCATTGACCGGAGGGATTCGTCAGGACAGACAGTTATTAAATGATCCCTCCTGTTGCCCATTCCCAGCTTCTGGAATACACCAGCTAGGGACACCTGCCCTGTCCATCCTGGTGAAATGCCATTGTTTGACCTTTCCTGCATTCAATTATCCAGTTCTGTTTTGGACCTTCTTGTTGATTTCACCCCCACAACATCCTCTGGCAAGGAGTTCCACTGGGCGCAAAAATGCTTCCTTTGGGTTTATTTTTAACTTGGTTTCTGGGCAGCCAGACTGGGCCATGCCAGTTCTCTAGCTAGCCCAGGATCCTATCTCACGACAGCAGCCAATTTCATTGTCCCGAGGGAATCCTCAGGACAGACAGTTATTAAGTGATCCCTCCCATCACCCATTCCCAGCTTCTGAGTCCAGGCTTTTTCCAAAAAACTTTTGCACAAAAGGGCCAGTATAGACAGCAGAGATTTCTTTTCTGCAAAAAAGCCCCGATCGCGAAAATGGCGATCGGGGCTTTTTTGCGGAAAAGCGCATCTAGATTGGCCACGGACGCTTTTCCGCAAAAAGTGCTTTTGCGGAAAAGTGTCCTGCCAATCTAGACGCTCTTTTCTGAAAATGCTTTTAACGGAAAACTTTTCTGTTAAAAGCATTTCTGGAAAATCATGCCAGTCTAGATGTAGCCATGGTGTAAGAGGCAGCACTCAGAACTCTGAATCATGTGATCTGAGTTCAAATCTCTGTGGGACTTGCTGGGGTTGGGCTGGTTGCTGCAAAACCCTCCAACTTCATGAGCTTTGGGCTCCTTATCTGCAGGCTCCCCAGAGAAAGAGTTCTGTGCCTCCTGTTGGGTGTCTGATGCCCCCTAGAGCTCAGTCTGATGCTATGGTCTGCCTGGCTGAGATGGGCTGGGCCCTAAAACTTAACCTGCCTGGAGCTTGCTGCTTACCCTTGTGGTCTCTTTTGTGGTCCCCAGGAGCTGTCAGCCTCTGACTCTTGCCCCCCCGGCGCTAGCAGGTGCCCCCCCTAAACAATCTTTTAAATTGTTCTTTCTGGTCCCTCTCAGGGTGTTTTTCTCCTCAGCAGCAGCGCACAAGAGAGAAGCTGTTGCCAGTGGCCCTGCAAGACAAGATGAGCTTTGCCTTCCCCCTTCAGCCTGACTTGTTACTTGGCCCCATTTCTGCCTCTCTTCCCAGTGGCCGAAAGGGGCTGCGGCTGCTGCCGACAGGGAAGAAGCTGGGAGGCAAGGTGCTGGCAGAAAGAGATTCCTGCTGCCTCTTTGCCCTGGGTCTGCCGGCCGCCAGCCACCTTGACCAAACCTCAAAGCATCTGGACTAGTGAGCCCACATCACAGTGAGTTGCTAGTGGCCCTGTCAGAGAAGAGGCGCCTTTCTGAAAGGGCCATTTGTGAGCTTAGCTCCCGAAGGCCAACTAGCTCAGTTGGTTAGAGCATGGTGCTAATAATGCCAAGGTCATGGGTTCAAGCCCCATGTTGGCCACATGATTGTTTGCTACAGTGACTACTCTCCCTCCCCCCCAGACACACAATTTAGCTGCCTGATATGGACAGGGAAGCAGAAACAGGCAAAAGGCTGAGAGCTTTGCAGGACTGAGGCCAGAGAACTGGTAGGAGGAGGATCCAGCCTGCACAGACCCAGTGGCTAAAAGGGTCTGGCCAGCTTTCCCCTAATGGCAGGGAAAACTCTTCTCTTCCCTCCATTGTCCCCAGTGGGGTGACCTGATCCCAAATTCCTGCTGCTGCAGTGGCTGGCCCATGGCTCCTCCAGCCCAAGCCACAGAGGGAGGCTCCATATGTCCAGGTGATGGGACCATGTGCACAGCCCACAGCGCTGCTGCCAACCACTTGGTCACCTGCTTCAGTGGCCCAGCAGCCCCTCCCCCAAAACCTGCTCCTGCTCAAGGCCCCCCTGAACCCACCCAGGCTCCTGCTCCTCTGACTTCTGCACTAGCCAGCCCACATCTCAGTGAGTCGCCCGTGGCCCCATCAGAGATGAGCTCGTGGCAGCGGCAGAGACGTCCCTGCACTGCCTGTGGGGTCTTTCCCAAAGGGCCCCTCGTGGGCCTGCTGGCTCAGCTGTTTAGAGCTTGATGCTGATAACGCCCAGGTCGTGGGTGCAAGCCCCATGCTGGCCACAGGGGTGTCTGGTTTGGTGACTTGCCTTTGTGTAGCTGCCTGCTATGGACAGGGAAGGAGAAAGAAGCCCTGGGAGGTGAAGCAGCGGGAGGGAAGCAAGGAGCAGAGTGTCAGCTGCCAGCCGAGAGTCACAGGTGCCCTCTGCCTCCTGGGACCGCCCCTCCCTGAGCCGCCAGCCCCCTGTCTCTCACCGTGCGCCCCTTGGGGAGTCCACTCGCTCTGGGCTCCGGGGGCCTCCCGCTCCCACAGGGAATGACACAGCCCTGTGCCCTAGCCCAGAGCCACTCCCAGCCCGTGTGAAACAGGAGGGTTCATTGAGCGTCTGACACAGCACAGGGACCCAGGCAGGCAGCAGGGGCTGCGGGTGGGGAGTGAGGGCACCAGAGGGGGCAGGGAAACAAGTAGCACCAAGACTCTTGCCACCAGGGTCTGGCCACCCGACTCCCTGCCCAGGCTGCTGGGCCCCCGACCACTTCAGCTGCCAGGTCAGCCCGGGAGCTAAGGCAGGAATGGGGGGAGGAGCCAGTCAAACTGCAGGTGGCAGGAAACACCAGTCTCGCCTTCCTGGGCCGGGCACGACGGCATCATGTTAGTGACACGGCTGCCAGACATCCCGGACAGTTAATAACCAACTAGAGGGGTTTATGGGGAGCTCAGTGTGGGGAGCCTAAGATGAAATATTAAAGGGTCCCTGGTTCAATCCCAGGCTTTGCCATGTCTCTCGGTGCAGCAGGGCCCTCTCTGCTCCCCTTGCTGTGCTAGTGCCCTGTGACATCCCCTCATCCATCTTAGCCACAGCCCAGCACTGGAAACTCCCGTCCATCTGATTAACCCCCTTTCTTCCAACCCTGCCTCAGAGTCCTTGCTTCCTTGGCTAAAGTCCCCTCCCTTGTGCGTGTGGCTGGCAGTGGTTACTAGATGGATCCATTTACATGTAGCTTCACTGAAACCCCCCTTGTTGGCCTGCACCTAGGTCAGTCCGTGTCACTGGCTCAGGGGTTTCTCCCCCCCAGCACGCTGCAGAGAAAGCCCTTGTGTGTGAAAGGGCCTCAGGGAGCCCAGAAACAAAGTTAAAAATAAACTAAAAGGAAACATTTTTGCGCCCACTGGAACTCCCTCCCTACTCGGTGCTGCCAGGGAGGAGCCTCACTGCGAGAGCTGCCTGGGCAGGTTCCTGCCACAGAGACACATCCCAGAGCAGGACGGATGCTCAGACCGACACTGAGTGTTGCTCGGTGCTGGGGTGAGACAGGGAAGGACAAAAGAGTCTATGTGACGGACCGGGCCGTGTCTGGGCACAGCTGAGGGCTTCCGCTCAGGGCGAATTGCTTGAATCCGGGGCTTCTTACAGCCCCCGACTGGTGACCTTTCCACACAGGCCACAAACCAGTCCCACAGAGCGCTTCAGCAGCCTGCCTGAAGCCTCTCGAGCAAAACCCCTCCGACACCCCAGCAATATCCGTGCCCCAGATGGCCCCAGGCCTATACACAGGTGGGGGGTCCTAGCACCCAATCCCACCTACCCCGAACAAGTTCTGTCCGGTTCCAAGAAACCAGCCACAGATCCCTGGTCAATTTACCTTCTGGACCTTACCCACAAATCACGCTGGGCCAATCCTTTAGAATCTATATCTAAAGGTTTATTATTACAAGAAAGAAAAGCAGGAGAGTAAGGTTATTAAAGTACAGTACGTTACATGCACCGAATCTCCCAGTCCTCGATGCAGGCTCTAGCAGAGATGTTGCAGCTGCTGGTTTAAAAGTTCTTATTGCACATCCTGCGATCAGGATGGGTTCACAGGTCTTCCAGGCTCTTCAATCCCTGCAGTGCTGCCTCTGGGATGAAGTGCTGAGCTGAGAACAAAATGGCATCGACCACATGGCCTCTTTATACCTCCTTCCTGGCCTCTTCTTGTATGCAGCAAGTCACCTGGTCAGAGGCCAATCTCTATGTTCCCTGCTGGCTGCCCTCAGGTGACAAATCCCATTCTTTGGGTGTGTCCATAGCCTATTGAGAGCCATTGTTCCACAGGGCTTTGCTACTCAGCCTGTCCATATCCATGCTTAACCACATTCAGAGAAATATTCAGCTTCCACACAGATTACAGATTCCTACCTACACACACAGACATTATATACTCACTTAAATAGCGTACATAAGATTAACAAACAATAAGCTCCCATTCAATACCCCACATGGCTCCCTTTCATACCAATTTCTGGGGCTAGCACCCCCACCTAGGGGTGCAGCAGCGATCTGGCTGCTTCCCTCCAATTCGGTAGTGTGACACCCCCAACGCAAAATTGATGCAGGAAGTGATGCCAGTAACATCACTGAGGGCATCACAGGCCTCCCCCAACAAATGGTGGTGTGCCTCAGTTTCCCTTCTTACACAGGACCTTCTGGCTGGAACCCTTTTTGTCCTGTAAGAAGTTCCAAGACCAGTTACAAGTGTTAACCACAAAATAGCAACATCACAATGTCCCCTTACATACCGTCTGTCGTTTGGTACATCTTCAGACAGATTACATGGTATTTTCATAAGCTCATGCACACTGTATACCGTTACAATTCTCTGCAACAATAATACATTGGTTACAAGAATTAACATAAGTAACAAGAACAATCCTATATCAGGTGTATACTGAAATTCTCCGTCAGGCCCTTTCTCTGGCCCCACACCATTGCAGTTTCGGCCCCTCAGGTTTAAACTGCCAATCTTCTTGGCCAAAGCAAGTCCTGCCCCTCCCCCTTGTCCTCTGGGCTCCAGGCCTAAAACCTCTGGCCAGACCAAGACAAAGGGCTGGCTGGGTATGACTCCCTGGCTCACAATGGCCCTGGAATTTTCCCCTTTCCCCCACTCAGTGGGGTAACAGCAGTGAGCTGTAGACTCCCAAGTCTCTCCTCTGTCCACCTCCAATCTCTGTTTCCACATGGAACCAGCTATCCACTTCCCTGATTGATTATGAGTGTCCACCGTGTCCGGAGATGGGAGCTTAATTGCCATCTCCTGCATCCTAGGGAGAGTGACCACACAGCTGTTCTGCTCTGCATACTTGGCTACACAGTCCTTCTCCTGAATCTGAGACACTAACTTCCCACTCTCCTCATTCACCTGGGAACAATCCTGTCCCACGCACACTGACTTCCCAGCAAGCTGGTCACACACAGCCACTGGGTTAACCGCCTGCTCCAATTCTCTGGCTGTTCCTGCCTCCTCTGGAACAACCCTCAGTCCCTCCGAGACCTCTCCACCACCATCCACACTGGGTTTCCATAAACCCAAGTCAGTGGAGTTACTGTTAACAGACAAGTTCTGTCTGTCAGGCACCAAAACAAGTGCCTCACACAAGAAGCTGCTGCCTTTTACAGGCAGAGCTTTCTCTTGAATACCTTCTCCCAGCAAGGCCCTGTCATCTCTCTCAGTTACTGCAAACTGCTCTCTACAAGCACTGCCAGGACTCTCTTCCCTACGAGCTTCCTTAGGAAACCGTTCACCTTCCTCTGGCTCCACAGCAGCATTACCCTGCTGAGCCACAACCAACTCCTCCCACAATTCCCTTACTCCCAGGGGGTACGTCTACACTACAGCGCTAGTTCGAACTAACTTAGTTCGAATTAGTTAATTCGAACTAAGCTAGTTCGAACTAGCGCATCTAGAACTAAAAACTAGTTCGAACTAGCGTTTTGCTAGTTCGAACTAGCGCGTCCACACTGATTGGACGCAGGGGGGCATTTAAGGGCAGCTGAAACCGGTTCTGGCAGGGCATCAGGTCAGCAGTTGCTTTGTGTGGCTGCTGTCTGAGGCTATCTGAGGCTCGTGCTTAAAGGGACCCCCCCTGGACAGCCGGTTCTCAGCTTTTCCTGCTTGCTTGCCAACCTCGCCGAGGGACAGCAAAGCGTCGGTCTCTGTGCCCGTCTGTGTCGGTGCTTCCCTTCGGGGGGGGCCGCCGCAGGTGGCAACATGGAGCCACGGCTCGCCCTGCACCTTCTGGTGCACGTTCTGGACTTGCTGCTGCAAGCCTGCCAGCAATGGCTCGAGGCTGCCTGGCACCACCTGGGGAACGTCAGCCCCCTGCCTCTCCGCCTGGCCGCCCTGGGGGCCGTGGAGGAGCCGCGGCGGCGCCCCGGCACCGGCGTGCCCCGCCGCATCTGGCGTCTGGACACCAGCAGCGACTGGTGGGACCGCATCGTCCTGGAGCGCTGGGACGACCGACAGTGGACCCAGAACTTTAGGATGAGGAGGGACACCTTCCTGGAGCTCTGCGAGTGGCTCGCCCCTGCCCTGCAAAGAAGGGACACTCGCATGAGGCCCGCCATCCCCCTCCAGAAGCGGGTGGCCATCGCCCTCTGGAAGCTCTCCACGCCGGACAGCTACCGATCCGTCGGGAACCAGTTCGGCGTGGGGAGATCCACTGTCGGAGCAGTGCTCATGCAGGTACGGCGCTCGTCGGCCACCGAGCCGGGGGGGAGGGGGGCTGCGAGGAGGGGATGGGCCGCCCCAGGGACAAAGGGGGGGGCGGGAGGAGGCGAAGGCGCCCCGCACCGGAGGGGTCGGGCTGTCCCGGCCGTACTACACGCCGCCAGGGGGGTTGCTTCCGGGAGTGGGGCGCGGGGCACTGCCAGGGCACGCACGCTCCCAGCCACCCGGGCGCCCCACTGATTGACGCTTTGCTGTGTCTCTCTCCGCAGGTGGTCAAGGCCATCAACCGGGTGCTGCTCCGCAGGGTGGTCCGCCTCGCCGACCCGGATGCCGTCATCCGGGGATTCGGCGCCCTCGGCTTCCCCAACTGCGGGGGGGCCATCGACGGGACGCACATCCCCATCCGTGCCCCGGAACACCAGGCGTCCCGGTACGTGAACCGCAAGGGGTACTTCTCCGTCATCCTGCAGGCCGTGTGTGACCACCGGGGACAGTTGACGGACATAAATGTGGGCTGGTCCGGCAAAGCACACGACGCCCGGGTGTACCGGAACTCCTCCGTGTGCCAGCGGCTGCAGGACGGGACCTTCTTCCCCGACCGCCACATCAGGGTCGGGGACGTGGACATGCCCGTCTGCCTGGTGGGGGATGCCGCCTACCCACTGCAGCCCTGGCTCATGAAGCCCTACACGGGACACCTCAATCCCTCCCGCCAGGCCTTCAATAACAGGCTGAGCAGGGCCCGCATCGTGGTGGAGGGGGCCTTCGGGCGACTGAAAGCCCGCTTTCGATGCCTCCTCACCCGTCTGGACCTGGCCGAGCACAACATCCCTCCCGTGGTGGCGGCATGTTGTGTGCTCCACAATTTGTGTGAGCGGAAGGGGGAGGCTTTCTTGCCAGCCTGGATGGCTGAGGCTGACCGCATGGCTGGACACTACGGTCAGCCCCGCACCGCCGCCGTCCGGGAAGCCCAGCGGGGGGCCATCCGGATCCGGGAAGCCCTGCGGGAGAGCTTCCAGGTGGAGGAGGAGGAGGACTGACCTCTCCCTGCATGCCCCACCGGGGCCTTCTTCCACCCTACCCCCCCCTTCCCCTTTCCCCTCCCTACCTACTGTCAAATAAAGACACCTGTTTTTCCAACAAAAACGTCTGTTTATTTCACAGAACTGGGGTGGGGGAGGGAGGAATGAAGGTGGGAGAAGGGAGGGGGAAACCTGGGACGAGGGAGCTGGAAGGGGAGGGGAGGGAAGGGAGGAAGGGAAAGGAAAGCTCAGGGGTGGGAGTCTGGGTGCCTCTCCCGTCTCGCCACACTGCGGGTCCGGGGGCGTCGGTGGGGAATGGTTGTGGAGGGGGGGGCAGAGAGGACAGGGGGTGTGGAGGAAGCAGGAGCGGAAGCAGGAGCGGAAGCAGGAGGAGCAGGAGGAGCAGGGGGAGCAGGGGGAGCAAGAGGGGGAGCAAGAGGGGGAGCAAGAGGGGGAGCAAGAGGGGGAGCAGGGGGAGCAAGAGGGGGAGCAAGAGGGGGAGCAAGAGGGGGAGGAGGAAATGGAAAGCGGTCTAGCAGGCTCTGGAGGTGGCCTCGCAGGGCACGGCCCTGCTCCTCCAGGGCCTCCAGACTCCTCTGGCGCAGCCTGAGGTCCTCCTGGACCCAGTGGTCCTGGAGACGGAGCTGTCGGTCCAGGAACCGGAGATGCCGCCTCTGGTAGTCCTCCTGGTTCCTGGCTGTCCTGCTTGCCCGGGCGCGGGCGGCTGCTGCAGGCGGTGTGGTGCGCCCTGCAGGCCCCGGTGCTGCAGCTGTGGTGCAAGAAGACCAGCGGTCAATTACCCCAGGGGCCCAGGTGTGTGAAACCCAGCTCCCCTCTGCAAGGCCAGGGCCCCTGCAGGATCCCCAGCTGCTGCTCCGTAGTGGGCAAGGCCCAGGCGCACGGTCCCGGGGCTCCCTCTCGCCCCAGCCCCCCGTACACATAAGGGGAACACGAGGGTACTCACAGGTGGATGCCTCCCCGGCCTCTGATGATGCAGGCGAGCGGCTCTGTGGGGTGCCTCGGGGGTCCCGGGTCCTGGGAAGGCTGGCGGCAGGCTCCTGGCTCTCAGAGCCCTCTTCCTCCTCCTCGGTGTCCAGGAGCGGTCCCTCTGCCCCGGGGTCAATCACGTCCCGGGGGGCAGGGACGGCATGAGGCCCCAGGATGCGGTCCAGGGCATGGAAGTGGGGGCAGGCCTCCGGGTCAGCCCCTGGCAGGCAGGCCCGGGAGTAGGACTGCCGCAAGTCTTTAATCTTGCAGCGCACCTGCTCCCGGCTGCGCTGGTGGCCCCTGGCGGCCAGGCTGGCAGCCATGCGTCCATAGACGGCCGCGTTCCGGTGGCTAGTGCGGAGATCGTGGACATTTGAGGCTTCCCCCCAAACCTCGATGAGGTCCACGATCTCCGCACTTGACCAGGCGGGCGCCCGCCTTTTGCGCCCCCGGGCAGGCTCCCGGGAGCCGCCAGGCTGGTCGTGGGGAGCAGTGGAGGGCTGGGAGCCCTCGGATGGCTGGCTCATCCTGTGGCAGGTGCAGGCTGTGCAGGCACGGGTGCTGGCAGCCTTGCAACTGGCACAAAGTGAGTAGCCAGCCCGTGGCCCTTTAAGGGCTCCGGGGCCGGGAGGGGGGCAATAGAGTTTCCCTGGTGTTGGCCAGAGTGGCCACCAGGGAAACCTGGGAAGCCTTAGCCTCCCACTAGTTCGAACTAAAGGGCTACACAGCCCTTAGTTCGAACTAGCTAGTTCGAACTAGGCGTTAGTCCTCGTAAAATGAGGTTTACCTAGTTCGAACTAAGCGCTCCGTTAGTTCGAATTAAGTTCGAACTAACGGAGCGCTAGTGTAGCGCATAGGAAAGTTAGTTCGAACTAACGTCCGTTAGTTCGAACTAACTTTCTAGTGTAGACATACCCTGAGTTATCTCTGGCCCCTCAGGTGGATTCACAGATAATCCCCTTTTAGGCACATAGACAGACTCACAAGAGACAGGGTCAGAGGCATCTTCACTCCCTGTGCAGCTCTCTAGATGGCTGTAAACGTCCACACCATCATTAGGCACCAGAGTTAACACACCCTCATTCTCTCCTTGTGCCCGGGCTAAGGGGTCTCCCTGTTCCCACAGAGTCGCTCCCCCCTCTGCCAGCAACACATCAGCATCAGGCACAATATCAGGGTCACCACTGTCTGGTCTCTGGGGTTCTGGTAAAACACTGACTGACTCTACCTGAGTCACCTCATCCCTCTCCCCAGCAGACACAAACCTTGGGCCACCCCCTTCCTGGGCCTTAGCCATATCCAGACCCAACTCTGGGACAACAACACTGCTCTCAGCCTTCACAGGCTGTGGGGCACCTTCCTCAGACAAAGGAAGAAACTCTTCCCCAAACATGGACAGACAACCAGAGACAGCTTCTCCCTTGTCCCAACACCCCTGGCTAATCTTAGGCATACAGCTAGCCACTGGGACAGCTTCCTTTACTGCCCCACTGCTACTTCCACCAGCCAAATTGCCAGCTTGCACACACTGTGCTTCTTCACACAAATCACTTTCAGCTTGTGCAGGTTCAATTTCACAAACCTCACCAGCCAACAACACCTCAACCAAAACTCCGCTCTGGCCAGCCACTCCAGACTGCCCCAGAGAAACACTTCCCTGATTTCTGGGCTCTTCCTGCCCCGGTTCTGATTCCAGCCTCACCTCTGAGGCATCAGATGGGCCCTCACCCACAGGCTCACCTGTAGAGACACTTTCCCCTTGGTTACAGGGAGACTGACCAGCTCCAGGAAACTTTTCATACCCACATGCACCCCCTTCCCAAACCTCCCTGTTAGCTACAGGTAACACAAAAGGTTTGCATTTACACATGCTTTGGGGTTGGGTCATCACATCAGCTGGGCAAAATACGTCTGCCATATCATAAACATACCGCATACCCACAGAGTTATACATTGAACCTTCAGGAGAATACAGTCTCTCTTGTTCTTTTAGTCTCTTAAGCTGGAGGTCAAGTCTAGCATTTTCCTCCTTGGCTAGGGCCATCTTCTCTGCATGCTCCGCCATTTCTTCCTTAAGCTGACGTCTGGCCCTCTCTGCCCTTCTCTCTGCATACTCTGCCATTCTCTCTGCATGTTCTGCTTTTCTCATCTCAAGTTCCCGATCCATCTCCTGCTTTCTCTTAGCAATTTCTTCATCTGCCTTCCGCCTTCTTTCAGCAGCCTCCTTGGCTTGCTTCTGCTCCTTTTCATCCACATCTCTGGTTAATAACAGCACTACCAGATCTAGTTTAGAGGCCCTTTTCCTAAAGGCAATGCCTCTCCCCAAGCACAAATCCTTCAGAGCACTTTTGCTCAGACTCTCATATAATTCCGGGTTCATCGCAGCGGCTCTTTAATCAACCAAACTCTCAACGCCAAAAATCAAATTTAGACAGCGTGGGGTCCTGATCCCAAAGCTCAATTGACCAAGATCTGTGGATCCTGCCAACTACGCCACTGTGACGGACCGGGCCGTGTCCGGGCACAGCTGAGGGCGTCCGCACAGGGCGAACTGCTCGAATCCGGGGCTACTTACAGCCCCCGACTGGTGACCTTTCCACACAGGCCACAAACCAGTCCCACAGAGCGCTTCAGCTGCCTGCCTGAAGCCTCCCGAGCAAAACCCCTCCGACACCACAGCAATATCCATGCCCCAGATGGCCCCGGGCCTATACACAGGTGGGGGGTCCTAGCACCCAATCCCACCTACCCCGAACAAGTTCTGTCCGGTTCCAAGAAACCAGCCACAGATCCCTGGTCAATTTACCCTCTGGACCTTACCCACAAATCACGCTGGGCCAATCCTTTAGAATCTATATCTAAAGGTTTATTATTACAAGAAAGAAAAGCATAAGAGTAAGGTTATTAAAGTACAGTACGTTACATGCACCGAATCTCCCAGTTCTCGATGCAGGCTCTAGCAGAGATGTTGCAGCTGCTGGTTTAAAAGTTCTTATTGCACATTCTACGATCAGGATGGGTTCACAGGTCTTCCAGGCTCTTCAATCCCTGCAGTGCTGCCTCTGGGATGAAGTGCTGAGCTGAGAACAAAATGGCATCGACCACATGGCCTCTTTATACTCCTTCCTGGCCTCTTCTTGTATGCAGCAAGTCACCTGGTCAGAGGCCAATCTCTATGTTCCCTGCTGGCTGCCCTCAGGTGACAAATCCCATTCTTTGGGTGTGTCCATAGCCTATTGAGAGCCATTGTTCCACAGGGCTTTGCTACTCAGCCTGTTCATAGCAATGCTTAACCACATTCAGAGAAATATTCAGCTTCCACACAGATTACAGATTCCTACCTACACACACAGACATTATATACTCACATAAATAGCGTACATAAGATTAACAAACAATAAGCTCCCATTCAATACCCCACATGGCTCCCTTTCATACCAATTTCTGGGGCTAGCACCCCCACCTAGGGGTGCAGCAGCGATCTGGCTGCTTCCCTCCAATTCGGTAATGTGACAGTCTAATGGCGCCTGCAGCCTTTCAGAGCAGCCCCCGACCCCACCTCCAAGTACCAGCCCTTCCCTCTGCCCTTGCTGGGCTCCACTGGGCACTATCTTGACTCAGGTCTCCCCGGTGCCAGCCTAAGGGCTCTGGAGAAGACATGGCAGCTCTGTGGGCAAAGTCCTGAGCCCCTGGCTGGGCCGGGTTCATCAAGCAGCTTTGGGGCTGGGATGCTGCAGAGCTTAAAGCAGTGGTGGCATGAACTGGGAACTGCTTCCAGGGCTGCACTTTTCCATGCTATTAATGGAGGAGGAGGGGGTCTGGGATGCAGGTTGGTGCAGACAGGAGCTTGGGGCAGAGGACTGGGGTGCAGGAACAGTTGCAGGAGGCTGGGTTGTGACCTGGGGCAGAGGATTGGGGTGCAGGATCTGGGAGGGGTGAGTTTTCAGGATGGGGGCAGAGGGTTTGGTTTACATGGGGTACCAGTGGATTGAGGGAAGGGAGGGGCTGGGGTGCCAGAGGCAGGCTCTGGCTGGGAGACTTACCTGGCTCACTCCTGGCCAGCAGCCCAGCACATTTCTCAGGCAGCCTGCCCTGCCCCCACACAGGCTGCAGGGGCCATATGGGTCAGTGAATAAGAGCCTGAGTGGGGGGGAGATGGTGCTTCATATGGCCAGAAACCAGCCAATGGGACTGTGCCAGGAGCAGGGACACTAACAGCTTCACCCAGATCTCAGGGATCGTCTACACAGTGCGCTTGTTTTTTAATAGCTTGTTTCAAAGTAGCACATCCACACTGCAGGGAAGCCTCAACTTAGAGCCCCAGGAGGCACTGGGCAGTGATTACTTTGAATGGCCCTGGGGAGGAGCTATTTCAAAATAGCTGCGGTGGAGCATCCACACTCCGGCTATTGCAAAATAGCTATTTCAGAAGAGGTGTTATCCCTCAGGCAATGAGGTTTACAGATTTGGAGCTAAGCCATGGCTGGGTTTTGGGGTGAGTGAGTAGGAAGAGGGAGGGACCACTGCAGGCACTTGACCCTCAGCTTGAAAAAAAAAAGTAAACTACAGGTTACTGGAAAACATGGGTATCAATCCCACTTCTTTTCACCTGCTAAACAAGCGCTCGGCCACTTGAGTTAATTCCACTGCTGTTTGTAGACTCAAGCTGTTTGTAGACTCTAAGTCAAGGTAGAGTATCCACTGGCGGCTTCCTGTGCAACAACTCTTTTGCGGAAGAGTTCCTGTGCAAAAGGTCTTGCACAAGAGCGTGTCCACACTGCCATGAGCTTTTGTGCAAGAGATGTGCTTTTTGCGCAAGATCATCTATGGCTCCCTTGCACAAGAAAGCTCTGATGGCCATTTAACCATAGGGGCTTCTTGAGCAAGAAATTCATGTTGGCCGTCTGCACTGCCCTCTTGTTCAAGAGCTCTTGCACATGCACAAGAGGGTTTATTCCTCATGGGGAGAAGAATAACTGTTCTGGAAGAGGCCCTGTTTGCTGTACTGTAAATTTACTTACAGAAGTGTAGATGCCCTGTAAGTTTTTGCACAGAAAGCCTGCAGCGTAGACATAACCCCAGAGAGGGATTGCATCAGAAATCTCCACCTGAGTGAAGACAGGGCCTAATGGTGCAGTAAGTTATATGCAGACACTAACACCCGCACTGCTGGTAACTCACAGAGGCCCTTGTTGCCCTAGGAAGGGGTGTGGCGGAAACACAGACCTGCTGTGAGCAGGATTTGAACCTGCATAGGGAAACCCTACTGGATTTCAAGTATACTCAGCCATCACAGCTGTAAGCAGTAGCAAGCCAGGGAAACTGGTAAATAATCCCAGTGCACAAGCCTAAGGTCACCTGCCCCACAGAATTCACACAGCAAACCATTTCAACAGCTGTGCAGAGGTGTCCTGGCTGTTCTGGTCTTAGGCTGCCCTGCTGCCACCACCAGCCAGTAACCCCAGCAATATCCCCACTAGTTTAGACCTACTGAACAGCTACAGGCCTTCCAATGGGGTTATAGAAAAACCACGTTGTCACATAGGACCTTTCCAGGGCAGCAACATCAGGACCCATGAGCACAGACAAAGCAAGGTAAATGCAACCGTGAAGGGACTCAAACCTTCTGATCCGTAGTCAGACGCCTCATCCGTTAGGCCACACAGTCTTGACTTGCAGAGGATTGGACCTCTTGCAATGTGTGGGTAGGGAAAAGTCTCCCTAGTCCAGTGGTCTCCAACCTTTTGGGGCTGCCGTGCACCTGGGGGTGGGGCCGCTCACGTACCACATGTCCAGGGGCGGTGCCGCTCATGGGCCACATGCCTGGGGGCAGGGCCAAGCATGCGCCATGCACACGGGGCTGGCACCGCATTGTGCCGTGACTCCAGGGCCAGGGCCAGCACCGGCATGTGCCGTGACCCCAGGCAGGGGCTTTCCAGGCGCCGTGTACCTGGGGCCGGCACCAGCATGTGCTGCAACCACGGGGCTGGGGCCGCCCATGCTCCTGGGGCTGGCACCTGCCGCATACCCGAGGGCAGGGCCAGCCCAGATTGCTCCACAGGCGCACATAAATGGCCCAGCAGGCGCCATGGCACCCGTGGGCACCACATTGGGGACCACTGCCCTAGTCCACCAGGTTTTATTATTTTCCTTGTTTGGGGGTTTAGAAATCACGTCTGAGCTGGTGAATTATTCTTATTGTGTGTAACTAAGGATTGCAGCCCAGGGATTTTTCCTCAGTCTATGTCACTTCACTATCCACCACCTAGGCTATCTCCATTCTGCATGTCTCTTCCCCAAAAGCTCATGCAAATGTAGCACAGATTGGCATATTGCCATGCTCATTTGCATAATAAATTGGGGTCCATTTTTGCACAAGAGGCTTTTGCACAAAAAGGAGTGGGGTAGACTGGAGATCTCCCTGCCTTCTGCTTCCCCTGGCTCTAGCCTGGCCCTGGGCCTCTTTCCTGCCAGCCCCATGGGGCCAGGGGGAATGCAGGGGGCCATTTTAGAGTCTGGTTGGGGGTGGTGACCTGTCCATGCTGTGATGGGGGAGGGGAGAGTGTCACACGGCTTCTACTAGAGCTGGTACTTAAGTAAAAACAAAAAATTAAACAAGCAGCTAGGATGAGGCAGCTAGAGGGAGCCGGGAGAGCAGAGGCAGCCTGAGAGCTGAGAGTCCCAGGTGCCAACCAAAAACATCAGCTGTTTGTCCCATGCTGCAAGGGGCAGCACTCAGGGCTCTGAACTTTGCAACCTGAGTTCAACTGTCAGTGGGATTTTCCTAGGCTGGTTGTTGCAAAACCCTCCTGCTTTAGATTTCTTGTCCTCAGGCTGGTGAGAAGAGATTTTTGTGCCTTCTGCTGGGTGTCTGGTGCTCACTGGCATTTGGTCTCTCATCCGGCTGGCTCAGGTGAGCTGGGGCCATGAAACCCACCAGCCAGGCTAGAAATGCAGGGGGCTGAGTTTGTGTTTCTTGCTGCTTCCTCTGATGCCCTCAGGTCTGGTCCCAGCAGCTGCCAGGCTCTGCCTATTGCTCCCTGGCCTCTGCTAACCCATCCACTGAGTGTGGAGCTATTGTCTTGGGCCTAGGAACAGTCTGGGAGAGTGAGCAGCACAAGTGAGAAGCTGGCCCAAGATTCACTCAATCCAGTTGTTGTTTTTTTTTGTGGATCTGCTCCTCCTGCACCCCTAGAGACATTGAAACTAAAAAAGACCCAGGAGAAGAAGCCAACTATTTTACTTTTGCTGTGACATGAATGGATCTAGCTCAGGATCCTTCTTCATGGGAAGCACCCCTGTGCTCCTGGGTTCTTCTGCCCCTCGGCTGCGATGCCATCCACTTGGGGGAGGACTTGCCCTGACACTTGTAGATGGGCCAACATGGACAAATCAGTGGCACTTGGGCACCCTTCGATAGCTCAGCTGGTAGAGTGGCAGACTGTAGCATGTGCTTAGCAAGTTATCCTTAGGTTGCACTGCAATTGACAAAAAGATTGTGGGTATGACCTACCAATCACATATCTTGGGCTGCACAGGCCTTGAGATCCCTCCCAGACTGATGGGGAATGGCTGCACTTTGGAATTGAAAGGTGTTGTCTGGGACCATAAATTAGAACAGTTTTGGAGACACTTTTCCTGAACCAGCAGTTCTATGGGTGGCCAGGGGAGGTCTCTTCTGTGTTTCAGAAGGACTTTGGAAAATATGAACAAAGACTACAACAAGGTACCACTGAGAGTTGCATCCTAGATCTATTATTCACAAGGCAGGTGCTTTAACCAGCTAAGCCATGGTGCCTTCCCTAGACAGGGCTGTTCTGGTTTATGGTCCAGGACAACACCTTGGACTCAAAAAGTGAGGAGTAACATTAGTTCAAACCAAGGGCTTTGGTTTGAACTACCATGTCCAGGCACGCACTTACTGGTTCAAATCAGCTGTGATTTGGTCTAGCGAGCCAGGCGAGATCTTGCTAATGAAGCAGGGGATATTTAAATCTCCGCTTGTTTGCTAAATCAAGAAGATGGACAATTTTGTTTTATGCCTCAAAGGAACAATCCCTGTAAGATACCAAATAGCTATGGAATGTGTTGCAGTGTTAATGTTCTTTTTATTTGATTTCATACTAAATATATGAAGTCATGTACCTTGTTAACTATCCCTTGTTTCAGAATTTTTTCTTCTATCAAATTATAAAACTATATTTAGCTAAGCTCTTTGTGAGTAACTGGTGGGTACCACAGTAGCACACATCTGCACAAGCGCAAACGACCTCACCAGCGGTGCACATTAGGAAACCCACTCTGCCCATTGGTAGCCGCTGGAACACCCTGAGAAAAGCAGCAGGAATGCAAGTGCGAGTCAGGCTGAGGGGGGTAGGCAAAACTCATCTTGCCTTGCAGGGCCACAGAGAGCAGCATCTCTCTTGTATACTGCCACAGAAAAAAACGTGCCTGAGAGAAGCGTTGGCCTTAGAAAGCTGCAACCACTTGCCAAAGTAGCTCAGTTGAGAGAGTGTTAGACTGAAGATTTGAAGGGTCCTGGTTCAATCCCTGGCTTTGGCAGAAGCCTTTCTCGAGATGGCTTAGTTTATTTTGGCATCTCTGGTAAGCAAACGTGGGCTATGTCTACACTTTTGGGTTCTTGTGCAAGAAGTTTTGCGCAAGAACACGTCCACACTGCCATGTGTGAGCTGTGCTTTTGTGCAAGTGCATCCATGGCGGTGTGGATGCTCTCTTGTGCAAGAACTTTCCAATGGCCATTTTAGCCATAGGGCTTTCTTGCGCAAGAAACCCCTGCCAAGCGTCCACACTGCCCTCTTGTGCAAGAGCCCCTGTGCAAGAGGGCTTACACCTGTTAAAAAAAGAGCATAGCTCTTGCACAAGAAGCCCTCTCTTACCACGCCGTACTTTAAATCTTCTTGCACAAGAGCAGGCAGGCAGCGTGGATGCTCTGCGGATTCTTGCACAAGAACCCGCCAGTGTAGACATATCTCTGCAGTCAGAGTTCAAAGGCTGTATCAAGAGGCCAGGAATGACATCATAAAGATGTCATTTCATCATATTTCAGGGTTAGAAACTGGAGAGGGGATTTTATGCCACCTCAGAGATTGTTGACACAGTAGAACAGGGCTCTTGGCTTCGGCTGCTCCCAGCTGTCATGAAATAAACACACGCTAGCTTTAGGGTTCAAGACAGACAAAACCAAATTAATAACCCAGCTGTGGGGGAGGGGGTTGTCACAGATGGCAGGGAGTCACCCCTTACCAATACAAGCCCCTTCCTCACACTCAAATGCCTGTGATATTTATACCTTCTTACAATGTCACAGTGGAAATTTACAGAGAAAAGAGGAAGTAAGGCACTTTATCCTTAAATGGTAATCTCTGCTTGACCCGATAACAAATTGCAAGCAGTGCGATTTTTTTTTTTTTTTTTAACAGCATTGTGGTTTCTTGCTCAACTTGCTTAGGAAGCTCACTTCTGACGCAGGATACACTGCGTACAGTTCAGTCTTTGGCCAGGCTAGCGAGGCCTACCTCCACAGTATTTATTGGACATCAATATTTTACTTAATTTAAAATAAAATTTGATCAACTAACATGAGAAAGTTAAAAGGTTTAATCTCTTTAATAATTTAAACGCAACTGCCCAGATGCAGTCCTAGCAAAATGGCTTGACTAATTATGTAATTAACAGTGAGTTTCCATCAGCAACAGTAATCTACAGAAGGCTTGGAGAGGGCAGGGCTGTGATTAGCCCGGCTGGGCCGGGCCAGACCAGGCCTGAGCACCGCTGAAGGAATCCACTCAGGGGAAATTGCTGACAGCCCTTGACTGGAGACCTTTCCAAAACAGGCCACAAACCACTCACACTGAGTACTTCAGCTGCCAATCCAGCCTGCAGGAAGCCTCATGAGCAAAACCCCTCAGATACCCCAGCTCTTCCTGTGCCACACTCAGCCCTGGGCTTACACACAGGTGAGCGGTTATACAGCCCAATCTCTCCAACCCAGAACAGATCCACCTGGTTCCAAAGAACCAGCCATGAATTCCTGGTCAATTTATACTATAGATCTTACCCACAAGATCACAGTGGACCAATCCTTTAGAAGCTAAAGGTTTATTAATAAAAGAAAGAAAAGGTTGAGAGTAAGGCTGTTAAGGAGAATACATTATATACATCAATCAGCAAGTTCTTGATGCAGGATCTTAGCAGAGATGTTACAAACTGCTAGCATAAAAGTCTTTGGCATACATTGTATATCAGGATGGGTCAGAAATCCTTTCCGTGTCTCTGTCCTTAGCAAGGCTGCATCTGGGATAAGTAGCAAGACTGAAGACAAGATGGAGCCCCCCTCATGACATCTGATATTCATTTCTGGTGTCTCCCAAGCTGGAGATAGTCATATGGTCAAGTGACCTGTTTCATATGCCAGCAGCCATTGTGCCCTGGCTGCTTTGCAGCTTTCCACACACATTCTTCAGCTGTGTATTGGCCACCCTGAGAACCATTGTCCTTGGAGCCATACGGATTAGCATAGTAACTCATTGCACATTCCTTCCTCATGACAGGCAGTCCATATGAAGCGTCAGCAGAGCCCATAGTCTTAACTTCCCATACAAACTCCAAACAAGTACATGAATACCACACATAGAATCAGCACAATATCATTTGACACCTCGCATGGCCCACTCTGTACAAAATTTGGGGCAAACAGTTTCTCGTGAGTACAGCAACGATCTTAAGATGAGTATGCTCACCTTAAAATCCAATAACGTGACAGGGGCTCAAGAAAGGGTTGGGGACTTGAAGAAGGATCTAGGATGCAGAAGGAGGCAGGTGTCTGGCCTGGGGGAAGGTGCAGTGTCTGGTCAGGAGACAGGGTGCAAGAAAAAAGGAGGGTGCCAGTGCAAGCTGGGGGTGCTGGCTGCCGGGGGAAAAGGGAATTGAGGAGATTGGGAGGGAGTGTCTGGGAAGAACAGCAAATATTACCTGGCTTTGGGACCCCTTGCAGCAACATCTCCAGCCACACTGTCCTGGGTCACCCCAGAGGGAGGCTCTACTGCTACAGCAGCAACCACACAGACTAGGACCAGCCCTGGACACCAGAGGAACCATTACTGCTCCCATTCAGTTCAAGGCTGGAGGTGTTGCTGCTGCAGCCACGCAGCCCAGGAACAGCCCCAGAGGCACCCCTGACATGGCCATGTGGACCTTGAGGCCAGCAGTGCAGTGGCAGTAGTGCCTCTAGTGCTGGCCTCAGGTTGGGTGGCAAAGACTCAGCCTAGCGCTACCTCCTCTCTAGTGGCTACAAAGCATGAAGAGGGGGTGGGGCTAAGCTCCTTCCCCTTCATTTGGAGGTGGGGCCTGGCACTACCTTGTGGACAGGATCACAGTCTTAGGAAGGCTGGATTCTGCCAACAGAGAAAATTTTGCTCACCCCCACTATAGGGTTTCTCACCTGTGTGGGTTCAACTATATGCAACAAGGCTTGAATTCTCGCTATAGCATTTCCCAAAGTCAGAGCAGTTAAAGAATTTCTCTCCTGTGAGAGTTCTCATGGATAACAAGGTGTGACTTCTGACTGCAGCATTTCCTACAGTGAGAGCAGGTGAATAGCTTCTTCTGTATGGGTTTTCCTATGTCTAACAAGGTATGACCGCCGACTGAAGCTTTTCCCACAGTCAGAGCAGCTGAAGGGTTTCTCTCCTGTGTGGGCTCTCCTATGCCTAACAAGGGTTGAGGTCTGACTGAAGTTTTTCCCACAATCAGAGCAGCTGAAGGGTTTCTCTCCTGTGTGGGCTCTCCTATGGATAACAAGGGCTGAGGTCTGACTGAAGTTTTTCCCACAATCAGAGCAGCTGAAGGGTTTCTCTCCTGTGTGGGCTCTCCTATGGATAACAAGCTGTGACGGGTCACTGAATCTTTTCCCACAGTCAGAGCAACTGAAGGGTTTCTCTCCTGTGTGGGCTCTCCTATGGATAACAAGGTGTGACCTGTGACTGAAGCTTTTCCCACAGTCAAAGCAGCTGAAGGGTTTCTCTCCCGTGTGAACTCTCCTATGGATAACAAGCTGTGACCTCCGACTGAAGCTTTTCCCACAGTCAGAGCAGCTGAAGGGTTTCTCTCCTGTGTGGGCTCTCCTATGGATAACAAGGGTTGAGGTCTGAGTGAAGCTTTTCCCACAATCAGAGCAGCTGAAGGGTTTCTCTCCTGTGTGGGCTCTCCTATGGATAACAAGGGTTGAGGTCTGACTGAAGCTTTTCCCACAGTCAGAGCAGCTGAAGGGTTTCTCTCCTGTGTGGACTCTCCTATGTCTAGAAAGGCCTGACCTGTGACTGAAGCTTTTCCCACAGTCAGAGCAGCTGAAAGGTTTCTCCCCTGTGTAGGCTCTCCTATGGATAACAAGGGTTGAGGTCTTTCTGAAGTTTTTTCCACAGTCACAGCAGCTGAAGGGTTTCTCTCCTGTTTGGGCTCTTTCATGTTTAATAGGAGTTGCACTGTAACTGCAAGCACAAGGTGAATGTTGATGGGGGATTTTCTTTTGAACAGTTTCTGTGTTTGTTTTCAACCTTCTGATCCTCTCACTGGATTTATCCTGTCCTGCTCCTGGATGGTTTCCCTGCTGACTTTGTAGACTACGCTGACTCTCAAAAGTCTCTCCTTGCTCAGGACTCTGAGAAACATGCCCTTCAGATCTTTCCACTAACACCCCACATGGAGCCATTTGCTCAGGTCCTTCCTCCTGAAGACTCCTCTCACTGTTCCCATTCAGCATCCCATCACCTGCTGGGATGGAGAGAGAAACCACACGGGAGTCATTCTCTGTGCTGAGCTGAAAGAAAAATTCTGAATGGTGAACAGAAAATGGGGGACAAACCCAAAGAATGGCTGGAAAGATTCAATAATCATGAGCTGAGTTCACCCTGCTCCCCCATAACTCTTTCCCCACCCAGCTCTCTCAGACTGGAGTTGAGACAGGCTGAAGGGCCAGTCAGACTTGATGAAAACACACAATCAACATCTGCTATGAGAACACAGAAATTGGTTTGGGTCAGTTTAGCTGATATCTCACCTGTGTGGGTGTGTCTGATGATTTCCCCTTTCTCACAGCCTTGGAGATCCGGGATCTGCAGCTCTTCCCTTCGCTCCACCCAGGAGAGCACATGAGCTTTGGAGACTGGAAATCCTATTTCGGGAGCAATTAACCAAGTGCTGATTTTGTTCATTAAGGTCTGTGCCATTCCTGCTTCCAAAGCCAGGATCTGAGTCTCCTACCCAGACAGGCTCCTTTCCCACCTTCCAGAGACTGGTCTCTGGCTGGTACAAGATCCCAGGAAAGACTAATTCCATCCTCCCCCCGCCCTACCACCTTATTGGGAATAATCCAGCAGACTCCCATGGGAAACTGGGCGCTCTGCTGCACTCTCCAGGATACAACTCAGTCTCCTTTAGGGCCTGTTCCATACTTGGGCAGGAGAGGAACACACTGCTCATAAGGGGAGAGCTCTAGGGCTTTCAGGAATGACAGACACCCCTAGCCAGGACTCAGATTTGAGCTGCCACATGAGGTCACTAAGGCTGGGAGGGAAAGGATCCAGCAGAGCTCTAGAGCCCTGTGGGCTCTGCCCACAGAGCTCTTAGCTTGGGTCTGGACTTGTCCTGCTCTTGGGCTCAGATGCTCTACTTGAGCCAGGAGGAGGCAGGGGAATTGTCTGATCAGGAGAATGAATCCTTGGTTGGCCACTTCAGGCCCTGTCTATGCTCCATATTCCTGATCCTGACTGACTGTGCCTGGGTGCCCAGAACAGCTGTCAGCCCTGCAGACAGCCAGGGCAGTGCCGGCCTGTTCCTGCAGCCAGCCAAGGTAGAGACAGGCTGGGCTGCTTCTCTGCTGCTCATAGATGCTCCTGCTGTTCAGCTCCTTCTGCAGTCTTGGTTCGACTCTGCCAGCAGCAGCAACTCTCCTTTTGTGGCCAGTCGGGCCTGCCATTTGGTGCCCCTCTGGCTTGCACAGAATCTACCAGAGGCAGGGAAGGACTCTGAGTTGGCGCCTTCCTTCCAGGGGCTCAGCACAATAGCACAAGGGGCCCTGCAGATACAGAGGCTGTGTCTTGATTGTCCAGTTTTTCCGGAAAATCAGCCACTTTTCCAGAAAAACTAGCCAGCTGTCTACACTGGCTGCTTGAATTTCTGCAAAAGCACTGACTTCCTACTCTAAGAAATCAGTGCTTTTTGTGGAAATACTATGCTGCTCCCATTCGGGCAAAAGTCCCTTTTGCACAAAACTTTTGCGCAAAAGGGTCAATGTAGACAGCTGAATTTTGTTTTGCGCAAAAAAGCCCCGATCCCGAAAATGGCAATCGGGGCTTTTTCGCGCAAAATGCGTCTAGATTGGCCACGGACGCTTTTCCATAAAAAGTGGTTTTGCCGAAAAGCGTCCGTGCCAATCTAGACACTTTTCCGAAAATGCTTTTAACGGAAAACTTTTCCGTTAAAAGCATTTCCGGAAAATCATGCCAGTCTAGACATAGCCTAAGAGTGTGTGTAAACTACATGGCTCCGTCGATGGAGCCACGTAGATGAGGCTGATCGGCTAAGGGAGTTACCTCCCAGGGAGTGGAACAAAGGAAGGAGGGCGAAGTCAGCCCTGGCGGGGGGGCAGGGCTGGAGGAGAGTCAAGTAGTTTCTGTTGGGGATGATGGAGGCAGCCTAGGGAAAGGGCTGGAATTTAGGGGCCCAATCTTCCCCATCTCTAGGGGGGCTGAGTCATCCTAGGCCTGCCCTGTAACCCGATTACATCTATGCTGTACTGTATCCTGGAGACGCAATAAACTCCCTCTATTCTACAGGCTGATGGAGTCTGTTTGTGCCACTAAGGGGGGGCAGCAGTCGGGGAAACCCCGATGCGTCGTAACAGCTGCGATTGTTTAAATCGCGGCTTCATTTCCCTCTGCCGATCAGCCTCATCTACATGGCTCCATCAATGGAGCCATGTAGTTTAGACGCACCCTAAGAGAAGCTGCACCCAGCCCCACAACTCTGGTACCTGCCGTTCCTGTCTGGGCCCTTCCACTGACACCTCCGGCCAAGGCACAACATGGGCAAGATGGTGAGAACCACAATGAGACCTTGGCTGTAGGAAGAGCAGCACCACTATTATGTCACTGGACCTCCTCTTACACAGGAGCCAGGATTACTGGGGCACATACTGCTGATATTGAGGGTTCGGGCAATGAGGGACCCTGAACCAAACCCAACCCAGCTGCTCCAGAGCCCACCCAGCTTCTGTTACACAAGGGGACAGGAATCCTTACTCAGCCAGTTCACAGCCTCATAATTCTCCTGCATCACATCCCTGTAGAGGGCTCTCTGGCCCGGGTCCAGCAGAACCCATTCCTCCTCAGAGAAGTACACAGCCACCTCCTCGAAGCTCACTGGCTCCGCCACGGCCATTTCCTGTCCCTGGCTCTGCAGGCCAGGGGCTGAGCTGGAGTCAGACATGGGTGTTCTGCAGCCTGGTAGGGGGAGAAGGGGAATTGGAGACATTTCAGAAGGGGCTTTAATCCTTTCCACACCCCCATTCCACCTAGACTCTGTCCCTGGTGACACACGTGCTAGATTCTGCCATTGTGGGCAAAAGCTTTAGTCTAGATATTCCATGAACAGGAGTTAGATCCCAAATCCACATTCATTTCTCTCTGTACCTGACTTGAATTACAACATCACTGCATCTGCAACAATGGGATTTAGTTCTCAGCACCCAGAGTTTCTGATAAGCCACATATTCATCCGTCTGAACATGGACATAGGTTAAATGCAGGCTGCTGTATTTAAAACCCTTAGTCTTCATTCATGGATTTGCAGCACAAACTTTGCTCTCTCATCTGACAAAGACGATATAAAGCCTTTTCACAGAGTCAGTGAAATTACCACCACCATTCAGATACTTATTAGACGTGTGCGCTGAGTGTTTGCAGGATGAGATCTTAAGATTCATGGGATCAGAAGATATCCTTAGTCATGAAATAGTCTGGCTTCAGCTGTCCCTTATTGGCTCTCACTGAGCCTTATCCACTCGAGAGCGTGGGCAATACATTTTGATGGGGGGTCAAATGCAAAGTGGCTGAGAGCTGCACTCTTCCATGACATTAATGCAGAAAATGCGGGGTTTGGGACAGATGCTGGTACGAAGAGGAAGTTTGGGGCAAGGGTTTGGGATGGAGGACAGATAGAGGGGTCTAAGAGGGAGTTTGGGTGAAGGAGGCAGGCTGTGATCTAGGACACTGGATTAGCCAACTATTCATTATCTAAATTAAAGTTACTTTAAATATCTAAGTGGTTGAGTGGACAAATAAGGGGCTGTGGGTTTCTGACCCCAGTGAGCTCTTGGGTATGCAGAATGCGGGGCAGGAGTGGGGAGCAGAGATTAGGAGGGGAAGGGAGAGGTTGGGGTGTCAGAGGCAAGCTCTGGCCAGGAGCCTTATTTGAGTGACTCCTGGGCAGAGGCCAAGCACCTCACGCAGGCAGGGAGCCTGCTCGACCCGCTCACAGACTGCAGGGCCATGTGGGAGTGTAAATACTTATGACCCAGAGGGAAAGGGGCGCAGTGCTTTGTTTCTGGCCAGAAAACAGCGAATAAGATTGTTCTGGGGGTGGAAGCAACGTCTGAACCCTTTCCTCCTCCCCTCTAGGCTCACAGTTTTTTTCCTGAGTGGCTTGCAGATCAAGAGTGGCATCTGTGGGCTGGATCAAATGGCTTGGTCGGGTGGATCAGACCCATGGACTGTATTTCACCCAGGCCACCACTAGACGTAACAGCCCTTGGGAATCCAGCAATTTCTTGCCTTGAACTACCTGATATAGTGGAAGCCTGGCAGCTCTCAGCCTTTCACCCTATTTATTGTTTGAAACCAACCCCAGATTGAAACTGAGCAGTGAAATCTGAGCCTGAAGGTGCCATCCTATGTGTGCTTTAGCTTCACCCCTTTAGCATCACAAACCCATAGACCAGTGTTTCTCCAACTATCCACAGGCCCCCATACAGTGCCCCTGGGGCTCCTCACTGATCAGTGTATGTGATTTAGGTTTGAGTCCACTATGGTTGCCGTTGTTGGTAACTTTAATGAAAACCCCATGAAGATGTTTCCACTGGAATTTTTTCATCATTTAAAGACTCTCCACCAGCAAACTCACCTTGTCTGAGAGCTCCCAGGGATTTTCCTCTTGCTCTCTCCAGTGCAGAGGGCAGAGTGTCTGGTGGGGGAAGGGATAAGAGAGGTGAGATTCCAGGCTCTCCTGTTTATAACCATGTCCCCATGCTGAACTCTGCATTTCAATTGTATCAGAGACCAGACAGAGACAATCACATTGAATTGTTTCAGGAATTTAATATGAAAGTCTAAAAAAGGAAAAGACGGGTGGTGGTGGTCGGGGACTCCCTTCTAAGAGGGACTGAGCCATCCCTCTGCAGTCCCGACCTGGAATCTCGAGAGGTGTGCTGCTTACCAGGAGCTCGCATTCAGGATGTCACTGAGAAGCTTACCAAGCTGATCAAACCTTCAGATTGCTACCCCTTCCTGCTTCTCCACGTGGGAACTAATGATACGGCCAAGAATGATCTTGAGCGTCTTACTGCGGATTATGTAGCACTAGGAAGAAGGATCCAAGAATTTGGAGGGAAAGGACTGTTGAAGGGAAAGTCGAATTGAGGACGTAAATGCGTGGTTGTGCAGATGGTGTCGCAGAGAGGACTCTGGTTTCTTCGACCATGGGACTCTGTTCCGGGCGCAAGGATTGTTAGGAAGAGATGGGATCCACCTAACGAAGAGAGGAAGGAGCATCTTCGCGGGCAGGCTTGCAAACCTAGTGAGGAGGGCTTTAAACTAGGTTCGTCAGGGGATGGTGACCAAAACCCTGAGGGGAATGGGAAAGTCGGATACCGGGAAGAAATGCAGAGAGGAAGGGGCAAGAAAGGAGGACCCATGTTTCAAATGGAGAAGATAGAACGATCAATTGGTTACCTGAAGTGTTTGTACACTCATGCGAGAAGCCTGGGCAACAAACAGGAAGAACTGGAGGCCCTGGCCCAGACCAAGAAATATGATTTAATTGGGATAACAGAGACTTGGTGGGATGACTTGCATGACTGGAGCGCTGTCATGGAAGGGTATAGACTGTTCAGGAACAACAGGCAGGGGAGAAAAGGAGGATGAGTTGCACTATATGTAAGAGAACACTACGATTGCTCTGAACTCCAGTATAAAGAGGGAGAAAAACCTGTTGAGAGTCTATGGGTTAAGTTTAAAGGAGCAAACAACAGCATTGATGTTGTGGCTGATGTTTGCTACAGGCCACCGAATCAGGGGGATGAGGTAGATGAGGCTTTCTTCGGACAACTGAGCGAAGCTTCCAGATCGCAGGCCCTGGTTCTCGTGGGGGACTTTAATCACCCTGACATCTGCTGGGAAACCTATACAGCAGTACACAGGCAATCCAGGAAGTTTTTGGAGAATGTTGGGGATAACTTCTTGACACAGGTGCTGAAGGATCCGACCAGGGGTCGTGCGCAGCTTGACCTTCTGCTCACAAACAGGGAAGAACTAATAGGGGAAGTGGAGGTGGGTGACAACCTGGGAAGCAGTGATCATGAGATGGTAGATTTCAGGATCCTGACCAAAGGAAGAAAAGAGAGTAGTAAAATACACACCTTGGACTTCAAAAAAAAGCAGATTTTGACTCCCTCCGAGATCTGATGGGCAGAATCCCCTGGGATGTTAACATGAAGGGGAAAGGAGTCCAGGACAGCTGGCAGTATTTTAAAGATGCCTTATTGAAGGCACAGAAACCATCCCGACGCGTAGCAAGAGAGGCAAACGTGGTAGGAGACCGGACTGGCTTACAGGAGAAATCCTTGGTGAACTTAAGCACAAAAAGGAAGCTTACAAAGAGTGGAAACTTGGACAAATGACCAGGGAGGAGTTTAAAGGTATAGCTCGAGAATGCCAGGGGGTTATCAGGAAGGCGAAAGCACAAATGGAATTGTGACTGGCTAAGGATGCGAAGGATAACAAGAAAGGTTTCTACAGGCATGTTAACAAGAAGGTGATCAGAGAGGGTGTGCGGCCCCTAATGGATGAAGGAGGTAACCTAGTGACAGATAATGTGGGGAAAGCTGAAGTACTCAATGCTTTCTTTGCCTCTGTATTCACGGACAAGGTCGGCTCCTGGACTTCTGCGCCAAGTGACGCAAGATGGGATGAAGATGGACAGCCCATGGTGGGTAAAGAACAGGTTAGGAACTATTTAGAAAACCTAAACGTACATAAATCCATGGGTCCGGACTTAGTGCATCCGAGGGTAATGAGGGAGTTGGAAAATGTCATTGTGGAGCCTTTGGCTATTATCTTTGAAAAGTCGTGGAGATCGGGAGAAATCCCGGATGACTGGAAAAAGGCAAATGTAGTGCCCATCTTCAAAAAAGGGAAGAAGGATGATCCAGGGAACTATAGGCCGGTCAGTCTTACCTTGGTTCCTGGAAAAATCATGGAAAGGATCCTTAAGGAATCCATATTGAGGCACTTGGATGAGAGGAAAGTGATTAGGAATAGTCAGCATGGATTCACGAAGGGCAAGTCGTGCCTGACCAATCTGATTAGCTTCTATGATGAGGTAACTGGCTCGGTGGACATGGGGAAGTCAGTGGATGTTATATACCTTGACTTTAGCAAGGCTTTTGATACGGTCTCCCACAATATTCTTGCAAGCAAGTTAAGGGATTGTGGATTGGATAAATGGACGGTAAAATGGATAGAAAGATGGCTAGAAGGCTGGGCCCAGCGGGTAGTGATCAATGGCTCGATGTCAGGATAGCGGTCGGTTTCTAGCGGAGTGCCCCAAGGTTCGGTTCTAGGATCCAGGGAACCATAGGCCGGTCAGTCTTACCTTGGTTCCTGGAAAAATCATGGAAAGGATCCTTAAGGAATCCATATTGAGGCACTTGGATGAGAGGAAAGTGATTAGGAATAGTCAGCATGGATTCACGAAGGGCAAGTCGTGCCTGACCAATCTGATTAGCTTCTATGATGAGGTAACTGGCTCGGTGGACATGGGGAAGTCAGTGGATGTTATATACCTTGACTTAGGCAAGGCTTTTGATACGGTCTCCCACACTATTCTTGCAAGCAAATTAAGGGATTGTGGATTGGATAAATGGACGGTAAAATGGATAGAAAGATGGCTAGAAGGCTGGGCCCAGCGGGTAGTGATCAATGGCTCGATGTCAGGATGGCGGTCGGTTTCTAGCGGAGTGCCCCAAGGTTCGGTTCTAGGACTGGTTTTGTTCAATATCTTTATTAATGATCTGGATGAGGGGATGGATTGCACCCTCAGCAAGTTTGCGGATGACACTAAGATGGGTGGAGAGGTAGATACGCTTAAGGGCAGAGATAGGGTACAGAATGACTTAGACAAATTGGAGGATTGGGCCACAAGAAATCTGATGAGGTTCAACAAGGACAAGTGTAGAGTCCTGCACTTGGGACGGAAGAATCCCAAGCATAGTTACAAGCTGGGGACCAACCGGTTAAGTAGTACTTCTGCAGAAAAGGACCGGGGGTTACAGTGGATGAGAAGCTGGATATGAGTCAACAGTGTGCCCTTGTAGCCAAGAAGGCTAATGGCATATTAGGTTGCATTAAGAGGAGCATTGCCAGCAGATCCAGAGATGTCATCATTCCCCTTTATTCGGCTTTGGTGAGGCCGCATCTGGAGTATTGTGTCCAGTTCTGGGCCCCCCACTACAAAAAGGATGTGGACGCATTGGAGAGGGTCCAGCGGAGGGCAACCAAAATGATTAGGGGGCTGGAGCATAAGACTTATGAGGAGAGGCTGAGGGACTTGGGTCTGTTTAGTCTGTAGAAGCGAAGAGTGAGGGGGGATTTGATAGCAGCCTTCAACTTCCTGAGGGGAGGTTCCAAAGAGGATGGAGAGAGGCTGTTCTCAGTAGTGACAGATGGCAGAACAAGGAGCAATGGTCTCAAGTTGTGGTGGGAGAGGTCCAGGTTGGATATTAGGAAAAACTATTTCACTAGGAGGGTGGTGAAGCACTGGAATGGGTTACATAGGGAAGTAGTGGAGTCTCCATCCCTAGAGGTGTTTAAGTCTCGGCTTGACAAAGCCCTGGCCGGGTTGATTTAGTTGGAATTGGTCCTGCCTAGAGCAGGGGGCTGGACTTGATGACCTTCTGAGGTCTCTTCCAGTTCTATGATTCTATGATTTCCTCTCTCACTCGGGCAACTCCCAGCTATGGAGCCAACATCCCTGCAGCCTCACACCCATCCCAGGAGAGAGAAGCTGTAAATTAGATTTACTCTTTTCTCTTCACCCCCTCCCACTTGGTTTCTCATTCCCTTACTGCTTCTTATCATAACCTGGAGCTGTGGTGGCTGAACACGTGGCCATCACAGTAACTTTGGCCATTTTGATCTCTGAATGGGAGGTTCAGAGTTTGCAGATCCCTGGATTTATCTGCAATCAGTTGGGTCTGTTCGCTCAGTGTCTCTAAGGACAGCAGAGTGATGGGGCCGTCATTCTCCACGTGGGAATTGAGGCAGGGGAAGGTTGGCTTCAGAGGCCAGATTCAATGGTCTCAGATACTTGAACCACTTTCCTCTCATCCATCCCTTCTAGGTACCTTTGAACTGCCTCAGAGTCTCCGACAGAGCAATCGTTTTTTGGGAGAAACCTCTGACTTGTTCTTCCAGTTCAGGGGAAATCTCCTGTGGAAGCTGGAACTGCCCCATCTCACACCTGGACAGAAACAATTCAATGTGATTGTATTTCATTTACTGCTGATAAGTTCTGGCTAGTTAGTCTCAGCTCTAACAGGCCTGGAGTTAGAATTCCTCCAATTCTCCCAGCCTGAGAACAAGGACAACATATCCCATGGCCATGAAACCTTCCCCTGAAAGGCCCCACTGCAGTTCTTCAGTTCTGGCCTGGGGAGACTGGCTGGGGGACAAAAGGGGAATTGAGTCTTCATGGCCAACTCACTCCTTGGCCTCCAGACACTGAAAGACAAAGAGGTTCCCAGGTGAAGGGGTGAAGGAATCTGTCCACTAGGGACTAGAAAGAGACACCAGCTCCTCCCTCCCCAGCTCCTTCCACACAGGTCTCCAAACAGACCTCAGTTGGGACAGACTCTTGGTCCTTGCTGCCCTGAGCTGACTGTGCCCAGTGCCCAGCAGCAACAGGCCCACGTTCCACCCCACAGACCTGAGGTAGCCAGTCCCCAGGGAGGTGACAGCTCCAGGAAACACTTGAGGTCAGACTGTTCCCTGAATGGGGAATCCCAGAGTCTGCTGTGCGATGGTGAGACTCTCAGAATTCAATGAGTCAGAGATATTCGTATCTAACATCTGCCTCTTAAGAGGCCTGTGGAGATGTGGTGCTAACATCAGCTCCAAGCTCTTTCCCTGAGCTGTGCAGAGTGAGGGGAGTGAGAGCCACATACCTACTCAGGGTTCTTCTGACGTCCTAGAAAAAAAAAAGACACAGAAAAGACACTCAGCCCCATTGGACACACACAGGGGACCTCAGGGAAGGGATTTTGCAAACATGGGAAGAGAGCCCCTGCCCTGGAGTTACACCCAGATCTGACAGCTGGACCTCAGCACTTGTGATTTAGGAGCCTCCCTTCCCAGTGTGGAGAGCTGGGACGTTTCTCCCTCAGTCTCACCTGCACGAATTCACTTGCTGGCTTCTGACACGTCCCCTCCAGCTCACTGATCCCCTCACTGAGATGGGAAATCTGCACAGAGAGTTTCCTGACAGTGTCAGTCTGGAGTCTCCCAATCTCCTCATCCAGTTTCTCCAGGTGGGCCAGCAGGAGTCGCTCTTGTTCCTCTACGAACTGCCGCAGCTGCTGAAACTCAGCCACAATCATCTGCCTCTCGGCTTGCATCCATTTCTGTATGAAAGCAGGGAAAGGGCTGGTCAAGGGCATGAATGGAGCCCAGGGCCCTTTCATGGAGAGCTGAGTGCGCAGCAGGGAGAATTTCTTGGAAAACCCTAAAATGTGTGACATTTGACTCTACTTTGTGATTAGTAGGCAGAGGTGGCTCTCCCAGCATCTCCTTTGGCCCCCGTGTACCTCTGAAAGGGATGTTCCCATGTCTGTCATGGGCAGTAACTTTTATTATTCATGGGCTCTGGAAATTCAGACCTTGATCAGCATGAGGCAGGACTCAGCACCAGCCTGACAGAGATAACCAGGAAGGAAAAAGAAGGAAACATGTTAATACACCAAGTGATCAGACAGCCCTTCAGGGGGACATTCAGCTCACTTGGGGAGGATGTCTGGGAAAACCACAAAGACTGGACATTAACTCATGGAAGCTCAGGGCCTGTCTACACATGGATCTCATCCAGCAATTCATGATCCAGGAGAAACACAAACAAGCCCAACGTCACCCAGGCCAAACAGGAGTCTGCCTCCTAACAGCCCTCCCACGGCCAGTCCCTGCTAGTTCAAACCACAGGCACCTACCAGATACTCCTGGCGTTTCCCTTCTGCTGTTGCTTTCCTTCCCAGCACCTTTTCTCTCTCTTCCCTCAGAGTCTTCAAATGGAAGAATTTGAATTTTTCCTGAAGAAACAGATATAAGCACAAGGGCAAACCCCATCAGATGTCGGGAGCCCATTTGTCTGCCTTTAAGGGAGTCTCAGTTTTGTGGAGCTCTGTCCCTGTCCAGCAGGGACTCAGCCCTGGACTTGGTTGTGTCCATAGAAAAAGACACAAGAAGAGACTGAGGATGCAGCAGGACACCTACGAGGGTAAGGGAAGGATCAGTGGTGGCACCTTTATAAAGAATGATGCAGGTGGGGAATAGGGAGGTAAAAATGCTTAACAATACTAATCATGTAACTGATTACAATTTTATCAGTAAAAGGTGTTTTTTAACCTGCTGACAGGAAAGGCTGGTAGCACAAATGGGCTCTCCTGGGCCGGGGATCTCTCGCGAGGTCTGCCGGGGGTGGCCACAAGGACTGCTGGCTAATGGGAACTCCCAGAAGCTGCAGACTGATGTTAGCTTCCAGAGGGAAGCAGGCACTGCTGGGGCAGTGGGGAGTTTAACCAGTAACTAGCACTGATAAGCATTAGCTCTTCAGTTAACCCGTTTGAACTCTTGCTACAATCCAGTTGACTCCTAGTTGTGTCTGGCATGGACCTGCACTTCCTGAAGTCCTGCTATAGGTGGACTGAAGGCGCTCAGGTCCCCATACAGCATCCAGCTCGGCAACATCATCTAGTGCAGGCAGCTGCATTGGAGTTTAACCCCTCATGGAGCACCTCAGAAATTCGGCATCCCTATTAGAAACCTTCACTCCCTGCTGGACCTAGGGCTTTATCAAGGCATCTTTCCCTCCTAAACGGCCACACTTCCATCACTGTTCAGTGATGCTGAGGGGCAGGGAGTAGTGTAAGTCTAACAGGGTACGGGGCTAAACTCTATCCCTGACGTGCCTGGCGACTATGAGCGACTAGGTGCTGCCCCACCTTCCCTTCCCACAGTTTATCTAACTGGACTGTGACCTGCTCAGAGAAGGGACTTTCCCTTGCTGGATGTTGTGCAGGTCTCAGCTGTCATTGCAGATCTATAAAGCAAATGACAGATTGTTCCACCCATCAATAACAGCTTGTAACCTCCTCTTCTCCAGTCCCAAGGCAGCTCACTGATAGAGTGGCCTGTACCTCCTGTGATCTAAACCTTTCTGATTATTAACACCTTCCCTTGTGCAAACACCCCTCCTGTTACCAGTGAGTGCTGAGTTTCAGGATTCACAGCCCCAGAGAAATCTTTCCCACAGCGGGTATCTTGACATAAGTTGCCACAAAGCCAGAGTATTTACTTTTTACAGCATGTCTTGTAGGCTTTACTGAACTGTGTCACAACTGTGCCCAGTAACTGTTAGTGAAATAACGCTGTAATTAAAATGCACTGGACAGTAACTCTGTACCTTGTACTCCTGGGCAGCTTCCTGTATGAGCACCACCTTGTGAGCCTGGGATCTGTCAGACACCACACAGATGGGAGTTTGATTCTCTTCACAGAACCACTTCAAAGCTTCCTGGTGCTCCCTGCACACCTCGTCCCATCTTGCTCTCTCTGCTGCCTGGAAACTCAGAGGCTTGGCTAGTTCCATCACGTTTGCCAGCTGCCAGTTGGGCCAGAGGGGTCCCTGCTGCTCAGTGTCTCTGCCCTGAGGGCTGAGGGGGGCCTGGCAGAAATTGTTCCCACACTCCAGAGTGACAGGGGCTGTGAAATCCTCCAGACAGACGGGACGCGGCGCTTCCTCCCAGAAAGTTTGCACATGGTTCTCTGCAGCCATGGCTGCCGCTGGGCTGGGGAGCAGAGGCCGTGTCACTTCCCTGAGCTCAGCAATAGCCGGGCAGGTCCAGGGGCGTGAGGGCACCAGCACTGAGAATAAAAAAAAAAATCAAAATTAAAAAACGAAAAAGCCCCCAAATCTTCGCTCACCGCTGCCCCCGCCAGATCCTCCCCATGGCCCCTCAGCCACCTGCCCCAGCCAGACCCCCCCCCGTCTCTGCGCCCCTCAGACCAGGGCCCCTCCTCACCCCGTGTTAATACCCCCCCCCCCCGCACACTCTGCAGCCCCCTCGCAGCCCCTCTGTGCGCCCCCGGCCCGCCCAGACACCCTGCGCGGCGGGAGAATCAGGAAGCCCGACGGAGGGACCGCGGGGGGGGGGGGCGCCCCGATACCTAACGCCGCCTCCTCCCCCCAACCCCCTCCGCGCTGGGCCAACCCCGCAGCGAGTAACGGCGCCAACGGCCCCTCGCAACGGCTCCCGCCTCAGGGCGCGCGGCGCGTGACGTTACTGCGGCCGCTGCGGGGCGGGCGGGGACGCACTAAACTGCCGACTGCGGGGTGTAGAATGGGGCCGGCGCGGTCAGACCGCGCATGCGCAGCGGGCTAGTGACCCCGCTCAGAGTCCAGCGCCCGGGGTTTAGCTCAGCCCGCGAGCTGCCCGGCCACGCCCCCAGCGCCGCGGGGCCCCACGTGGCTTCCGCCTGTGGGAGCCAGGCCGGGGCGAGATTCTACAGGCCCCGGGGCAGCCGCTCCCCGCGTGTCTGTGCCGAGAGCAGCTCCCCTGGGGCGGGCACCGGCTCTGCGGGGGGAGCCTCCCGCGGGACAGCGGAGCGGCCCCGAACCAGCTGCTGCGCCGGGGGCCCGGAGGGGGGGAGCCAACGGGCTGCGGGTCCCCCCCCCCTCCAGCCCTCTGCCCCTGAGCCCCATAGCCCCGCCGCAGTGCAGCCCCCCACAGCCCGGCGCCTCAGCACTCGCCGTGGCAGCCACTGGCCGCAGCGGGAGCCCGACGGACCCCGCCCCCCACTGTGACGTTTCTTGCTCCGCCCCTTGCTCTCGCTCCGATTGACAAGGGTTCCCCGGGCTGTCACGCCTCCTTGGCCGCATCATCAGTGACGTAAACTGCTCCGCCCCTTGCTCTCCCGCCCGGGTGACAGGGATTCCTCTGGCCCTGCTGTCACGCCGGGAGTGATGGGGCTGCCCAAAGACGATAGGGGCGGGGCCGGGGCTCCACGAACCAATGAGAGCAGGAGCCCAACGGACCCCGCCCCCCACTGTGACGTTACTTGCTCCGCCCCTTGCTCTCCCTCCGATTGACAAGGATTCCCCGGGCTGTCACGCCCCAGCGACGTACATTGCCCCGCCCCTTGCTCTCCCGCCCGGGTGACGGGGATTCCTCTGGCCCCGCTCTCAGGCCGGAGCGACGGGGCTGCCCAGAGACTCGGCGGGGCAGGGACTCGGAAGGGGGCGGGGCCGGGCTCCATGAACCAATGAGAGCGCGGTGACCAGTGACCCGCCTGCTGCCGCCTCCCCCCTCCGGCCGAGACACGGACCCGCCTCTCGGGCCACTGGGGCGGGAGCGCGCGGACTCGGCCGGGCTCGGGCCCCGGAACGTGTCACCTGCGGGGGGGGCCGGGTCCTCGCCCTGGGCAGGCAGCTCCCGCGCCCCCCCTCGGTGACCGTGACAATCCCCTTGCGAGCCCCCCACAGCCCTTCCTGCGAGCCCGCCCCCCCTCCGAACCTCCCTCTTCATCCCCCGGGGCTTTGGCAGACACCCCAATACCCTGCAAAGCCCCGCTCTGAAGTGCCCCTGGGCTCTGTTTGCAGGACGCTGGGAACGGGCCGCAGGGGGCGGGTCACTGGGGATCCCTGTTCTGTTCCCTCCCCCTGGGGCACCCGCACTGGGCACGGGGCTGGGGGGGCCTTTGTCTGACCCGGCCTGGCCGCTCCTGCGTGCATGGGACCCATTACTTTTGGCAGCGCTATGGACACTGAGGCTCCTTTAGAACGAGCTAGAGCAGCCTGAGCGCACGTCAGGATCGGGCCCCGGAAACATGGATTCCAGCTGGAATAAGTGTTTGGCCTGAGAATTGAATGTCACTGGGCTTGGAGTAACTCAACTGCTACTTTATCTGTCAACATCACACATCAAACACAATGAATTCTGCACAAGATTCACTCTCACTCCTTATAGGCACAGTTCTGGGAGCTGAGCAGCCCAGCCTGGTGGATTCTGGGGAACATGTGACACCCCAGAGACTCGCCACACCAGCCCAGGGCAGGTGCCAGAGCCCGAGTGTGGGACATTGATCACCAAAGCCTCCAGAGCTGGGGTGTCTCCTGCTGGCTCTTCCCCTTCCAGGAAACAGCCTGAGTCAGCTCCAGGGAGGGGAACAGCCCATTTTTGCTGGAGGCAGGTAGAGCCTGAGCTCAGGAAATTGAAACTGATCCTCTTCCCCAGCCCAGAGGGAGCCCTGGCTGCAGCGAGCACAGTGGAAAGTCTCAGAATGGAAGTAACTTGTCCTGTCTGCCTGGAGTATTTCACGGACCCGGTGATCACAGCCTGCGGGCACAATTTCTGCTGCACCTGCCTCAGCCAGTGCAGGGAGGGACCCAGCCCAGCCATCCCCTGCCCGCAGTGCAGGGACCCTGTGCAGCAGGGACCCGTTGAGCCGAACAGGCAGCTGGCGAACGTGGTGGAACTCGTGAAACAGCTCAGTTTGCAGGTAATGAAGGGAGCAGGCAGGGGCGGGGTGTGCAGGGAGCAACAGGCAGCACTGAAGCTGTTCTGCCAGGAGGATCAAGCCCCATCTATGTGGTGTGCAGAGAGTCCTGGGTGCACCAAGCACACACGGTGCTGCCCATCTGGCTAATTTCCCTGACTGTTCTCTGGCCCAGTGCAACTCACCAGCCAGCTGAAGCCTGCCTGGCCCAGGAGAGACTGTGACAAAAGAAATGCTCCGGCTAGGGGGCAACAGAGGCCAAATTTCAAGTCTTTAAAGATACTGGATGTGAGAAACTTCTCTGAGATGCTCAGCGGAATCCTTCTGAACCTACCGCCCTCCCCCCTGGGAGAAATGAGGGCCCGTTACCGCATGGGAGGGGTATGGATCAGCAGCAGGCTGGCTTCTGGGAATGTGCTGCCTTCAGACAGGAAAAGGGGAGTTACAAGCTGCTGTTGTTGTTACAGATTTGATGACTAGAATTTCATGTTATTACTTGTATTTGCATCGCAGTTGCCATGTGAGATCCGGGTTCTGCACAAAACACAACCAGGGACAATCCCTGCCCTCAGCAGTTTACACTCTAGATAGACAAAAGTTGGGAAGGAAATTGAGGCACAAGGGGAGGGGGGAGAAAGAAGAGACAGTGAATCAGCCAGGTAGTTCATGGGTGAGGTCTGTTTAGAACCTCAGTTTCTCCAGACACAGTTCATGATCCTAACAACTAAGCCATGCTGCCACCTCAGCCCCAGGGCTGAAACATGTTGGTTAGGTGAGAAAGATGGCCAGCGGGGGGTCAGTTTCCCACTGGGATGCTGAACTCCTGGGCTGCTCCAGGAGGGGTTAAACTCAGATGCTGTGACCGGCACTTGAGGAGATCGCTGGGCTGAACACTGTGTGGGACCCAAGAACCTTGAGTTCACCCACAACAGGGCTACAGGCAGTGCAGGGCCACGCCAGACACCCCTGGGAGCAGACTGGGTTGGAGCAAAACTACCCCCAGGCTGGAGCTGCCCAGTGCGACTCTGAGCTGTGCCACGCAGCCTTTGGGAATCTTCCAGGATGCACTGCTGCCAGGAGCTGTACCAGGCACTGGGGCAGTGGGTACCTGCCCAGAGGGTATTACCACTGCAGGGCAAACCCCAGCCATCCTGAACAGAAATCAACCTGTTTAATTAAGGGAGTCACAGACCCATCCGCAGAGCACAGGACATGCCCACGCCTGCCTGCCTGGCCTCACCCACCTGCATTGGCCTCTGTGGGCCTGTTCCTGCCTCAGTCAGACCATCCCCACCTACATCATTCTGCGTGCAGGTGCCGCCCCCTCCTGCCCCCACCCTCACAGGTGTCCTGCTGCAGCCTCAGTGTCCCTCAGCTACGGCTACACTGTAGCCTTCTTCCAGAAAAGCTTATGCAAATGAAGCACAGTGTGGACTATCGCTGTGCTTCATTTGCATCAGTAATTAGCATCTGCTTTTGAGCAAGAGGCTTTTGCGCAAAAAGGAGCCGTGTAGACAGCAGATAGAGGCAGCAAAGTGGAGGGAGAAAAGGGGATACTTGAAAGCGGCAGCGATGCACAGCTAGGCCTGGTATCAGCTGGGCGGCACTGCTGCTTTGAAACGCCAAGGCACCGTTCAAAGGGGCAGCACCGCTGAGCTCATCCCTGGCTCGGTGTTTCAAAGTGGCAGTGCTGCACAGCTGATTCCAGGTCCAGCTCAGCGTCTCTGCGCATGTGGAGCCCGGGGTCAGCTGGGGACTCCCCAGCTGATCCCGCGTTCCACGTGGCATTTCAAAGCAGCAGCGCAGCATGGAGCCCGGAGTCAGCAGGGGACTCTGACTCTCACTGGGGACTCTTGTGCATTTCAAAGCTGGCACCCACCTGCAGCCCGGAGTCAGCGGGATTCCCACCTGCCCTGGGCTGCACACAGAGTTCTGCATTCCTCCTTTGAAACGTACTAGAACCCCAGCGGGAGCTTTTACATTTAACAGGAGGAATGCAGAAGTGCCTATCGACTAATCGAGAAGTCGATGGAAATTCCATCGACTACTCGACTAGACAATTAACCACTAGTTAGCATCCTGAGTTTCTCCATGATCTTGGGTGTGGACAGGCCCTGAACTTCCATGGCAGGGGATGAGTTAATGTCCAGCCCTGGTGGCTTTCCCAGAAATCGTCCGCCAGTGACAGACATGGAAACATCCCTTTCAGAGGGACACAGGGTCCAAAGGGGAAACTGAGACGCCTCAGCCTAGTACCCATAGGGTGGAGCCAAGTGTCAGAAATCTGCGGATTTGCCAAGTTCTCCCTGCTGCGCACTCAGCTCCCCATGAAAGGGCCCCGGGCTCCATCCATGTCCCTGACCAGCCCTTTCCCTGTTTTCATGCAAAAACAGACACAAGCCGAGAGGCAGAAGATTGTGGCCGAGTTTCAGCAGCTGCAGCAGTTCCTGGAGGAACAAGAGCGACTCCTGCTGGCCTGGCTGGAGAAGCTGGACGAGGAAACTGGGAGGCTCCAGACTGACACTGAACTGGAAGAACAAGTCAGGGGTTTATCCCAGAAAACCACTGCGCTGTTGGAGACTCTGAGGGAGTTTACAGGTACCGAGAAGGGATGGGGGAGGGGAGAGTGTGTGAAGCGTCTGAGGCCATAGAAAGAGACCGTTGATGGTCATTTGGTTCCTAACTAGATGAAGCTTTTAGAACCATAGAATCATAGGGACGGAAGTGACCTCAGGAGATCATTAAATCCAGCTACCTGCCGAAAGCAGGACCAACCCCAGTTAAATCTTCCTAGCCAGGGTTTTGTCAAGCCAAGACTTAAAAATCTCTAGGGATGGAGATTCCACCATCTCCCTAGGGAACCCATCCCAGTGCTTCACCTCCCTCCTAAGGTAATAGTTTTTCCTAATATCCATCCTAGACCTCCCCCACTGCAACTTGAGACCATTGCTCCTTGTTCTGCCATCTGTCACTACTGAGAACAGCCTCTCTCCATCCTCTTTGGATCTTCCCTTCAGGAAGTTGAAGGCTGCTATCGAATTCCCCCTCACTATTCTCTTCTGCAGATTTCTTCTTCTTAAACGTTTGTACTCCAAGTGGAGCATAGGTCATCTACAAGTCTCCACCTCAAGTTGTGTCTTGAGACAAAACTACTAGGTGACTCCAGGAGTACCCCAGGTGTCATCCTTCAGTCTCAGTAGATCTTGTCCATGTTATCTGAGGTCTTCTCTTTTGCATTTTCCTTGCGGGTTCCATGTGAGAGTTTGACGGGATATGCTGGATGGTGGTTTACTGAGTGTGTGGCCTACCCATCCCCACTTTCTTCTCTTGATTTAAACGTCAAGTGTTTCTTGTCCTGCTCTGTTCCTCAGCTCCTCATTCGGACAAAGTCCTGCCATTTGATGCGAAGGGTGTACCTCAGGCACCTGTGTAGGAATGTCTGTAGCTTGTGATTTGAAGACTTGTTAGTACACCCGGCCTCGCATCCATACAAGAGCACACTCTTCACATTTGTTTTGAAGACCTGCAGTTTAGTCTTCACAGATATTATTTGTGAGCTCCTTATGGGACAAAGAGTTTTAAATGCAGCTGCTGTTTTCCTTATCCGAGCATTGATATCCTTGCCTGTTCCTCCAACTCTGCCCATAATACTCCCCAAGTAAGTGAACTGTTCCACATCTTCCAAGTTATCCCCTCCCAGTGTGATGATGTTGTTGTTGGATTGGTTCATCCTCATTGTCTTGGTCTTTCCCTTGTTAATGCTCAGTCCAATCATTAAGGCAGTTTTGTTTAGTGTTGCGACCTTTTCCTCCATGTTTTCATGTTGGTGTGAAAGGAGGGCGACATCATCAGCAAAATCAATGTCCTCTAGATGTATGAAAGGTGTCCACTGAATGCCCAGCTGATGGCCATCTGTTGCCCTGCTCATAATCCAGTCCATTGTGATCAAGAACAGGAAAGGTGACAACAGGCTCCCTTGTCGCACTCCTCAGAGTAGCTGAAGGATTCTTTCAAGACACCATTGTGAGCAGACTGAATAAGTCCAAATCCCTCAGCCTCTCCTCATAGGCCAAGTGCTCCAACCCCCTCATTATTTTGGTTGCCCTCTGCTGGACCCTATCCAATGCATCCACATCCTTTCTCTAGTGGGGGCTCCAGAACTGGACACAATACTCCAGGGCTGTGTCTAGATTGGCAAGTTTTTCCGCAAAATCATCTGCTTTTGCGGAAAAACTTGCCAGCTGTCTACACTGGCCGCTTGAATTCCTGGAAAAGCACTGACGATCTCATGTAAGATCATCAGTGCTTTTCCGGAAATACTATGCTGCTCCCGTTCGGGCAAAAGTCTTTTTCTGAAAGACTTTTGCGCAAAAGGGCCAGTGTAGACAGCATAGTAGTGTTTGCCGCAAAAAAGCCCCAATCGCGAAAATGGCAATTGGGGCTTTTTTGCGGAAAAGCGCGTCTAGATTGGCCACAGACGCTTTTCCGCAAAAAGTGCTTTTACAGAAAAGCATCCTGCCAATCTAGACGTGGTTTTCCAAAAATGCTTTTAACGGAAAACTTTTCCGTTAAAAGAATTTTCGGAAAATCATGCCAGTGTAGACGTAGCCCAGATGTGGCCTCACTAGTGTCAAATAGAGGAGAATAATCACTTCTCTAGATCTTCAGGCAATGCTCCTCCTAATGCATCCTAATATGCCATTTGCCTTCTTGGCTACAAGGGCGCACTGTTGACTCATATCTAGCTTCTCATCCACTGTAATCCCCACATCCTTTTGGAGCTGTCTACACTGCAGGAAGTGGAGAGAAGAGCACGCTCCCTCCCACTTGCCTTACTCCTTCTGCAAGCAGGTCTACCAGCATCTACAGAAACGTCCCTCTGTTTGATTAGCTGTTTTAACTCGACCGCTAATTCGAACCCTGGGAGATCGACAGTAGCAGCCTCGATCTTCTCTGCAGTGTAGATGCACCCAAGTGTGTCTCTGCTGTAATGAAAACCCAGGTCTGGGTGTTAGGATTGGGGGTGTTGTGGGCAATATGGACTCCTGAAATCTCACCTCTCTTCTCCCTTCCCCCACCAGACACGTTGCCCTCTGTTCTGGAAGGAGCAGGAGGAAAGTCCCTGGAAGCTTTCAAACAGGGTGAGGTTTCAAATGGAGACTGAAAATATTTTCCTGAGCTTGTAGCTCAAGTCACCAACCAAACCCCCAGCGACCACGACAGGCAGAGCCCCAAACCTGCCCACTGAGCGGTGAGGAGCCCCAGGGGCACTGGGTCAGAAGGACGAGGGGCTGTGTCCTGCCCCTTTAAGCAATGGGATGGTCTGACCCCCCCCCACTTCTCACTATGGGCACAGTTTGCTGGCAGGGGGCTTTGCAGGCAGGGGCTGCGCTTTGTGTCGGGGCAGCTGATCAGTGCAGCCCCTCCTTGGGCACCAGCCTCTGCCCTGTGCTGGCCCCTCCCAGTGACCCCACCCCAGATCCCCTTCCCCAGAGGCCCTGCGCCTGGCCAGGCCAGAAGCCAGAGCTGGGCTCCCCCCATTGAGCCCGGCTGCCCTAAGGAGCCCTGGACCCTCCACTGCCCTGGGGTGACTAATGCCCAGGCCCTGCTCTCTGGGGTGAGGCGGCTCTTCCCCCGCGCTGCCCCCTCCCCTCTGTGCCCTGGGCGGGGGGTGGAGGCTGCAGCAGGGGAGGGAGTTTCCCTCTGGGGGTTAAAGCTGGAACCTGCCTCCTCTGCCCCCCCTTCCTCCAAACCCTCCTGCTCTGGGCCTGGCCCTGGGGGTGGAGCAGCCCGAGCTGGGGGCAGGAGGCTGCAGCCTCTGCACACAAATGAGAGGCTGACAAAGCGGGTCCCATTGCCCAGGCTGAGGTGCTGCAGTGACAGCTCGGCTCAGTCTCAGGGCCCAGGGAAGAGGCAGCTCCCTGGGGCCCAGGCCTGTCCCAGCCACAACAGGGCTGCTGGGGAGGGTGAGAAATGGCCCCAGCCGCCCCCAGGGCTGAGCTCTGCCCCTCACGCCCTGGTTCTCTCTCCCCAGTGACTGTGACTCTGGATCCAGACACGGCAAATCCCCTGCTCGTCCTGTCTGAGGATGGGAAATGTGTGAGATGGGCAGACACATGGCAGCCACTGCCCCACAACCCAGAGAGATTCAACACTTGGCCCTGTGTGCTGGGCCGTGAGGGGTTCACCTCGGGGAGACATTGCTGGGAGATGGAGGTGGGGGATGGGCGACACTGGGCTGTGGGGGTGGCCAGAGAGTCTGTGAGCAGGAAGGGACAGGTCAGCCTGAGCCCTGAGGGGGGGATCTGGGCTGTGGAGTGGTGGGGGGAGAGTCAGTTCCGGGCTCGCACCTGCCCTGTGACCCCGCTGCCCTGGAGCCCCCCCAGAAGGATCCGTGTTTGTCTGGACTTTGACCGGGGGCAGGTGAGATTTATCGATGCTGGTTCTGAGGCCCTGATCTTCACTTTCCCGCCGGGCTCCCTCCCTGGGGAGAGAATCCGACCCTGGCTCCGGGTGTGGCCAGGATCCCAGCTTAGCCTGTGCCCCTGAAATCAGCCTCTCTGGCCTCACACAGCCCCAGTCTCTGTGACCTCACAGGACTCCCCTCTACCCAGCCCCTGGCCCCTCATCTCTGATGCCTGAAAGCTTCTCCCCCTCCCACCCTGCAGCCCCAGGGATGGGAGGGGGAAGAACCCCTGGTACTGTTGGAGGAGCAAATGGGAAGAGGTTGGGGCTGGGCAGGGGTAGAACTAACAGCCAGGGTGGGTACAGGCAGAGGTGGGGGTGGCAGGACACAGAAGTCACCAATTAGGGTTTGGGGGGTGGGGAGGAGCTGGACGCTGCGCAGCAGCAGGGAGCGATTTGTACCAGTCTGTGTCCTGAGATCTCACTGGGGTCTGCAGGCAGAGCTCCAGCCACAGGAGCCAAAGTTGCCTTCCTCTGTGACCGTGGGGCAGTCGGCAACACTTGTAACCAGTGTCCCCCTAAGATTTTCCCTCCCTGAGCAGAGTGAGTTTGATCTCGTGCAAACAACACTGAGGTCATGGGCGCTTGTTGGGCGTGTGCCCGGAAGATTCATATTTAAAAATGAGACTTCTTACTTCTGTACAGATAACATTTATTAAAAAGTTATTTGATTCTATTGCATATGAAAAATGACTTTCAGCCTGTCTCCCTGAGTCCATCTGGGTATTTCCCTTAATATGGGCGTTTTCATTCCTTTGAAGAATACTGCTATTAGCGATCCTATGTCATAGCATGTTCCAAAACTAAACAAATCACTTTTGACCAAGCCCCACATATACCACAAAATGCAAGTCTCAGTTTCCTCTCTCCTGTTGAGGGCTGACTTTAATTCTTGCCACTATCTAAGGGTACGTCTACACTATGGAGGTCGTGCAGGATACCGGAAGTATCCTGAAAAAGATGTTCCACAATAGCTTTTCCGCATATATTGAAGCAGCCTGTTATTTCTAAATAGATTTTCAAATAAGGGGTGGCTTATTCTGATGTCCTGGTAACCCTCGTTCCACAAGGATTAAGGGGCATTTCAGAATAATGAGTTATTTTAATATTTGGCACTGTGTAGATAGCACCAAATTATGAAATAAGCTATTCTGAAATAGCATTGAAATAAGCTACACAATTTGCTTAGCACATATTGTGTAGCTTATTTCAAGCTAAGGGTGCTATATAGACACACTCTAAATATTTACTGGAGATTATAATGTGGTCCAGAAATGTGTCTTTAAAACAGTGCTTTTAATTTTACATAATACAGATCTATAACACAAATATAACCACACACCCCTCCCCACTCCTCCATGGTGATCCAAAAACTCCTCCAATACAAGACGAGAGCAGGGCAACATGCTGTTAATGTTGCACTATACAAGTGACACTAGCCGAAGGCTGAAGTGTAGCATGTCGCCACTGGATTCCTGTGGTGGGCACAGCCACACTCCACCACAGGGAAATCCTGGCGGGCCCACTGTGCTGGTTACCTGGTGTGGCCTGGTCGTCTTGCTGGAGCTTGGCTTGTTTTGCAAGGTATTTATAGGGCCCTAGGTCACCTCTTCAGAATGCTGTTTGCGGTAGAGCTGGAGGGAAACTGTTTTTTGTTTGTTTCAACACAGTAGAAAAATGCTGAGTTAGAAAAACAGCCTGTTCCTAGGTGCCTGAGAATCAGCTGAGCCACGTCCTCCATCCATGAGGGGCTTTTACTCTCCTCGGCTCGAACACGTCTCGTACTGAGCCCAGACTGAATGGTGAATACACCGTCTATGGGCCCTGGGTGTGGGCCGCCCCTTTTCCTCCCACGTCTCTCACGAGAACACTCCGGTGGCTACGGGTGTGTGAGAAGATCTATAATAAGCAATGACGTTGAGGAGCAAAACCAAACCGATAACGTGCACTTTGGGCAGAACCAATCCAGTGAAACACACACAGACGAGAGCCCTCGTCCAGCCATCACTTGAAAGTGTGTTAGTCACAATAAGGTTCTGTCCATGCACCACAGCCTCAGCCCCGGCCCCAGGAGCAGCCGCCACATGGGCCTGGCCCCCACTCTCCCACCCAGCCCACCACCAACAGCTTACTTTCCAAGGGAGGGGGGTGCTGCACAGTGGTTCTGCTGAGGAGGGGGTGGGATTCAAATTCTTTGTGCCCCCCTAGAGGGAACTGAGGCTGTGACCTGTCCCTGGGCTCAAGGGGAAACATTGTCATTGTCAGGCAAGGACAAAATCTGGCTCTCGTGGTGGAGGGAGGGTTTTGAAAAGTCTGGCCCATGGTTCTGGAAACTCCTGGGACCATCCCGGCTTTTACCCTTCACTAGAAGCTCAGAAGCTCCTGATGAAGCCGGGTCCATTCTCCACTGCCACAGAGGTCAGAACAGGGAGGGAGGGATCCCCCCTCTGCTCAGAGAGGTCTGGGTCGAAGAGGTGGCCAGTGGAAAGGCCTGAGCCCAACCAAACCCACTGGCACAAACTCCAATTAACCTCCAGATTCATCCACCAGGGTCACAAGACCAACCCAAACAACTCCTGAGAGGAGCCTTCGTCCTCTGCTTTTACTTACTCCCCCACAGCAGACGAAGGCAAGTCTTTTATTCTGGAGATGATTGTGTCTCTATTGGGCAAGCCATTGAGCATAACATCCAAACAATCGAGAAAAGCCTCTTTTATATAATCTCCCTCTGTAAATGGCTTTCCATGTTTAGCAACACAAAGTGTGAGTCTGTAACTTCCCTCTGTAGCTTGATTTTTACTGACAGAAGTTAGTGAAGATGCTGCTTTGCTTTTCGTACCTCATGATGGCCCATTCAATTGACTCAGCTTTGTCTGCCTCATCCTTGACGTGTTTCTCATGCTCTGTCTGAAAATGTCGTAGGACACGTGATGTGCAGCAAACAGCGCTTTCACAACACAGAGCACACACAGCACGGTCTGTAGGCTGAACTAACCCGTATTTGTCTGTCCAAGAAGGCTGAAATGAGCGAACATCTCACTTTGCTTTCTTAGGAACTGCCATGAGTTGCTGAGAATCGATAGACATCTGTCAGGGATGGTGTAGGTGGAGCTTGGTCCTGCCTTGAGGGCGGGGGGCTGGACTCGATGACCTCTTGAGGTCCCTTCCAGTCCTATTATTCTATGATTCCTCCTGCTGTCTCTTTGGATGGCTTCGCTTCTTCCCTCCCTCCGGCTTCTGCTGCCTCAGAGTAACAGGAGGCTAGTGCACGTGTGGGAAGCAGGGGTCTGTCAAAGAGCAATCATTTTTCCAGTCAGCACTCTGCATATGCAAAGAGCAATTGCTTTTTCAGGATATACAACATATATCCAGCCCTCATAGGGGCAAGAACTCGCCTGCCTGCAGCTGCAACCCCACTCTGATCCCTAGGCTGCCCACAGCTGCAACACCCCCCTCCAGTTCCTAACCAGCCTGCGGATTCAACCCCTGATGGGGTAGCAACTAGCCCTCCGTGGCTACAACACCCGTCCCCTCCAGTCACCAGGCTGCCTATAGCTTCAACAGCTCCCCATCCCCAACCAGCTCAACGCTTCAACACCCACTCCCTTCAGTCCCCAACCAGCTCACAACTTCAGCAGTCCCCAACCCACCTTCCCATGGCTTTAACATGCCATGGCAGCAACTCACCTGGCTGCCAGGTGTTCTAGGCCTGAATCACCATCCACCCCACAATGCGGCCTCAGCCCCAGAAGCAGCTGACCCCCCCACATGGCACTGGCTGCCTGCAGCTTCAACACCCCTCCAGTCCTTAACCTGCCTACTGCCCCCCAAACACAGCCCTGGGCTGTCCCCGTGCCCATCAGTGGGAGCAGCTTCCAGGAGTACGAGGAGGGTGGGTGCTGCTGTGGAGGTGGGTGGGCTTAAGCTGTTTGTGTGTCGCCACATAGGTGCACACATTAAAGGAGCAGTGGTGCAGGCTCCTGGCTGCCAGGGGAGATGGGGCGGGGCTGAGCTCCCACCTGGTGTGCCAAGAAAAATTGGTCACTTGTGGCACACATGCCAGGGGCTGCCGACCCCTGAACTAGACCCACTTCAAATTTTGTAACCTATTTGTGTGCTTGTGTCCTTATTTCATGTGAAGATTCCAAAAGCTCAGCAAGGGGGTGAGAGGAGGGACCCAGCCCAGCCAGCGAGCCCGGGGCAGAGTGTGAGAAAACTCAGTGGTAGCAAATTGTGATGAGGACGTAGCTCTTTGTGTCACCTCTCACCTTTGTCACCATCTGGCTGGGAGAAGGAAATTGGGCTGGACTGGAAATACACAGAATTGGCTCCCTCTGGACCAGGGGATGGGAAAGGGGCAAGGCAGAGAACAGAGACAGGGGAGCAAAAAAGAACATCCATGAACATCAGTGAGAGGCAGCAGCATTCCCCCCCCTTCTGGAAAGGAGCAGCCCCAGTCCTCTTCCCACTTTTTGCTGCCTTTGTCTGTGGGGAGGTGCAGGCACAGCCACCTGTTGTGTAGACCATTGTAGCTCCTGTGGGCAGCTGTTTCTCTTCTTCTAGACCCATTTGGCCACAGTCAAGCAGTGCCTATATAGTAACAGCTGACCTGCAAATCAGGGAGTAGCTGAAGTGACTCTGGTGGGATTTGAACCCACAAACTCTGAAGCAGTGGCCTGGCTCAAACTAAGCAGCATAGCTTAGAAAGCCAACATGCTTTCTATTGTGCCACAGAGCCCCACATACAGCCTGGTCTGACATCTTCTCACTGCTTTGCATCATGACAATTGCTGGGGTAGAAAAAAGGGAAGAGCTGGGCCGGCTGGGAACTGAGTCCAGCCTGACTGCTTGGATGGCAGATAGGGATAGAATCGAAGAGCAAAAAATCCTCTTTTACGCTCCTAGGCTACGTCTCCACTACAATGCTATCTTGAGATACCCGAGTATCCCAAAATAGCCATCCTGTGCCTTAACAAAAAGCCTATTATTTCACACGTGCAGTATTCCAATAAACCTCATTACATGAGGAGTAAGGGACATTTTAGAATAGCAGATTATTTCAATATTTGGCTCTGTGTAGCATGAATTGCTTCTAGGCTGAAAGTGCAAGTGAAAGAAGGTATCACCCACCATGGGGCTTGAACCCATGACCCTGAGATTAAGAGTCTCATGCTCTAACGGAGCTAGCAAGGCTAGGCACAAAGCTTCTGCTAATGCCCTGTCACAGGGTAGCCAGTGCCAAGTGTTCTCAAGTGCCTGACTCAAGGCTCTGTCTTGCCCGTGTGGGGAAAATCCAATAACTCCAATTGTGTCTAAAGGGGGGACTGTGCAGGAAATCAAAACTCTCTAAAAGAAAACTGCTGTAAGGGTTAAAAAGTTTTCCAGGCCTCTCTCCCTGTAACAGAGAAAAATCAAATTAACTCTAATCAAGACCCTTACAATGCCTCCTATCTCAAGTTCATGGATACTCCTAGTCTGTCACAATTTGTCATGTAAACCCTTATCTTTGTCACAGTTTGCCTTGTAGACTCCTCCACTCAAGTTCTCATGTGGCTTTGTGTACTGTAAAACCTTACTTCTAGCACTCCTGGGGTGAACAGAAGTCTCAGAGTACTTCTGCTGAGACTTTGATATGTTAAAGAAGAACAATCAGCAACTGAACTGTCTAAGCATTCTGTATATAGGATACCTGAATCTGTCTGTCAGGGCTGCTGCTTCACTCTTGGAAGTGACAGCCTGCATGCATGCATCATAAAGTTTTCTCTTCTAGGTTTCTCTCCTGCCTCACTGATTTGACCTCCGGCCTCGGACCCTTCTGGGGGCTCTGTACCCCAGGGGAGCGAGATTTCCCCCTCAATTTGGTGTCAGAAGTGGGATGGCTTGGAACTCTAGTTGGAAAGGCTGATGACGGGGAATGGGAACGGACTACAGCGCGCATCTGGAGGGTAAGGGATCCATTTAAAATCCCCCAGTCTGCCTCCCTGTTCTCGTCACCAGCTGGACCAGCTGGCGGTAAGAGTCATCTTTTACTTAAAATTTTTGTTAAGAGGCTTGAGGGAAACTTAAAATGAAAACACTGGGTATAGCCAAATAGGGGTTGGATTTTGTTGTTGTTGTTGTTGTTGCTGACTGATTGGTGGCGAGTCCAAGCGCATGGTTTTGAGTGAGTGAAGTCCGGAGTGGGACTGCAGCCGCACCAGTGCTGTCAGTGTCACTGCACAGCTGCTGAAAGCAAGGGCGGTTTCCCCCGGCACATAAGGAGTATGAGTGAAGCTGACAGTTTATGTGGACTCTCACACTATCCTTGGAGAGGGTAGTGCTGCTGGACGCCTGTACTATCCTTGGAGAGGGTAGTACTGTTGGGCTCCTGCGCTGTCCTTGGACAGGACAGTGCTAACATGGATAAGATTGCTCCCTCAAGTCTGTCTCCGACTGAGGGGAAAGGTTTCTCACAGCCTGGGACTCCCTTGTCTCAGATGATCAGTCAGCTAGGTATTGCCTGCAGGTTTGAAACTAAGGAGACTTAAGGAATTATTGAGCATTTGGAATGGCTAAACTCAGGGGAATTCCCAGAATAAATGGCAACTAGAGCTTTGACTTACAAAAGCTTGCTTATCTTAGAGTTTTCCTCGAGGAAAAACATCCTAACCAGATGGAATATTGGTGCCTCTGGGAGGATGTGGCAGTAAAAAAAAATAATCAGAGCATTATGGCTAGCAAAAAAGATTCTATTGAAAAGCTGCAGCAAGAAATGGCTACTCTAAAGAAACAGCTTGATTCCCCAGATGTGCCATCTGCATCCCCACCCGCTTTGGACCCTTGTCAGCTGAACATTCTTTCCTGTTATCTCCCTTTTCTCTTGTAAACCTTATGGGACCTGACTTGTTGTGTAAATTGGGTGCAAACCTTCTCTGTAGAGAGGAAGGGATATTTGTTGACCTTCCCCCCCATCAGACCCCAAAATTGATGGCATTACTACTCTCAGAGGAATCTGCTGAGACCTCAGGACATACACCCCTCCTGGACCTCTCAGATGTCCCAGAGACATTGTGGGCAGCCCATTGTGAATGAAGTGGGGTTGCTAGCCTCTGCAACACCAGTGCAAATAACATACAGACACAACAAGCCTTTCCCAAGGGTAGCCCTGTATCTATTGTCTAGGGAGGCACAAGAGGGCATTAAGCCTGTAATCTCTTCCCTCCTTGAACAAAGGATACTTGTTTATACAACTTCACCATGTAATACACCTATACTACCTGTGAAAAAGCAAATCTATAGATTTGAAGAAGACCTAAGAGCCATTAATAAGTTTGTAATCCCTAGATTTCCAGCAGTACCTAACCTGGTTTTCTGTAATAGATTTATGTTCTGCCTTCTTTTCTATTCCAGTGCATAAGAATTCCCAATTTCTCTTTGCCTTTTCCTTTCAGGGTCATCAATTAACCTGGACATGTTTTTGTAAAGTTATTGTAAAAGCCCTACTCTGTTTTCTCAGTTTTTAAAAAGCTGACCTTAATTCTCTCTCTCTTCCCTGCAGTTCTGTGTTAGTTCAGTATGTTGATGATGTGTTAATTGCTAGTAAAACTAAGGAAAGATGTAAAACTGATACCTCATATGTGTTAAAGTGTCATGCTGAAAAGGCTCACAAGGCTTCCAAAGCCAAATTGCAATTTGTAAAACAAAGAGTTCAGTACTTAAGGACATTTACTTTCAGGAGATGGCCGCCAGTTAACACCTGAGCGAATCTCAAGTTTTTTTCATTCCTCACCCTTTCACCAAAGTCAGGTACACAAATGTCTGGGTACTGCAGGATATTGCAGACAATGGATTCCTAACTTTTCTGGACTCACCAGGCCCCTTACTATTCTACTCTTAATCTTAGCTCCTGACCCAGTGACCTGGTCCCCAGAATGTGAATCTGCTTTCCTTTCCCTTAAAACTCTTCTCTCACAGCCACCTGCTCTAGGCTTACCTAATTATAGCAAGCCTTTTACTCTGTTTTGTCATGAACAGGATGGAATTGCAGCTGGAGCTCTCTGTCAACCCCTTGGACCCACACCTCATCCAGTAGCTTATTTCTCTGCAACACTGGACTCAGTAGCCCGGGGGTTCCCACTTTGTCTGAGGTCAGTTGCAGCTACTGCTGAATTACTTGAAAAAGGCCCAACCTGTCACATTAGGCCACAGCATTATCTTACAGGTCCCTCATGCTGTCTCTGCTCTCTTACAGCGACACCGCACCCAGCACCTGTCTGTTCAGAGACAAACCCTGTATGAGAATGTTATCCTCTCTTCCCCAAATGTGGTAATTCAAAGATGTTATGTACTTAACCCAGCTACTTTTTCGCCTTTACCCTCTAATGGTAAAGCATATACCCATAACTGTGAAGAATTGCTTGAGCACTGTGTAAAGCCTCCCCAAGATTTGTCTGATCAACTGCTGGAAAATGCAAATCTTGTATTGTATACTGATGGCTCATATAAAAGAAATTCAGTTGGTAAACTAAAGGCTGGATATGCAGTGTGTTGTAAAGCAGGCTTTTTCTGTCCACGGCCTTCGCGTATAGCCCATCCTGCCACACAAGGCCCCTCACACAAAACCCAGATACTCAGAGGAGCATGGGTAGCACAATGCAGTTTTGTGAATGGAATTTGATCTTATAGGCATTCTGGGACTCACAGGCGCCAAAAAATAGGGAGGTGAGCATGACTAGATAGTGCTTACAGATAAGCCTCATTTGACCGTTGCTTGACCAGTCTTAGGGGCAAGGGGAAAAAGTAAACATAGGGTAATAAAACATAATTGTCTAACACTAACTATGCCCCATCTGGTCCTGTCCACGAGGGGATCACGCATACATCACGAAAATTTCTATAGGGCAATATTGTCATACTACCTCATCACTAGCCTATCAGGCCCTGCCAAATGCAGACCCTAGCATGGCACAGACACCGAAGTTTTGTATAAAAGACCCTCAATTCCTTTGTTCGACGGAGGTTCCGTGTATTGAGGGCACGTGTCTTTTTTTTGCCTGGCTAAAGGATTGATCACCCTGAGGCTGCCTCCCCACCCTTCGAATCAAATATAGGGGTGCACGAGTCCTGAGCATGCTCCGAGTTCTAGTGTGTCTTTGTGTCGTTATCGTTTCTGGATTTGTAAGTATTGCTTTAAATGTATTAGTTATTGGTTTAATTAATAGTCAAATTGTGTTAATTTCACTGTGTAATTCTGTAAAGTGTATCTAAGTTCTGTTAACCACGCTGTGTAAATTGTATAATTTTGTGTTGCATAGTAGTGTTGTATTTAGGTTAAGTATAAGTGTTAGAAATAGAAGCCCCGGAGTTGTTAAGTTGTAAAAGTAGATTTATAACTAACTCCACCAGCTGTCCTAAAATAACCATAGAGGGGCTGGCTTTGGACGGTTCTTTTATTATCATTATTTTGGCTTTATTTTTTGTATTTTTTATTTGTATGCTACGTTGTCTTAGGCGAATTAGGAATAGTGATTTGATATAAGTGAATTGTAATCAAAGAATTGTAATCAGTTGGGTATAATTGTGCCCAAGCTTTTCTACGCTGTAAAAGTACTAAGCAATTGCTAGTTCAAACACCTACTTGTTAATTGCTGGTTTTGACCACTTAATAAAAATCATTTGTTTCACCATCATCCAGTAGTTTTCACTGGATAGTCGGCTTTAACCCTTGAGGCTCACATCACATCACCGAACCAAGGTGTAACACAGTGGTCTCAGATAATGATGTTTTAGAGGCCTTTTCTCTTCCAGGAATCAAAATCAGCTCAGGCTGCTGAGCTCATCGCTTTAATTCGTGCTTGCCTTTTAGCGCCCGGACAGTCTGCTGCCATTTATACTGATTCAAAGTATGCTTTCTCTGTCTGTCATGCCACAGGAAAAATTTGGAAACAACGAGGTTTCCTTACCTCTTCTGGCTCTGCTATCTCTCATGGTCCCCTTATCTCCCAACTCCTTGATGCTATTCAGCTACCCACATCCCTCTCTATTACCCATTGCCCGGCCCACACAGGTGCCACTGATCCTGTTTCTCTGGGTAATGGGAGTGCTGATGCAGCAGCCAGACATGGGCAGCACATGGACCTCTGACTCCCTTTCAGATTCTGGTCTCTCTTTCCCTCCCTGTTTCTTTGCAGGACCTGATAGAACTACAGCAAGCTACTCACCCTACGGAGAAAAACCTTTGGGAGAAAGCAGGCTGCTCCTTATCCCCAGCTGGCTGTCCAGTCGCCCCAAAAATCTCTCACATGGCAGCTTGCTCAGGTGTCTCATCAAATGGCACACATGAGCAAAAGGGGGGTGGCCTCACAGATTGGCCTCACAGATCCTAAAACAATGGTATGCCCCAGGCATGCACCTAGAAGCTGTCAAGAATATCTAATTCATGTGTGATTTGTAAGCAGTTTAATGTTGCAGGAGGCCCACAGGCTAGCAGCCACACAGAAAGAAGAAACCTAGACATAAAATGACGGTTAGGAGAGCTTGCACCTGCAGGTGAAGGAAGCCCTCCCAGTACCTACTGATGTACCATGCCACAACATCCAACCAGGCGACTACGTGTTCGTGAAGGAACATCGCAGAAAGAATTCCCTGACAGCCCGGTGGAAAGGACCGTTCCAAGTGCTGCTCATCACCCACACAGCAGTAAAGGTGAAGGAGGGCCCCTCGTGGATCCACACAAGTCATGTACACCGAACTGCAGATCCAACAGAGCTGATTGACCCCGTCACCCAGGACCCCTCCCTGGAGGAATCACCTGAGGACGAGGTTCAGCGGACCGAGGCGGCAAACTCTCAAACCAGACTGTTACCAAACCGGCCTCCACCAGGAGCTTCGAGGTACAACCTGAGAGGTAGGACTGTGCCAGCAAAGACCTACAGGTGAGCCTGGCGCCCCGTAGCTCTCACAAAGGGGAATCCATTCCAGTATTGAGTGAACTAAGAGACTACGAAATCTCGAAGAGTGCCTGCAGAGGCAAGCCAAACAATACTAGCTGATTAAGCTAGTTAAAGAGACTGCTTTGCTAGTTGCTAGCTAATTACTATATTATTATTATTATCCTTCTACTTTAGAGACTTAAGATACTATAATAAGATGGGGATTGTTTTCCTTCTTTTAGTAGTCAGAATAGCCTTAGTATATAGCTTTCCCCACCCTTATCGGGAAGCCCTGCAGAAGATTGTGTCCCTCACCAATGCAAGTGACTGTTGGATATGTGAACAGCTCATAAAAGGCTCTGAAGGCCTTTTACCATTACAGTTTATCCCAACTCCTGCCTCTTTGTGGACCAGACCCCTAAAATTGAGATTTACTGGTAGTCAGTACTCTACAGGAGAGCGGGAGTGGGTAGATGCCCAGAATGATAACGCTGTACCAGGAATACATAGTCATGGGGAAAACAGGCAGATTTGGCATAAAAATCTGATTGCCTCAGGGATTCCCCTTACTCAAGCATTACATCCATCAGGAACTATGTTTCCATTGTGTTTTGAAAGCAATATTGGCACTGGTAAAGATCTGGGGGTGAATGGGCAGTGGATCATTTACCCAACTGATAAAGAAAACCTCCCTCTAAGATAAGAATTCATCCCAGCAAAAGAAGAATACCTAAGAATGTCCAGAATAAACTTTGAGTAATACTCCAATAGGAGTATTAAAGGGGGGAATTGTGGGGAAAATCCAATAACTCCAATTGTGTCTAAAGGGGGGACTGTGCAGGAAATCAAAACTCTCTAAAGAAAACTGCTGTAAGGGTTAAAAGTTTTCCAGGCCTCTCTCCCTGTAACAGAGAGAAATCAAATTAGCTCTAATCAAGACCCTTACAATGCCTCCCATCTCAAGTTCATGGATATTCCTAGTCTGTCACAATTTGTCATGTAAACCCTTATCTTTGTCACAGTTTGCCTTGTAGACTTCTCCACTCCACATTCTCATGGCTTTGTTCTGTAAAACTTACTTCTAGCACTCCTGGGGTGAACAGAAGCCTCAGAGTACTTCTGCTGAGACTTTGATATGTTAAAGAAAAACAATCCACAACTGAGCTGTCTGAACATACTGTATAAAAAATCCCTGAATCTGTCTGTCAGGGCTGCTTCACTCTTGGTGTGACAGCCTGCATGCACGCATCATAAAGTTTTCTCTTCTAGGTTTCTCTCCTGCCTCACTGATTTGACCTCCGGCCTCGGACCCTTCTGGGGGCTCTGTACCCCAGGGGAGCGAGATTTCCCCCTCAGGTGGCAGAGACGGGCCAGGGAACCAGCCTCCCCCGGGGAAGCTTCTCCCCCCTACCCCACGTCCAGGCTGTTAGTGCTTGAGGGGCTCACGTTGGATAGCTGGGGGGTGAGGTCTCAGTACAGAGCCGCCCCCAGCCTGGGGACAGGCCCTGCTGTGTGACTGCCTGAGGCTGGGAGCAGCTGGAAGGGAGCCTTGAGCCTGGCTCTGCCACGTCCCAGCCGGGGGCTCTAACCAGGGGGTGGGAGTCATGCTGCAGGTGAAATCACCAAACCCCCCTCCCCCTACCCACTGCATGTGGGGTGAGGCAGGTGCCTGCCTCATTCTGGCAAGAAATGCCTCAGGTGCCTGAGCCACCCGACCCCGGCACTGGGTTCCCGCGGGTGGATTGCTAAGCAGGGACTGGCGCCCCCTGCAGGCCAGACTCAGGCACCGTCCTGTGAGAGGGGCGTGGCTTAGTGCACCCCTCCCCTCCTGTCAGCATCTCCCCTGGCTGGCTTAGACGGCTCCCGGGGCCCTGCCTGCTGAGCTGGCTTTTGTGTGTGTGACACCCGCGTGTTGCTTAGGGAGTTTAAGCCCCTAACTCAGCTGTGCAGGTCACAGTCTCTTCCTGGGATTTTCTAGTGGCCTAAAAATTAGTCCCCATGACACTCAGCATTGTAACTCCTGGGACCCTTCCTGGATTGCACCTTGTGCACCAGCTACCTCCCCGCAGAGCCCCGTGGAGGAGCTGCTGGTTGACAAGGTGTGGGCAGGACAGAGGAGCCCAGGCTGGGCAGGAACACAGCGCAGCAAACCCCAAACTCTCCTCCTAGGGGTGGGATATTCCCTGTGGGCACTCCGGGGACGCACCCCCCTCAGGCAGCAAATCCCTGGCCTCTGCCTCCAGGAGCTGCAGCCTGGACAGTGAAGTAGCACAAACAAGAATTGCTTGTCTAGTTTATTTACAGCAAGTCACCGACGCTGGACAGCAAAAGGGCCTGAGAAGGAGGGTTCAAAATCCAGCCTGGAAGGAGATTTTCACCATGTCTCCAGGACTCTCCCTTTAGTCTTGTTTTATTTTAATTTGCATTTTCCTTCTAATCCCATCTGGCTAAACAAACCCTTTTCCTGCCTCCCCCAGGCCTCAGGATTAAAAAATAAAATAATAATAAAAACCCCTCATGCGACTGGCCCAGTGATTTTGAAGGGGATGGTCACCAACCAGTAGAGCTTGGAGGCTCTGACGGGATCCTGACTGGTCTGGCTGGGAGCCTATCAAGTGCTGACACGTCAACTGCCCCTCCCCCTTCTGCCCTGCTGCTCCTGCCCAGAGCCTCAGCGCTGCCCCCGGGAGCCTCCTGCTTGTTGTGCAGGGAGAGGGAGACAGAGGCAGGGGGCGCTGATGTCACGCTGTCCCTCTCCTCCTGTACAGAGTGAGGAGGATGAGACCTCAGCAAAGAGGTACGGAGGGGCGGGGCGGGGTGGGGGTATACTTGGGTTTGAGGTAGCTCCTGGACTGACTTTAATTAAAATACTGATCTTCTGTTTCCAATGGCTGGAGTTGGCTGTGTGAAGGGGTTTGGTCTGTCTACATCCCTCACCCTCTTCCACATTCTGGCTGCATCTAGACTGGCATGATTTTCCGGAAATGCTTTTAATGGAAAAGTTTTCCGTTAAAAGCATTTTCGGAACAGAGCGTCTAGATTGGCAGGACGCTTTTTTGCAAAAGCACTTTTTGCGGAAAAGCGTCCGTGGCCAATCTAGACGCGGTTTTCCGCAAAAAAGCCCCGATGGCCATTTTTGTGATTGGGGCTTTTTTGTGGAAAACAAATCTGAGCTGTCTACACTGGCCCTTTTGCGCAAAAGCTTTGCGGAAAAGGGACTTTTGCCCGAACGGGAGCAGCATAGTATTTCCACAAGAAGCACTGATTTCAGACAGTAGGAAGTCAGTGCTTTTGCGGAAATTCAAGCGGCCAGTGTAGACACCTGGCAATTTTTCCGCAAAAGCAGCTGATTTTCCAAAAAACTGGCCAGTCTAGACAAAGCCCCTGTGTGTGACTGTCAGTGTCACCGGCTCCCCAAGAGTCACAGGGGAAGAAGGTGACTGTGCTCCTGCAGCAGGAGCTCTGGCTGGCAGATGGGTACAAACCACTCCCTGCGTCTGTGGAGCTTCCAGCTTCTTCCCAACCCCTCAGTGATTAATTCAGTGTCCTCCTCCCCTCCTGCCAGCCTGTCCCCTGCCCGACTCTTAGATCTGCCCCCTGCCCAGCCCCCACCTCTGCCTGTCCCCAGCCTGGCTGTTAGTTCTGCCCCCTGCCCAGCCCCCACCTCTGCCTCATCTGCATTCTCAAGGGGTTTTCTCCGTACCCTTCCAATCTCTGGGGCTGGAGGGAGGGAGGGGCAGGAGCTTTCAGGGATCCTAGAAATGAGGAGCCAGAGCTAGGTAGGGGGGAGTCCTCCAGGGTCACAGAGACTGGGGTGTGTGAGGCTAGAGAGGCTGATTTCAGGGACACAGGCTGAGTGGGGATGCTGACCACACCCCCAGCCAGGGTCGGATTCTCTCCCCAGGGAGGGAGCCTGGCGGGAAAGTGAAGATCAGGGCCTCAGAACCAGCATCGATAAATCTCACCTGCCCCCGGTCAAAGTCCAGACAAACACGGATCCTTCTGGGGGGGCTCCAGGGCAGCGGGGTCACAGGGCAGGTGCGAGCCCGGAACTGACTCTCCCCCCACCACTCCACAGCCCAGATCCCCCCCTCAGGGCTCAGGCTGACCTGTCCCTTCCTGCTCACAGACTCTCTGGCCACCCCCACAGCCCAGTGTCGCCCATCCCCCACCTCCATCTCCCAGCAATGTCTCCCCGAGGTGAACCCCTCACGGCCCAGCACACAGGGCCAAGTGTTGAATCTCTCTGGGTTGTCGGGCAGTGGCTGCCATGTGTCTGCCCATCTCACACATTTCCCATCCTCAGACAGGACGAGCAGGGGATTTGCCGTGTCTGGATCCAGAGTCACAGTCACTGGGGAGAGAGAACCAGGGCGTGAGGGGCAGAGCTCAGCCCTGGGGGCAGCAGGAGGGTTCAGTGGGGGGGAGGGCAGAGGAGGCAGGTTGCAGCTTTAACCCCCAGAGGGAAACTTCCTCCCCTGCTGCAGCCTCCACTCCCCGCCCAGGGCACAGAGGGGAGGGAGCAGCGCGGGGGAAGAGCCGCCTCACCCCAGAGAGCAGGGCCTGGGCATTAGTCACCCCCAGGGCAGTGGAGGGTCCAGGGCTCCTCAGGGCAGCCGGGCTCAATGGGGGGAGCCCAGCTCTGGCTTCTGGCCTGGCTGGGGGCAGGGCTCTGTGGAAGGGGAACTGGGGTGGGGTCACTGGGAGGGGCCAGCACAGGGCAGAGGCTGGTGCCCAAGGAGGGGCTGCACTGATCAGCTGCCCCGACACAAAGCGCAGCCCCTGCCTGCAAAGCCCCCTGCCTGCAAACTGAGCCCATAGCAAGTGTGTGTGTGTGTGTGGGGGGGGGTCTGACCATCCCATTTCTAAAGGGGGGCAGGACACGGCCCCTCGTCCTTCTGATCCAGTCCCCTGGGGCGCCTCACCGCTCAGTGGGCAGGTTTGGGGCTCTGCCTGTCGTGGTCGCTGGGGGTTTGGTTGGTGACTTGAGCTACAAGCTCAGGAAGGTGTTTTCAGTCTCCACTTGAAACCTCACCCTGTCTGTAAGGACGTCTTGCTCTGTCCAGTGCAGAGGGCAGCGTGTCTGGTGGGGGAAGGGAGAAGAAAGGTGAGATTCCAGGAGTCCATATTGCCCACGACATCCCCAATCCTAACACCCAGACCTGGGTTTTTGTTACAGCAGAGACATTCTTGGATGCATCTACACTGCAGAGAAGATTGAGGCTGCTACTGTCGATCTCCCCAGGTTCAAATTAGCGATCAACTGAAGACTGTGAATCAAACTGAGAGGGGCTTCTGTAGGTGCTGGTAGACCTGCTTTTACAAGGAGTAAGGAAAGTCGGAGGGAGAGTGCTCGTCTCTCCGCTTCCTGCTGTGTGGACAGCGCCAAAAGACCTGGGGATTACAGTGGATAGGAAGCTGGATATGAGGCTACAGGGTGGCCAAGAAGGCTAATGGCATATTAGGTTGCATTAGGAGGTGCATTCCTAGCAGATCTAGAGAAGTGATTATTCCCCTTTATTTGGCTCTGGTGAGGCCACATCTGGAGTAATGTGTCCAATTTGGGGCCCCCTACTATAGAATGCAAATGTAAACATACACTGAGGGATTTGGGCTTGTTTAGCACGCAGAAGAGAATAGTGAGGGGGGATTTGATAGCTGTCTTCAACTTCCTGAAAGGGGGGGGCGGTTCCAAAGAGCTGGAGAGAGACTGTTCTTAATAGTGACAGATGACAGAACAAGAAGTTGTAGTGGGGGAGGTCTAGGTTGGAGATTAGGAAAAACGATTTCCCTAAGAGGGTGGGGAAGCGCTGGGATGGGTTCCCTAGGGAGGGGGTGGAATCTCCATCCCTAGAGATTTTTAAGTCTTGGCTTGACAAAGATTTAGTTGGGGTTGGTCCTGCTTTGAGCAGGTAGCTGGACTCGATGACTCCTGATGTCTCTTCCAGCTCTGTGATTCTATGGTTCTAAGAGCCAAATTAAGCTACTTCGACTTCAGCTAGGCAATTAATGGAGTTAAAAAGGTTTAAAGCCTCCTCCTTTCTCTCTCACTCAGGCCTCTCCCAGCAATAGAACCCACATCCCTGCAGCCTCACAGCCACCCCAGGGCAATCTGTGAAGAGATTCGCTTTCTCCTCAACATCCCTCCCACCCTGCAGACTCCGCTGGGTTTGGCTCATTCACTTCCTGACATTTGTCACAGCCTAGGCCCAGATCCTGCCAAGACTTTGGCCTCAAAGTAACTTCACCCACTTGGGTCCCTTTGACACGAGCGGTTCAGAGTGTGTGAAGTCCTGGCTCTACCTGTGAGCCGTGGGGTCTGTGTACTCAGCGTCTCTGCAGAGAGCAGCACGGAGCTGGGCGTGTTTCTGTCTGTGTGTCGGCCATTTTGTGCTCTAACAGTTGCTGTTATTACAAAGTAGCTTTTGGAACAAATAAGTTTCAATTAATCAACCTGAGTGTCTGGGACTGCAAGTGGGCGCCATTCTCACCTCACAATCAACAGAAGTTTAATCTAATGAGGAACTAAATAACCACCATCGGTCTCTTTCCATGGGCTCAGACGCTTCACTCACTCTCCCCTCCCCGTCCCTTCTCAGTACCTGTGAACTGCCTCAGTGTCTCCGACAGCGCAGTCGTTTGCCGGGAGAAACCCCTGACTCGCTCGTCCAATTCAGGAGAAATCTCCTCTGGCGGCTGGAACGGCCCCGTCTCACACCTGGGGATAGACAACGTCACATGGGGACACTGCACCGAGTGACTCAGTTCCCCAGCTCTGGCCAGTGAGTCGCTGCTCTGCTGGGCCTGGAGTTCGAATCCTCCAGTTCTCCCAGCCCGAGAGCAGAGGTAGCGCAGCCGTTGGCCCTGCAACGTCCCCTCAAAGGTCCCATGAACAGTCTGCAGCTCTGGCCTGGGGAGACCAGCTGGGGGACTAAAGGGGAATTGAGTCTCCACGGACAACTCACCCCTTGGCCTCCAGGCGCTGAGGGGCAGGAGGTTCCCAGGGGAAGGGCTGTAGGAATCTGCCCACTAGGGACTAGACAGAAACACCAGCTCCCCCCTCCCCAGCCCATTCCCACAGGTCTCCAAACTGACCTCAGGTCGGACAGACTCTGGGTCCCTGCTGCCCTGGGCTGAATGTGCCCAGTGCCCAGCAGTGACAGGCCCATGTCCCACCCCACAGCCCTGAGGCAGCCAGTCCCCAGGGAGGTGACAGCTCCAGGAAACACTTGAGCTCAGACTGTGCCCTGAATGGGGAATTCCAGAGTCTGCTGGGCCAGGGGAGAGCCGCAGGCTGACGCTGATCAGAGATTTGTGCCCAGCCTGTGACCTTCCCCTCACATCTGGCTGCAGGGCCCTGGGGAGATGTGGTGCCAACATCAGCTCCAAGCTCTTTCCCTGCGCTGTGCAGTGTGAGGGAAGCGAGAGACACCTACCTGCTCAGGGTGCTTCTCACGTCCTGGAGGAGAGAGAGAAAAGAATCTCAGTCCCATTGGGCACACACAAGGGACTCAGTGAAAGAATTTTGCAAACCTGGGAACAAGGGGCCCTGCCCTGGCCTCAGGAACATGGATCCCCTGAGCGAATGGGGCTTTGCCATCTCTAGTAGCTCTGTGCCTGTGACTCTGCAAAGCACAACAGTCACTCGCATGGCAGCAATGCACCCGCCGAGTTACACCCAGATCTGACAGCTGGACCCCAGCGCTTGTGATTCAGGAGCCTCCCTTCCCTGTGTGAGGAGCTGGGACGTTTCTCCCTCAGTCTCACCTGCAGGAATTCACTCGCTGGCTTCTGACACGTCCCCTCCAGCTCACTGATCTGCTCGCTGAGATGGGAAATCTGTGCGGAGAGTTTCCTGACAGTGTCAGTCTGGAGCCTCCCAGTTTCCTCATCCAACTGCTCCAGCCGGGCCAGCAGGAGTCGCTCTTGTTCCTCCAGGAACTGCTGCAGCTTCTGAAACTCGGCCACAATCTTCTGCCTCTCGGCTTGTGTCTGTTTCTGTATGAAAATGGGGAAAGGGCTGGTCAGGGGCATGGATGGAGCCCGGGGCCCTTTCGTGGGGATCTGAGTGTGCAGCAAAGAGAACTTCTTGGAAAACCCTCAGTTTTCCCTTTGGCCCCTGTGTCCCTCTGAAAGGAAGACCCCCATGTCTGTCATGGGCAGCATCTTTTGTTATCCATGAGCTCTGGGAATTCACATCCAGAGCAGGAGGGGGCAGGACTTAACACCCAGATTCTCTTTAAACTTCTTCATCAATGTGTGGAATATTTTTTCTATGTGCACTGAGGCAAGTGTAAATATGCACCACCAGCTGAAACACCTAGCTGTTGACATTCTGCCAATTGGCTGGGGAGCATCTGAAACTCTCCTGAGCTGCCGCCCAAGCACTCAGTGTACTGGGAACACTGCTTGGCCCCACACTGACACAGATACCCAGGGAGAGGACAGAAGCAAACCCATTAGCAGGAAATGAGCAGACCCAGCAGACAGCCCTTCCCCGGGACATTCAGGTAACTGGAGGAGGATTTATGGGAAAGCCACAAAGGCTGGATATGAACTCATCCCCTGACATGGAACCTCAGGGCCTGTGCAGATATGAATCCAGCAACCCAAGATCATGGCGAAACTGAGGATGTTAACTAGCGATTAATTGACTAGTCAAGTAGTCGATGGAATTTCCATTGACTACTTGACTAGTTGATATACACTTCCCTATTCCTCCTTGTACATTTCAAAGGAGGAATGCAGAATTCTGCATGCAGCCCAGGGCCAGCGGGAAGTCCCGCTGACTCCGGGCTGCGTGTGGGTACCAGCTTTGAAATGCACAAGAATCCCCAGTGGGAGTCAGAGTCCCCGCTGACCCTGGGCTCCATGCTGCACTGCCGCTTTGAAATGTCATGCGGAGCCGGGATCAGCTGGGAAGTCCTCAGCTGACCCCAGGCTCCACATACACTGCACCACACAGCTGAGCCTGGGATCAGCTGTGCAGCGCTGCCCCTTTGAAATGCCAAGCTGGGATCAGCTGTGCAGTGCTGCCCCTTTGAAATGCCAAGCTGGGATCAGCTGTGCAGTGCTGACCCTTTGAACGCCGCCATGGTGTTTCAAAGCAGCAGTGCTGCACAGCTGATCCCAGGCTCAGCTGTGTGGCACTGCCACTTTCAAGTACCCCTTCTTCCCCCCTTTGCTGCCTCTGTCTGATGGGGGGGGGTGGAAATCAACTAGTCAACTGATTATCAGATCAGCATTTGCTGTTTTTACAAAAGCGTGTGGAGCGTCCTAACGTCAAGAGCATTTTTGCGCAAGAAAATGTGCAGCAGATCGGCAGAACAGAGGGCTTTTTGTGGCATAGGTATTCGTCTTTCTACGAGGAATAACTCCTTTTTGTGCAAGAGTTCTTGTGCAAAAAGGTGTGTGTGGATGGGCAACAGGGTTTTTTGTGCAAAAAGTGCTACTGGAAAAAAGCACAGGCTATTCTGTGAGTAGCAATCAGAGCTTTCTTGCGAGAGTGTCCGTGCAGTCTGGATGCTCTCTTGTGCAAAAGCGCATCGCTCTTCCGATGTGCTTTTGCAGGGTGGACGCGTTCTTGCACAAGACGTTTTTGCAAAAGATCCCTTCTGCAAAAATCTTCTTGCGCAGGAAGCCTGCAGTGCAGACATAGCCTAAGTGATGCCAATCCCAGGAGCCACCAGGGTTTAAACAGGGGCTGGGAGCTCAGCCCTGAGGCCTGGGGACTGCGCTGGTAGGACAGAGCTGGGCTAAGCACCAGGGCAAGCCCATTCGTTACAGGGAGGCTCAGAGGAGCAAGAGCATCACTGGGCTGCTGCTCGGTGAAGTGGAGGGAGTGGGGGAGGCTCCACACTCCCTGGAGGGGCAGGGCCTCAGGCGGAAGGGGCAGGGATGGGGACAGTCAGCCCTCAGCACCACATGGAGCGCGCTGAACCATGTCCCCCTCCCTGCCCCCTCACCCCCCTCTCCCGCCCCCGGCAGCCCTCACAGCCACCCAGTGCACTGCAGCAGTGATTTAATCAGCAGACCCCAGGGAAGCTGCCCTTTGTCTCCCCCCCCTCCCCACCGTCTGAGGGCCTGGGGGCCATTTGTCTGCGCAGTCCCAGTTCTGTGGGGCTCTGTCCCTGCCTGGTGGGGACTCAGCCCTGGCCGTGGCTTTGTCTGGTGAGAAAGGGACAGGAGGAGACTGAGGCTGCAGCAGGAGGGGGTGGCACCTCCACACAGAATGACGTAGGCGGGGATGGTCTGACAGAGGCAGGGACAGGCCCACAGAGGCCGACCAAGCGTTGAGGGAGGGCCCAGCAGGCAGGCGTGGGCATGTCCTGTGCTCGGGGGATGGGTCAGTGACTCCCTAATTAAACAGGCTGATTTCTGTTCAGGATGATTGGGGTTTGCCCCAGTCCCTGGTACAGCTCCCGGCAGCAGTGCATTGTGGGAGATTCCCACAGACTGCCTGGTGGGACTAACGGAACCTCGCTGGCTGGTTCGTGCCCAGGTACCCACTGGCACAGGTCAGACCGGCACCGGGCAGCTCCAGCCTGGGGGTAGTTTTGCTCCATCCCAGTCTGATCCCAGTGGTACCTGGCACAATCTGCGCTGCCTGGAGTCCTGCTGTGGGTGGACTCAAGGCACTCGGGGTCCCACATTGCATCCAGTTCAGTGACCTCCTCTAGTGCTGGCCGCAGCATCTGAGTTTAACCCCTCCTGGAGCAGCGCAAGAGTTCAGCATCTCAGTGGGAAACCTTCTATCCCTGCTGGGCCTCGAGCAAGGTGCCTTTCCCACCTAACTGACACATTTCATGATGTGGTTGAGGTGGCAGCATGGCCTACTGGTTAGGACCATGGACTTCATCTGGAGAAACTGGGATTCTGTGCTGAGCTCAGCCACTGACCTACTGGGTGATTAACTCCCTTGCGTTGTGCCTCAGTTCCCCTCTTCACCTTTTGGCTATCTCTAGACTATAAACTGCTCAGGGCATGGACTGTCCCTGGCTGTGTTTTGCATAAAGCCCGGATCTCACATGGGGTCTGTGAGGGCGACTGTGATGCAAATACAAGTAATAAAAACAATCTCTAGTCATCAAATCTGTAACACCAGCCACTTGTAACCCCCCCTTCTCCAGTCTGAAGGCAGCACATTCCCAGAGGCCAGCCTGACATTGATTGGGTTCACCTCCCATTTGATTTCTTTGGTTACAGCCTGTCCCAGGCCAGGCAGGCTTTAGCTGGCTGTTGAGTCGCACGGGGCAAGGGAAGAGTCAGGGAAATTAGCCAGTGACTAAAACCCAGAATAATTCCCTAGCAGACAGGGCAGCAGCTCCCTACCTTGTACTCCTGGGCAGCCTCCACTATGGACAGCGCCGTGTGCATGCGGTGCTTCTGGGACCTGTCACACATCACGCAGATGGGGGCTTGATCCTCCTCACAGAACAGTTTCAGCACCTCCTGATGCTCCTCGCACAGCCAGTCCCCTCCTGCTTCCTTCACTGGTTGGAGGGGTCCCTGCTGCACAGGATCACTGCACTGCAGGCAGGAGGCGGCTGGGCCGGGTCGCTCCCAGCACTGGCTGATGCAGGCCTGGCAGAAATTGTGCCCACACTCCAGAGTGACAGGGGCTGTGAAACCCTCCAGGCAGACAGAACAAGATGCTTCCTCCTGCAGGCTTTGTACAGACTCACTGTGGCCAGTGCTCCTTCTGGTCTGGGGAACAGCATCAGTTTCAATTTCCTGAGCGCAGGCTCTACCTGCCTCCAGCAGCAACGGGCTGTTCCCCTCCCTGGAGCTGACTCAGGCTGTTTCCTGGAAGGGGAAGAGCCAGCAGGAGACACCCCAGCCCTGGAGGCTTTGGTGAGAAACGTCCCACACTCTGGTTGTGGCCCTGGCACCCGCCCTTGTGCTGGTGTGGAGGAGCCCTGGGGCATCACATGGACCCCAGAATCCACCAGGCTGGGCTGATCAGCTCCCAGACCTGTGTGTGTAAGCAGTGAGGATGAGGCTTGTGAAGAATTCATTGTGTTTGATGTGTGATGTTGACAGATAAAGTAACAGTTGATTATTTGTGTGTATCTAGTTACACGCTCCCAGTTGCAGTTTTACCATGTTCAATTTTCACAGCAGTGGGAAAAGATAGGGGGAGGGGCAGGCAATATTTGGTTCAGACAGTTACTATTCAGTGACAAACACTGAGATTCAAACAGTAAATTTTTTATTATTAAACCACAAATTGTTAATGTGACTCTCAAAACAGACTAAGTCAAAGTCCTTCAACCATAAGAAATTCTCAAGCAGCCCGGCTCTTCCTGGGCCTGTGTGGAACTTTCAGTTACTATGATTTTCCCCTCAGTTTGCGAGTGGACAGTGAAATCGAGGTTCGCTGGCATCTGCTCCCTCCAAGCCCAGTGACACCCAATTCTCAGGCCAAACACTTATTCCAGCTGGAATCCATGTTTCCGGGGCCCGATCCTGACGTGCGCTCAGGCTGCTTGGCTCGTTCTAAAGGAGCCTCAGTGTCCATGGCGCTGCCGATGTTAATGACTTTACGGGTCCCGCACAGGAGCGGCCAGGCCGGGTCAGACAAAGGCCCCCCCAGCCCCGTGCCCAGTGCGGGTGCCCCAGGGGGAGGGAACAGAACAGGGATCCCCAGTGACCCGCCCCCTGCGGCCCGTTCCCAGCGTCCTGCAAACAGAGCCGGGGGGGGGGGGGGGGGAGCTGCCTGCCCAGGGCGAGGACCCGCCCCCCCCCCCGCAGGTGAAACGTTCTGGGGCCCGAGCCCGGCCGGGTCCGCGCGCTCCCGCCCCAGTGGCCCGAGAGGCGGGTCCGTGTCTCGGCCGCAGGGGGCAGGAGCCCCGCCCTCAGCGTCTCTGGGCGGCCCCGTCACTCCCGGCCGGACAGCTGGGCCAGAGGAATCCCCGTCACCCAAGCGGGAGAGCAAGGGGCGGGGCAATACACGTCACCGAAGATGCGGCCACGGGGGCGTGACAGCCCGGGGAACCCCTGTCAATCGGAGCGAGAGCAAGGGGCGGAGCAAGAAACGTCACAATGGGGGGCGGGGTCCGTTGGGCTCCTGCTGGGGCCAGTGGCTGACACCGGGAGTGCACGGGGCGATGGAGGAGGAGGGGCAGGGGCTGCACTGCGGCGGGGGAGCTGTAGCGGGGGCCATGGGGCGGAGGGGGTGGAGCTGGAGGGTTCCCTTGGCCCTAGCGCGGGGACCTGAACTCCCCCCCCTCCGGGCCCCCAGCGCAGCAGCTGGTTTGGGGCCGATCCGGTGTCACGTGGGAGGCTCCCCCCTCAGAGCCGGTGCCCGCCCCAGGGGAGCTGCCCTGGCCTGGCGCCCACAGGAGGAAGCAACGTGGGGCCCCGCGGCGCTGGGGGCGTGGCCGGGCAGCTCCAGTCTGAGCTAAACCCTGAACGCAGGACGCTGCGCGAGTCATTAGCCCGCTGCGCATGCGCGGTCTGACCGCGCCGGCCCCATTCTACATCCCGCAGCCGCGTTTTAGTGCCTCCCCGCCCTGCTCAGGCCCCGCCCACTGCCGCATTGACGTCACGCGCCCTGAGGTAGGAGCAGTTCTGGGGAGGCTGTTGATGCCGTTACTCGCTGCCGGGCTGGAGAGGGGGCCGTAGTCCGGCGCGGGGGGGGGGGGAATTGCCGCGTCACAAACACGCTCCCGCCGGGCTGGGTGCGGGGCCGTTGGCGCCGTTACTCGCTGCGGCCCAGAGTGAGGGGGCGATTGGCGCGTCACGAACACTCAGCCCCGCGCGTGCCCCCCCCCCCCCCCCCGGGGCTCCCTTCTGCTCCCGTCGGGCTCGGGCTGTCCGCAGTAACGTCACGCGCCGCGCGCCCTGAGGTGGGAGCCGTTGGAGGGGGACCGTTGGTGCCGTTACTCGCTGCGGGGCTGGCACAGAGGGGAGGGAGCCGCAGCCCGGCGTCACAAACACGCTCCCGCCGGCCTGGGGGCGCTGGGGGCGGGCCGGGAGGGGGATTTGAACACAGGGAGGCGGGGCCCTGCCATGAGGGGCGCTGAGATGGGGGAGGGGGTCTGGCTGGGCAGGGGGCTGAGGGGCCCAGGGGAGGCCCAGGCGGGGGGGGGGGGGGGGGGGTGAGCGAAGCTTTGGGGGACTTTTTGGTTTTTAATTTTGATTTTTTTTGTATCCTCAGTGCTGCTGCCTCAGGCCCCTGCCCCCGGACCTGCCCCCGCATTGCTGAGCGCAGGACAGTGACACGGCCCCGGTCCCCAGCCCGGAGGCAGCCATGGCTGCAGAGAGCCTCATGGAAAGTATCCGGGAGGAAGTGACGCATCCGTCTGTTCGGCTGTGAAATCCTCCACTGTCACGCTGGAGTGTGGGCACAATTTCTGCCAGGCCCCTCAAGGCAGAGACACTGAGCAGCCGGGACCCTTCCAGCCCAATCGGCAGCTGGTGAATTTGGCTAATTCTACCACGCTGCTGAATTTCCAGGCATCAAAGAGAGCAAGATGGGACGGGGTGTGCGGAGAACTCCCATGTGTGTTGTGTGTGACAGATCCCAGGCTCACACGGTGGTGCCCAAACAGGAAGCTGCCTAGGAGTACAAGATACAGAGTTGCTGTCCAGTGTAATGGGAAATAACATTGGGTTTTAATTACAGTCTAATTTCAGTGACTGTTTCCTGGCGCAGGTGTGACAGCTCTGTAAAGCTTTTATGGTACAATAGATGCTATAAAAAATAAATGCTCTGGCAATGCAGCAACTTATGTAAAGTCTTTACAGGTACCTGATGTGGGAAATGTTTCTCTGAGACTCTGAATCCTGAAACCCAGCCCCCACTGGTGACAGGAGGGGTATTTGCACAAGTGAAGGTGTTAACAATTAGAGAGATTTAGATCACAGGAGAGACAGGCCACTCTGTCAGTGAAGGCCCTGGGGGGGGCAGTGCGTAGCCAAACCTTTGGGGGCTTTTTTGGTTTTTACTTTTGGGTTTTTTTTATCCTCAGTGCTGGTGCCTCACACACACGCCCTCTGGACCTACCCCTCCATTGCTGAGCTCAGGAAAGTGACACGACCCCTGTTCCCCAGCCCAGAGGCAGCCATGGCTGCAGAGAGCGCTGTGGAAAGTCTCCGGGAGGAAGTGATGTGTCCCGTCTGTCTGGAGGATTTCACAGCCCCTGTCCCTCTGGAGTGTGGGCACAATTTCTGCCAGGCCCCCCATAGCCCTCAGGGCAGAGATACTGAGCAGCAGGGACCCCTCCGGCCCAACCGGCAGCTGGTAAACGTGGTGGAACTAGCCAAGCCGCTGAGTTTCCAGGCAGCAAAGAGAACAAGATGGGATGGGGTGTGCGGGGAGCACCAGGAGGCTCTGAAGCTGTTCTGTGAAGAGGATCAAACTCCCATCTGTGTGCTGTATGACAGATCCCAGACTCACATGGTGGTGCCCTTAAAGGAAGCTGCTCAGGAGTACAAGGTACAGAGTTGCTGTCTAGTGCGGTTTAATTACAGCGTTATTTCACTGACAGTTACCGGGCACAGCTGTGACACAGCTCTGTAAAGCATACAAGAGATGCTGTAAAAAGTAAATGCTCTGATTTGTGGCAACTTACGTCAAGATACCTGATGTGGGAAATGTTTCTCTGAGGCCCAGCCCTCACTAGTAACAGGAGGGGTGTTTGCACAAGGGAAGGTGTTAACAATCAGAGAGGTTTAGATCACAGGAGGTACAGGCCACTCTTGTCAGTGAGTTGCCTTGGGACTGGAGAAGAGGAGGTTACAAGCTGTTGTTGATCGGAGGAACAATCTGTCATTTGCCTTATAGATCTGAAGTGGCAACTGAGACCTGCACAGCATCCAGCAAGGGGGACTGTCCCTTCTCTGAGCAGGTCACAGTCCAGTTAGACAAACTGGGAAGGGAAGGTGGGGCAGCACCTAGTCGCTCATAGTCGCCAAACATGTCAGGATAGAGTTTAGCCCCCGTACCCTGTTAGACTTACACTGCTCCCTGCCCCTCAGCATCACTGAACAGTGCTGAAGTGTGGCCCTTTAGGAGGGAAAGATGCCTTGATAAAGCCCTACGCCCGGCAGGAAGTGAAGGTTTCTAACAGGGATGCTGAACTTCTGAGGTGCTCCATGAGGGGTTAAACTCGAATGCAGCCGCTGACACGAGATGAGGTTGCTGGGCTGCATGCTGCGTGGGGCCCTGAGCGCCTTCAGTCCACCTGTAGCAGGACTTCAGGAAGTGCAGGTCCATGCCAGACACAACTAGGATTCAACTGGATTGTAGCAAGAGTTCAAATTGGTTAACTGAAAAACTAATGCTTATCCGTGCTAGTTACTAGTTAAACTCCCCACTGCCCCAGCAGTGCCTGCTTCCCTCGGGCAGCCAACGTCAGTCTGCAGCTGCTGGGAGTTCCCATCAGCCAGCAGTCCTTGTGGCCACCCTGGCAGACCTTGCGAGAGATCCCTGGCCCAGGACAGCCCATTTGCGCTACCACCCCTGCCTGTCAGCAGGTTAAAAAATACTGTCATTGATAAAATTGTAATCTGTTAATGATTAGTATTGTTAACCATTTTTACCTCCCTAATCCCCACCTGCAGCATTTTTTATAAAGGTGCCACCACTGATCCTTCCCCTGCCTTCATAGGTGTCCTGCATCTGCAGTCTCCTCTTGTGTCTTTTTCTATGGACACAACCATGCCCAGGGCTGAGTCCCTGCTGGACAGGGGCAGAGTTCCACAAAACTGGGACTCTCTTAAAGGCAGACAAATGGGCTCCCAACATCTGATGGGGTTTGCCCTCGTGCTTATATCTGTTTCTTCAGGAAAAATTGGAGGCCCATTTGAAGACTCTGAGGGGAGAGAGAGAAAAGCTGCTGGGAAGGAAAACAACAACAGAAGGGAAATGCCAGGAGTATCTGGTAGGTGTCTGTGGTTTGAACTAGCAGGGACTGCCATGGGAGGGCTGTGTTAGGAGGCAGACTCCTGTTTGGCCTTGGTGACGCTGGGCTTGTTTGTGTTTTTCCTGGGTCATGAATTGTTGGCTGAGATCCATGTGTAGACAGGCCCTGAGCTTCCATGTCAGTGCGTGAGTTAATGTCCAGCCTTTGTGGTTTTCCCAGACATCCTCCCCAAGTGAGCTGAATGTCCCCCTGAAGGGCTGTCTGATCACTTGGTGTATTAACATATTTAATTCTTTTTCCTTCCTGGGTGTATCTGTCAGGCTGGTGATGAGTCCTGCCTCATGCTGCTCAGGGTCTGAATTTCCAGAGCCCATGAATAATAAAAGATGCTGCCTATGACAGACATGGGAACATCCCTTTGAGGGACACGGGCCAAACGAGATGCTGGGAGAGCCACCTCTGCTTAGTAATCACAAAGTAGAGTCAAATGTCACACATTTTAGGGTTTTCCAAGAAATTCTCCCTGCTGCGCACTCAGCTCTCCATGAAAGGGCCCTGGGCTCCATTCTTGCCCTTGACCAGCCCTTTCCCTGTTTTCACACAGAAACAAACACAAGCCGAGAGGCAGAAGATTGTGGCTGAGTTTCAGCAGCTGCGACAGTTCCTGGAAGAACAAGAGCGACTCCTGCTGGCCCAGCTAGAGAAGCTGGATGAGGAGATTGGGAGGCTCCAGACTGACACTGTCAGGAAACTCTCTGTGCAGATTTCCCTTATCAGCAAGGGTATCGGTGAGCTGGAGGGGACGTGTCAGAAGCCAGCGAGTGAATTCCTGCAGGTGAGACTGAGGGAGAAATGTCCCTCCCTGCACAGGAAAGGGAGGCTCCTGAATCACAAGCACACCCAGATCCGACAGCTGGATCCCAGCAACTCCATGTGCATTGCTGCCATGTGAGTAACTGCCGTGGTTTGTAAAGTTACAGGCACAGAGCTACTAGAGATCGTAAAGCCCCATTTGCTCAGGAGATCCATGTTCCTGGGCCCAGGACAGGGGCTCTCTTCCCAGGTTTGCAAAATCCCTTCTCTGAGGTCCCCTGTGTGTATCCAATGGGGCTGAGAGTCTTTTCTGTGTCTTTTTTCCTAGGACATCAGAAGCACCCTGAGTAGGTACGTGGCTCTCACTCCCCTCACGCTGCACAGCTCAGGGAAAGAGGTTGGAGCTGATGTTAGCACCACATCTCCCAAGGGCTCTAAGAGGCAGATGTTAGATATCAATATCTCTGACTCATTGAATTCTGAGGGTCTCACGCTCGCACAGCAGACTCTGGAATTCCCCATTCAGGGCACAGTCTGACCTCAAGTGTTTCCTGGAGCTGTCATCTCCCTGGGAACTGGCTACCTCAGGACTGTGGGATGGAACATGGGCCTGTCACTGCTGGGCACTGGGCACAGTCAGCCCAGGGCAGCAAGGACCAAGAGTCTGTCCCACCTGAGGGCTGTTTGGAGACCTGTGTGGGGGGAGCTGGGGAGGGGGGAGCTGGTGTCTCAGTCTAGTCCCTAGTGGACAGATTCCTTCATCCCTTCACCTGAGAACCTCTTGTCTCTCAGTGCCCGAAGGCCAAGGAGTGAGTTGCCCATGAAGACTCCATTCCCCTTTTCTCACCCAGCCAGTCTCCCCAGGCCAGAGATGAAGAACAGCAGTGGGGCCTTTCAGGGGAAGGTTGCATGGCCATGAATTGTTGCCCCTACTCTCAGGCTGGGAAAATTGGAGGAATTCTAACTCCAGGCCTGTTAGAGCTGAGACTTGGTAGCCAGAACTTATCAGCAGTAAATGAAATTGAATCACGTTGAATTGTTTCTGTCCAGGTGTGTTATGGGGCAGTTCCAGCTGCCTGAGGAGATTTCCCCTGAACTAGAAGAACAAGTCAGAGGTTTCTCCCAGAAAACAATTGCTCTGTTGAAGACTCTGAGGGAGTTCAAAGGTACCTGGAAGGGATGGATGAGGGGAAAGTGGTTCAAGTATCTGAGACCATTGAATCTGGCCTCTGAAGCCAACCTTCCCCTGCCTCAGTTCACACACAGAGAATGACGGTCCCATCACTCTGCTGTCCTTAGACACACTGAGCAAACAGACTGCTTGCAAATAGAGCCAGGGGTTTGCAAACTCTGAACCTCCCATTCAGAGATCAAAATGGCTAAAATTACTGTGATGGCCACGTGTTCCACCACCACAGCTCCAGGTTATGATAAGAGGCAGTAAGTGAATGAGAAGCCAAGTGGGAGGGGGTGAGGAGGGAAGAGTAAATCTCATTTACAGGTTGTCTCTCCTGGGACAGCTTGTGGGGATGTTGGCTCCATTGCTGGGAGGTGCCCAAATGAGAGAGGAAATGAAAGTTTCAGACTGTTTCATACTCTGTTCCTGAGTGTGTGTCTGTCTGGTCTCTGATACAATTGAAACGCAGAATCCAGAGAGGGACATTGTTATAAATAGGAGAGCCTGGAATCTCACCTCTCTTATCCCTTCCCCCACCAGACACTCTGCCCTATGTACTGGAGAGAGCAAGAGGAAAATCCCTGGGAGCTTTCAGACAAGGTGAGTTTGCAGTTGGGGATTCTTTAAATGATGAGAAAATTCCTGTGAAAACATCTTCATGGGATTGTCATTGAAGTTACCAACCAAACCCAGCGACCATGGCAAGCACAGCCCTAAATCTCACCCACTGATCAGTGAGGAAACCCAGGGGCACTGCATGGGGCCCTGTGGACACTTTGAGAAACACTGGTCAATGGGCTTGTGATGCTAAGGGGGTGAAGTTAAAGCACACAATGGACGGCACCTTTACGTTCAGATTTCGTTGCTCAGTCAGTTTCAATATGGGGTTGATTTCGAACAATAAATAGGCTGAGAGCTGACTGGCTTCCACTATATCAGTTCATTGATGGCAAGAAACTGCTGGATCTCCAAGGGCTGTTACGTCTAGTGCAGGCCTGGACAAAATACAGCCCATGAGTCGGATCCACCCCACCAAGCCATTTGATCCAACCCACAGATGCCACTCCTCATCTGCAAGTCACTCAGAAAGTAACTGTGAGCCTGGAGGGTAGGGAGGAAGGCTTCAGGCTCTGTTTCCACCCCCAGGACAATCTCATTGGCCAGTTTCTGGCCAGAAACAAAGCACTGCGCCCCCTCCCCTCTTGGTCATAATTATTCACACACCCACATGGCCCTGCAGCCTGAGAGAGGGTCGGGCAGGCTCCCTGCCTTCCTCAGGTGCTTGGCCTCTGGCCAGGAGTGACTCAGATAAATCTCCTGTCCAGAGCTTGCCTCTGCCACCCCAACCTCTTCCTTCCCCTCCTAATATCTGCCCCACATTTTGCATACCCAAACTCTGTCCTCCTCCTGCAGCTATATATGCAAGAGCTCTCACTGGTCAGAAACCCACAGTCCCTTATTTGTCCACTCAGCCACTTAGTTAAAGTAACTTTACTTTAGATATCTAATGCGTAGTTGGCTAATCCAGTGTCCTAGATCACAGCCTGCCTCCTTCACCCAAACTTCCTCTTAGACCCCTCTACCTGTCCTGCATCCCAAACCCTTACCCCGATATTGCTTCCTTCTCCCAATGTCCCTGCATTAATGTCATGGAAGAGTGCAGCTCTCAGCCACTTTCCATTTGGCCCCCCATCAAAATGTATTGCCCACACCGTTGACTGGATAATGCTCAGAGAGAGCCAATAAGTGAAAGCTGAAGCGAGACTATTTCAGGCTAGAGAAGAGGCACAAATGTTTGATAGGGAAGAGGATTTGCTGCTGAAACAAATGAGCAAAAAACTGGTGGATTCTCCATCTTTTGATGTCTTCAAATCACTGGGGGACATTTTACAAAACACATTGTGGGGAAACAGCTTTGTGGCTGGGTAACTGGACTAAGTGTAATGGCTTGTGCCACAGAGGGGGTCAGACTGCATGACTTAAGATTCATGGGATCAGAAGATATCCTAAGATCTCATCCTGCAAACACTCAGCACACGTGTTTAATAATAAGCATCTGAATGGTGGTGTTAACTTCACTGCCTCTCTATTGTGGAAAGTGTTTATAACGTCTCCGTGAGATGAGAGCAAAGTATGTGCTGCAAATCAATGAATGAAGACTAAGAATTTTAAATACAACAGATTACATTTAACCTATGTCCATGTTCAGGCAGATGAATATATGGCTTATCAGAAACACAGGGTGCTGAGAACTAAATCCCATTGTTGCAGAGGCAGTAATGTTGTAACTCAAGCCAGGTACAGACAGAAATGAATGTGTATTTGGGATCAAACTCCTGTGTGCTGTTTATGGAATATCTAGACTAAAACTTGTGCCCACAATGGCAGAGTCTAACATGTGTGTCACCAGGAACAGAGTCTGGGGAGAATTGGGGTGTGGAAAGGATTAAAGCCACTTCTGAAATGTCTCCAATTCCTCTTCTCCCCCTACCAGGCTGCAGAACACCCATGTTTGTCTCCAGCTCAGCCCCTGGCCTGCAGAGCCAGGGACAGGAAGTGGCCGTGGCGGAGCCTGTGAGCTTCGAGGAGGTGGCTGTGTATTTCTCTGAGGAGGAATGGGCTCTGCTGGACCCGGGCCAGAGAGCCCTCTACAGGGATGTGATGCAGGAGAATTATGAGGCTGTGAACTGGCTGAGTAAGGATTCCTGTCCCCTTGGGTAACAGCAGCTGGGTGGGCTCTGGAGCATCTAGGTTGGGTTTGGTTCAGGGTTATTCATTGCCTCTGCCCCCAATGTCATGAGTATCTGCCATCATAATCCTGGCTCTTGTGTGAAAGACTCTCCCCTCTGTGCTCCCTCCCAGGGAAGGCAGATTCAAGGATATAACAGTGGCTCTTCCCACACCTAAGGTCTCACTGCGCTTCCCCCCCCCCCCCCCATGTTGCCCATCTTGTACCTTGACCAGACGTGTGAGTGGAAGGGCTCAGGCAGGAACAGCAGGTACCAGAGGTCTGGGTCTGGCTGCTGTTAGTGGCTGCAGGGTCCCCATGTGGCAGTGTGCTCAGCCCCTGGAAGGAGGGTGTGGTTCCCAGAGTCCTTCCCTGCCTGTAGCTAATCTCTGTAACATGCTGGTACTTGCCAGTTGTAGGGGCTGGATGCTGGCACTGAGGGAGGATGGATGAGGCAGTTGACGCTCTGCAAGTATTTTGTCCGAGGTAGCTCTGTAGTAGAGAAACGTGAGCAGAGCTCTCGATGCATTTAAGGCACAGGCTGGGTCTCCTTTCTAAAGTTCAGCTTCATTCTCTCTGGGGCTCACTTGCCTCTCTGTGCAGTGGAGATAAATCACGTCATCTGTCTTGTCTTTTTATATCTTCGGGTAGGAACTTTTTCTTCCTGTCTGGGTTCATGCTCAGGAGACCTGTGATCAGTTCTCTCCCTCTGTCATAGACTTCCTGTGTGACCTTGATCAAATCCCTTAGACTCTCTGTGTGCGGTCGTCTCTCTCTGCAATAACTATTATAGTGTGTCCCTGTTTCTCAGGGCTGGGAAGGATACCTACACTAAAGAGGGGTGATGCTGTGCTCCATATGAGCATCCCGATAGCACAGTGGGGTCCTGATTTACATCAGAGTTCCCAGGTGCTGCTGGGATAGATAATTTTGCTTCCCATAGCGACTGCAGTGCCATTAGAATTGCTGCTAGCAGCACAGAGTGTTGTTACAGTTGTTCAGGGTGGGCGGCTCTTTCTGGAGCCTTGATGCCAGCAGCACTGGCAGAGCATGCAGCTTATCCATGTAGCACACCACAGGGTTACTGCTAAGAAAGACCCAGGCTCCATTCGGAGGCTAAGGCACTCGGCCAGGTTTATTGTGAAAGGAGCAGGGTGCTAGCGAGACTTGTTCCAACCCAATAATGATACCAGCTCAGTCAGCAGCTAGAACACTGCCCCTCAGCCAGTATCAACATGCCCCTTCTGTGACTTCTTTTCTCACATTGACACAAACAAAATTCATGTTGCCTTCAATGTGTTGCTACCCCCTCCCCCCCCTTGGCCTTCTGCCTGTTTGTTTGAACAAAACATCCATATCCATTATTCCATTCATGTGCACAAGGGACAGTGAGCTATCTGTTAGGACTGTGTGTTTGCAGTTCCTGCAGAGAGCTGTGTGTTGATTGCCCTCCTTCTCAGGAATGTGATTTCTTTGTTAGTTGATAGCAGTGCTCCACCATTCTGCCAAAGCCTGGCTTGTTTTAGTTAAAAAATAATGGACATAAACAAGATAATCCTAGTCATCAGATAAGAATTTTCCCATTGACTCGGGGCACAGCATGCTTCGCACAAGCTATCTTGCGATTGTGTAACACTGGTAGCACAATGATCTCCATGGTCACATTACAGGTGGCTCTTCCAAACACTAAATGCAGGCCCAAGAAGGGGTGGAAGCAAAGCTGAGGGGAAGGCGTTCACAAGGTGCAGATGTGGTAGTTTCTGTGTGTCCCTGGAGTGGCCCGAAATCAAAAGCCAGGCTCGTCGGAAGAGGCAGGCTGGGAAACCACACAGTCTGCTGCTGTTAGAGTAGTACCAAGGCTACAGACGAGGAGCTGAGTAACAGCCCCAAGCATCAGAGAAGCAGCACGGCCCAGCTTCACCCTGGCTGGTCGCTGGAGAAGCCTAGTGCCACCCTGGGCAGCCGCGGGAACGGCAGCTATTGTGGGCAGCTAGCAGGGCCCACCCAGACACAGGTAGTCGGGGTCAGGAGCATAGGCAGGGCCTGAAGCAGCCTGCCAAGGATTCATTTTGCTGCTTAGACAACTTGCTCTGCCTCCTTCTGGCCCAAGTAGAACATTTGAGCCAAAGAACAGGGGGAGCCCACCCCACCCGCCAGGAGCTTTGTGGACAGAACCTTGGGGAGCTAGAGCTAGTCCTTCCTCTCCAAGTCCTAGTGACCTGGCATGTGGCTGCTACAGTCTGAGCCCTGTCTGGGGGCCTTGATGTCAGACCTGCCAGCCCTCCCTAGGGCTCCCCTTGTGAGCAGTGTGTCCCTGTCCTGCCCTGAGATATTGGGGATGGGGGGATGGAATGGGCTTTGAGGGGGACTGAGTTGTACCCTAGAGATTGCAGCAGAGCACTCAGCTCCCCTGGGGAAAGAGCTGGGCCATTCTCAAGGTGGGGGGAGGAGCACCTTTACTGCAGGTGTGTGTGTCCTGGGCTCTTGTACCAGCCAGATCCCAGTCTCTGCAAGGTGGGGAAAGGAGCCTCTCTGGATGGGTGACTCAGATCCTGACTCTGGAAGCAGGAATGGCAGAGACCTTAATGAACAAGATCAGCACTCGATTAATTGCTCTCCAAACAGGATTTCCACTCTCTGAAGCTCATGTGATCTCCTGGGTGGAGCGAGAGGAGGAGTTGCAGGTCCCAGATCACCAGAGCTGTGAGGAAGGGGAGATCATCAGTGGCACCTACACATGTGAGCAATCAGTTAAATTGCCTCAGAAACCAGTTTATAGCAGGTGTAACTTGTGTGTTTTCATGAAGTCTGTCTGACTCTTCAACCTGTCTTCAACTTGAGCCAGAGCGTGGTGGGTGGGGAAAGGCTGGGATCTCTCCTCTGTGGAAGAGTTGTGAAGGGGGCTAAGCTCATGATAATTCAGTCATTATTTTAGCTTGTCCCCCTTTCCTTTCCTCTTTCAGAGTTTTCTTTCAGCTCATCATAGACAATAACTCCTGTCTGGATTATTTCTCTATCCCAACAGGTGATGGGATGCTGACTGAAAACCATGATCTTGTTCAGCAGGACGGATCGGAGCTAGTGTCTCCATGTGAGATGTTACTGGGAAGACCTGAAGGGCATGTTTCCCAGATACATGAGCAGGGAGAGACTTGTGAGAGTCAGCATAGCCCAGAAAGGCAGCATGGAAACCATCCAGGAGAGGGACAGGATAAATCCAGTCACAGAAGCAGAGGGGAGAAAAGTAACACGGAAACTGTTCAACAGAAAATCCCCTATCAACAGTCACCCTGCATTTGTAGTGATTGTGAAACTCTTATTGAACATCAAAGAGCCCATATGAGTGGGAAGCCCTTGAAGTGCTCTCACTCTGGGAAAAGCCTCATTCAGCACTCTCACTTTACAAACCATCAGAAAATACATACAAGAGAGACACCCCATAACTACTCTGACTGTGGGATAAGCTTCAGTAGAAGTGATCACCTTGTAAGACATAGGAGGACCCACGCAGAAGACAAACCTTTCAATTGCTCTGACTGTGGGAAAAGCTTTCTGAGCCGCTCACACCTTGTTAACCATAAGAGGACCCACACAGGAGACAAACCTTTCCAGTGCTTTGACTGTGGGAAAAGCTTCAGTTGCAGCTCAAACCTTGTTAACCATAGGAGAACCCACACAGGAGACACACCTTTCCATTGCTCTGACTGTGGGAAAAGCTTCACTTGCAACTCGCACCTTGTTAGACATAGGAGAACCCACACAGGAGAGAAACTTTTCCATTGCTCTGACTGCGAGAAAAGTTATGGTACAAGTTCAGAGTTTGTTATCCATAGGAGGACCCACACAGGGGAGAAACCTTTCATTTGCTCTGACTGTGGGAAAAGCTTCAGTCACAGGTCACGCCTTGTTAGACATAGGAGAACCCACACGGGAGAGAAACCTTTCAATTGCACTGACTGTGGGAAAAGCTTTATGGAGAGATCAGACCTTGTTAGACATAGGATAACTCACACGGGAGAGAAACCTTTCAGTTGCTTTGACTGCGGGAGATGCTTCAGTCAGAAGGCAGTGCTTGATAGACATAGAAAAACCCACACAGGAGAGAAACCCTTTACCTGCTCTGACTGTGGGAAAAGCTTCAGTAGAAGCTCACACCTTGTTATACACAGGAGAACCCACACATGAGTGAGACTCTTCACCTGCTCTGACTGTAGGGAAAGCTTTAGTCGGTGCTCCTGCCCTATTAACCATCAGATAAAACATACAAGAGAATCACCTCATAACAGCTCTGATTGCAGAAAAGGCTTCAAACACAGGTCAAACTTTAACATAAAAATGGCCATACTGGGTCAGACCAAAGGTCCACCTAGCCTAGTATCCTGTTTTTCAACAGTGGCCAGTACCATGTGCCCCAGAGGGGGTGGACCAAAAATCATGATCAAGCAATTTGTCTCCTACCATCTTTCTCCAGCCTTTGACAAACAGAGGCCAGGAGCACCATTCCTTACCCCTGCATTAGAGTAATTGGCTACTGCCAATGTATATTGGCAAGATTTTGCGCAAATACTCGTTAACATAAGAATTTTTGCGTTAGAGTATTTCAGCAAGAGAAAGTCTACAGTGGCATGTGCCTTTGTGTAAAAAAATGTGCCATTTTAACAACAGGGCTTTTTTGCACGAGAAATTCATGTTGCCTATCTACACTCCCCTCTTGTGCAAGAACAGTTGTGGAAGAGGACTTATTCCTGAGCAGGAGCATCATAGCTCTTGTCCAAGAAGCATTGATTTCACACATTAGAATGTCAGTGTTCGTGCGCAAGTACTCCCTGCCAGTGTGGATAGGCCGCAAGTTTTTGCGCAAGAGCACCTGCTTTTGCGCAAAATCTTGCCGATGTAGACATAGCCAAGTAGTACAAGTAAAACCAGGAATTAAAGAAAAGCTAGGACAGAATGATAAAGGGAAATCCCTGCTCTTCTCTACTTCAAAACTAACTTAACTTTTTGACAATAACCAACCACTCAGCCTGTTCTTTCTTCCTCCAGCTTCCCAAAAGGAAAGAATGAGCAATCATCAATAGCAGACAACTATTACACTAAAGCAATGCTGTCTGCTTGTTTCATGCTCAGAAGAAAACACTGTCACTCATTCTCATGGTTAGTGAGACCAATCACTTTCAGCTGTATTTCTTTAGTTACCAACTATAGAAATGATCCTTGAAAGTACAGTCTTAACAGGCCTCTGTTCGCGACACACCCACCCTCATGTGCATTCACTTTCTCCTCATGGGGAATGTTATCACAGAACACTTAGAAAACTCAAGAACAGAAATAATATTAGCAAAGTGCTTGTCCCATTCTCAAACACTCCACCAGATATAGAAATTTGTATATTAGAATATGCTCTGTGTCCCTGTTTACAGAAACATGCCTCCTGATTAGCATGTGGAGCACCTGGCAGCCAATCAAAATCTCTTGCTGTTTCTTCCTGAAACTGCAGTTCCTGGGGCTCCTCTAAGTCAGAGGTAACAAACTGCCAATCTGCAGACCAGCAAGGGTCCAAGAACCCCTGCATGCTGGGAAGAGGTGGAAAGTAAGTAGAAATACTGGGTTACATGACTCAAGACCTTTTTTGGGTATTTGTACTTTTTTCAAATAATTTACTTTTGTCACACTTTGACATTTAATCAAGTTGGGATCTTTTAGAAAATATTGTACTTTTTACTCCACTCCCATTTCCAGAAGTGCTGGGTTACTCACGACTTCAATCATTCTTATTTGCTAAAGCACAGCTGCATCTGCAAGCACCCAGTCATCCAAAAAATACCCAATCCACAAACACAATGCCTCTGCCAAGGAAGAAGCCTTTTAATAAACTGGATCAACACCTTGTCATTCAAATCTAGTATCTTTGCAGGCCCTGGTTCTTGTTCTGCACAGCACAGCTCATAGAGACCAAGGACCTGCCATTGGGCTTCCAAATCACACCCTTGTTGAAAGGATGGAAACAGAAATCAGACACACAGCAGGTTTGAGCTGGCTCCAGCTGAGTGACGGGTTTGCCTTGTTTATGTGCATTGGCACAGGACAGCAGTAAGGATTCGTATTTGTTTAAAGAATCCAAAAAATAGAAACCTAGAATATAATGGAATTGGAGAAATAAATGGTCAGTTGAATTTGAACCAACGAGCCTATGACTTACAGTCAAACACTCTACCAGTGAGCTACACTCCCTGATGTTTGTATTGTTAGGAGCTGAGAAGGGAACAAGAGGCCTTCGTACCCCACACACCTCAGGTAGGATGGACTCTCACTGACCCCTAGATTGTGACTGGTCCTAACAGGGGATTTGCCCTGAAAGCAGCAGAGCTGGGGCAAGACGGAGAGTCCTGAGATGAAGCTGATGGAGGGAAGGCAGGAGAGCAGTGTGTCCCAGTTGCCCAAGACACCAGTTGTAGGTCCCTTACAGTGAAATATGCTGCTGCCACTTTGCCATCTCTGCCTCTCACTGACATTCATGGGTGTTCTTTTGTGCTGCCTGGTCTCTGTTCCTCACATGAACAACTCAGCCCTCTGGGCCTGTCTCCATCACCTCTGCCTCTGCTAGGTGAAGGGAGGCCGCTGCGCCCAGCATCTTTCTACCCAATCAGGGCTGGCTTTTGGGGAGAGGAAGGGGCCACTGGAGGCGCTTGGTCCCTTGGCTGTGTCCATGGGGAGGTGGCTGTGCTGAAAGCCAGACTTGTTTTCCTATTGTTAGGCAGGACCCTGCAATCCATGTTCTCTCCCGCTTTTGTAGCCTCTGTTGCCTTCTCCACGTGTCCTTTCTGATGGGACAGGCATGTTCTCAGGGTTTGAGTACCATGTTGCCCTAGGAAGGGGTGTGGCCAAAAGACAGGCCTCACTGTGAGCAGGATTTGAACCTGCACAGGGAAACCCTATTGGATTTCGAGTCCAACGCCTTAACCATGTTGCGAGAATCACAGGTCTGATGATGCATACCCAAGGGGGGAAGGGCAGAACCAGGTGGACAGTTTTATCAAATAAAAAATATTTATTTATGACAGTGGTGAATTTATAGTATTTATTCTAAGATTTTTAATAGACCGTGATAATAATAAATGTACAGAATTTATTATGTTTATTCTACAATTCCTAGTTAAACGTGTCAGAGATATAAGGATGGGAATGGCAAGGGAAATAGTCTCTAATCTTAAAATATCCAGCTACACTAATTAAATAACAATGGTAACTACAAACTCTATGTACTACCCAAAAACAACTACAACACTAAGCTTATACAACAAGAAAAAATCAAATCATACATACCAACTTACACAGCACACGGAACATTTCACAGATATCGGTTCGGTTGTGAAGGCCTTGGTTACGCCCGAGAGTCGGGGGAGGTGGCTGGGCGGTTGATCAGGCCGGCAGCGCTTTGAAGTATACGAGAAGGCACACGCACGGTGGTACGTGTGTTGCGAAGACCTCTTTGAGTGAACTGTGCGATGGGTATTTATCCTCAAATCTGCACATCGCTTTCCCGTGCTTGCATAATACCATATATGGCCCAATGGTCACCAAGTGGGGGGTTTGTGTCCCAGGGGTTGGGCTGAAACTGTGCAGGTTTCATGCGAACAGGTAAACCCCGCAGTTCTCACGCCAAGGTGATGGGTGGGAGAGTCTGAGGCTATTTTCCCCTTTTCACACCTTCCCTTTTTCTAAAGGCAATGGTATGCAGGAAGGGTGCAGCCGGTTTCTCTCAAGGAGTACTGCAGCCCACTATAGCAAGAGGGGCCTGACCAAACTTTTTTACTGGGGGGGGCAGTTTCTTTTCTCTAACATGCCCTCGTGGCCATGGCCGCGTCTGGGAAGACCTAGACCTCCACCTCCTCGTCCGTCTCCGCTTCCTCAAATGCAAGCAGCCCCTCTTGTTCGGGCGTGGAGATAGGGCGGAGATGTGGTTTGTGAGGTTTTTTTATGATGCCGCAAACTAGGCACAGCACAAAGCTAACAGCCAGCAATAAGACACAAAGGGACCAGAAAAACTGTCTTAATCCCCCAAGGCCAAATATGGAAGGGACCCAGCCGAATATGTTCTCCCACCAAGAAACGGACTCTCTGGCCTTTTTAGCAACCTCCTCGATATCATCAATAATCTGTGTTACATTTTGCTCAATAGATTTAATTTCCATACATTTACCTGCAAACTGAGGGTAGCTGTTGCCTAACCAATGACAAAACCCAGATTCCTTTAACAACAAATAATCTAAAGCTAAACCGTTTTGCATTACATACACGTGCATTTCTTCTACCTTTTGGTTAGTAAGAAGTAAGGCTGTAGCAGTCTTATTGCCAAGTCTTTCAATGCTAATGCCAACAGCTCGAACTTCCTCTTGCAAAATCAAATTGCCTATGGGGTTAAATGTGACCACAGCCTGTGCGGTTTTACTAAACCAGCCCTCAATTGACTTCCAAATGTCCCAAGATCCACGTTTTTGTCGATGGGTGAAGTGGGGATGTTCGTCTCTCGCGTAGGAATAGATGCCTCCTTCCTCAATTTGGATGTAGCCAAGGGTGCAGTGTCCTATGGCATGTGCAGGAAGGGTGGCGTGGGCTTGGTTGTCGCAAATCCAGAAGTGTCCAAGGCGGAGTGCATTGAGCTTTGAAAAAGTCGGTGTGTTTGGCTTTTGGTTGTCCATTAGAAAGGTAGTGAGGTCGTACTCATCCTCATTGCCCCAATACCAGGGAATGGGAACCGGGTTGCCGTATTCGTGGCCATTGGTTTCCATATGAATGCAAGAAATAGACAGATTAACAAGTTCCCTAAACATGGCATTAGTGGAGATAAAGGGATATGCCCATGAGGCGTTCTCCTCAGCGGAAATAAAGGCAATGGAAGTAAGGTTGGGTGGGAAACTGTGGTCCGGGACATTAACAAACTGAGAGGTGACGTTACTGCCAGAGCTGTTAAATAGTCCATACGGACTAAGGACCCAGGTGCAGCCTGACTGATTACCAACAAAAACAGGCTAGTGCTTAGGATCTTCGGGGCAACAAAATGAAGCTACCACTGGGGGAGGGAACTCCCAACAGAACGTGCCTGGTGGGGCAAAGGGTGGGGTGAATCGAGAGGGTGGTAACGGTGGGAGCCCGGGAAATAGGGCACAGCTGTCGGCATGCATCCAAGCCCCAGTCGGTCCCGTTAAGCAGATCCGACATATTTAGGAAAATGGGCTGGACTAAAAACAGCACGTCAGCGGCTGAGAGTATGGGGTGGGTGCAGACGATGCAATCGGTGAGGTTGCTGGTGACCGCATATGCAGTGGCCCAAAGCTCCACGGTGTTGGTGACACTTTTCTGGCCCTTTCTGGATGGTAGGGTTGCAAACAGCATCTATGATAAAACACATGGTGGCTCAGTTACCATGGAACTGGCCCAAGTCAGTTAGTTGTATCTGCTTAATCAGTTATGGTGGGCCAGCAGGTGGCACTCAGAGTCACTAACCAGCACCCAATACGTATTGGGGTACTTGGCAGGATCCTGAATGACGGCCTGCTGTGGATGCCGTTTCCCATCATGGGCAGGGATGCAGACCCATATTGGGTCATCTGCTTTGAATCAGGGTGTCCATGCATGGCCCTTGAAGCTGGGCCACCGGCTGCACCGCTCATTAAGGTTAATTAGCGTAGGCTGTAGGTGGAGATGCCAGCTCTTAAAGTCACTTCCTTTCAAGGAAGTGCGGAGGGTAGTCTTTTGGATCCCAATTTTACGTTCCACCACGCCATTACTTTGGGGATGATACTGCAAGTGGACATGGTGAGCGATGTTAAACTATAGGAAAAACTGCTGTAGTACATTTGACTGGAATGGGGGGCCCCCATCAGTTTGAACTTGTCTGGGCACTCCCCAGGCGGCCAAGAGCTCCAGCAAGGCATTAGTAAGCGTGCTGGCCGTGGCATGGCGTAAAGGCTTGCACCACGTTTGGCGGAACCCAAGATCTACAACCACAACACCCTTTGGGTACTGCTTGGCGCCGGGAAGGGGTCCAATGAAATCAACTTGCCTCACCTGACCTGGTACAAACTTTTCAGTGGAAAAAGCCCCTGCACAATGGGATACTGTACCCATGTGTTTATGCTCCTGGCATTTTGGAAACTGGCGCGCCGCCTGCCTCTAGCTAGCAACTGTGAGATCGGGAGCACCTAAGTAGGTGCGATTATAAAGGTGGTAGTTTTTGTCTGCGCTAAAGTGTCCCCACTCTTTGTGGAGCCAGATGGCCAGGGGTTCAGTGCTAGGAGGCTCACCGTTGTCATCATTGGGGATCGTAGCACTGACAGTGCTTACACTAGCCTCCTGCAACCTAGAATCTAAAAAGGCATGGGCCCAATGCGTATCTGGTTTGTGTGAGGGGCAGTGGACTATAAAGCAGCACCGATGACGCTGACGAGCCATGGTAAGTAAGGGTTCCCAAAATTCTGGGTCTTTCTGGGGGGTCCCAGCCCCAGTGGCTAGCATATAAACATACTTGGAATCAACGCCCATAATGAGGGGCTCGGTAGGGGGGTGAGTCTTAATGGCATGGTTGATTCCGATTGCGAATGCCTCGGCTTCTGCCTTTTGTGCTCCCATGCCAGGGGCTAGGGCCCTTACTTCCAGGTGTTCGCATTTGGTGCAATACATGCCAGTCTTGTCTGAGCCTTTTGTACTGCCATCGGTTACAAGCCAGGGGTCACCCAAGATGCCGATAAAGGCGGGTCTGTTTTGATCATCATGGGCTTGACACAAGTCATCGTGGTGATTTCAGTGGCTCCAGCAGTACCTGGCTCAGCACCAAAGGTCAGACCATGTTTTATCCGGGCCCCCGAAATCATAAGGGGGTACATCATCTAACCATTGGAGGGCTAACAACCCAGGGGCACACAGGATTCCCCAACAACTCCTCGCCCAGGGTTCTGCATACTTGAGGGCAAGCAGCAGTTTCCCATGGGGATCATACCGGTGTTCTGGCCCTTGGATATGGTGCATTTCTTGGTAAACTGCCACATCCTCCTGGCAGACCTCTAGAATGAAGTGGCTATTTGTCCAATTGACTGCTGTCGACATTTGCACCTCCGGGTCATAACAACTTAGGGGAGGAGGGGTTTCCGTGGCCCGCACTAACACCTACAGAGTCTGACGGTGCTCCTTGCCCCAAGAAAAGGGAGCGTGTTTTCAGACTAGCAGCTGTAGCGTGTCTAGGGCTGAAGTGTATTTTGGACTCACAAAGTGGAGGTAGTAATTAAGCTCCCCCAACAGTGCTTGTAACTCGCGCTTGTTTTGGGGGGGGTTAAGGGTCCACTTCCCGAGGGGTGACTCATTATCCAAATTGGGGGAAATTGTCTGGGGGGAGATCGTGATGCCTAGAAAGGTAAATGTGGTCGCTACATCCCTTTGGCTTTTTATCTCATTCACAGCCCACCCATCGTGCTGTAGGGCATCCCATACGGCGATAAGGGTGACCTGTGTGATGTCTTTTGCACTGCCGATAACCAAAGTGTCATCGACATAGCTGAGGTTGCGCGAACCCTCATAGGGGGTGATCTTGTTGAGAGTGCGCTGTAGGTGTGCATTACAGACAGCAGTTGACAAGTATCAGAGGGGTAGCCGTGTTAGTCTGAATCTGCAAAAGCGACGAGGAGTCCTGTGGCACCTTATAGACTAACTGAAGTGTAGGCGCATAAGCTTTCGTGGGCAAAGACCCACTTCGTCAGATGACCTGCACGAAAGCTTATGCGCCTACACTTCAGACAGCAGGTGAGTTTCTGTACCCTTGGGGACAAACTAGCCAATTAAACATGCGGCCCCCAAAAGAAAAATTAAGCACCCCCTTTTCATCTACCATAGGGACCTAGTAGAACATGTCTTTCAGGTCCAGTGTAGCCCCCTCACACAAACGTCTTGTTGCGCACAATGGCCAGGAGTTTCGGTAGTGAGTGAGGGGATGTAAATGGCACAGATTCTACATGGTCATTTGCTTGGCAGTAATCTATGACCAGGCGGTATATAGGGTCATCTCTAGGACAATTCGGTTTAGGTACACCCCAGCCTGCTGAAAGATATTTGCTACCGCTAACTTCTTGTAGCTTTCCCTCGGCCATGAGGTTGTTTATTAGCATTCAAATTTGGCTGATGCCATCGGGGGGGGGGGGGGGGGGGGGAATGTGCTGGTGTTTCCATTGTGCGGGACTGACTAGCGTAGGGGAGTGGGCTAAAGGCTGGGCGGTCAGGCAGTTAGGTAGCACTGACAATACTTGGTCTTTTAAGTCAAGTCTTTTTAGCTCCCCCACGCCAAGCAAGTTCTGGCCTCCTACCAGGGCTTTGACTCGGTGCACCCTCCCATTGTGAGTGATTTTAATTTCTACAAGCTCCGCTTGGGCAGCTTGGTTTAGGCCTTGAACCCACAGCTTCCTCCCTTGTTTTTTATGCGGTGTCAAGGGGGTGACTATGGATACTTGTGCGCCGGTGTCTAGTAAGAACTTTGCCGGGTTCCGCTCAACTATAGGGGTGTGTCTAGACTACATGCCTCCGTCGACAGAGGCATGTAGATTAGACAGATCGGCAGAGGGAAATGAAGCCGCGATTAAAATAATCGTGGCTTCATTTAAATTTAAATGGCTGCCCCGCTCTGCTGATCAGCTGTTTGTTGGCAGATCGGGGCAGTCTGGACGCGCCACGTCGACAAAGAAGCCTTTCTTGATCGGCACAGGTAAACCTGGTTTCACGAGGCATACCTGTGCCGATCAAGAAAGGCTTCTTTGTCGACGCGGTGCGTCCAGACTGCCCCGATCTGCCAAGAAACAGCTGATCGGCAGAGCGGGGCAGCCATTTAAATTTAAATGAAGCCGCGATTATTTTAATCTCGGCTTCATTTCCCTCTGCCAATCTGTCTAATCTACATGCCTCCGTCGACGGAGGCATGTAGTCTAGATGTACCCTAAGGGTGGCGAATGGCCTTAGATCATCATCTGGGGCGACCGCCTGATGGTATGCGGCCGCTACTCATTTTTTGGCAGGTGTTCAGGGGTTTGCTTTCATTGCCCCATGACTTGAAGCCCTTTGCTTTTGCTAAGAGGAGTTGTTTGGGGGTCAAGAGTCTCCTAACCTCCTCTTTGGTAAGCCTGCTGTTAAGCAGGAAACCAAACACAGCCCTCTCTTGGGGGGGGGGGGTGTTTGGGGTACGTTTTTCTCCCCTGCGACCGGGGGTGGGGTCCTGAAGTTACGGCGGCTACCGCTCCCGCCGATGGTTCAGGTTGGCGGGTCGGAATGTGGATCTTATTTATTATGATGTACAAGCTAGTTAATGGTTGGTCAACAACAGTGCATAACCACATTATTTGGCCAGCATCTGGATGCCCTGTGGCCTCACAAACTGCATCTATTGCTATTCCCGCAACCGGGAATTGTGAGATGTCATTGACAAATCTATGTGGCTGCCCCCCAGTCTGTTGGGCCAGTGTCAGGTTGAGGGGGTGCCTTGCAGGACTCCAAACAACTATAGAGAGTCCAGCTACGCCATACATTAGATCTTGTGGAGCTTTTACAGCTCCACAAAGGATGTTAAATGAGGCCAGCGTGGTGCCCATGAGCTGGGTGATCACAGAGGGGAGAGGGATTGGCCAAACATTATTGCATTGGACGATGATGGGGTTTCCTGCCCCGCCATGCCAACTGGTGTTGCGCACCAAATAGGTGCACTCCTCCGAGTCTAAAATTTCGCTACTATTTTCTAAAGAGATGCTCCCCAACCAAATGACTACCGGTTCTCTGGGGCATCTACGGGTGGCTTCAGCCAGTTCCCTCCTTTCTGCCGCAGTCCGGGTGCGGATGACGGATTGAGTCGTGGTGTTACCTTGTTGGTCCACCAGGTGCTTGGTGACCACCACGGGGCAAACCTCCCGGGGCCGTTTATCTTCTTCGGCGGGGGCGGGAGATTTTTCGGGCAGGAGTGGGGCGGACAGGTGCGGGGAGGGTGGTTCAGGTAAAGGTGGTCTTGGTTCCTCAACGGGGTTTTGTGTGCCGCCAGCTCTAGCGCTGTTTGTGGGGCACATTTGCTGTGTGACTGTTCGTGCAGTAACTTCGTACTGGTCTATTAGGCGCAGTGCGGTTATGAACTGGCCGTATAGTGCTCCTAAAAGGTGGTGAGGTTCATAAGTATCAGATTTTAACTTATGGCGCATTTGCGCGTTTACGAGGGTGGCGGCTACGTTGGCGGCTAAGGTGTGTGCTCAGTCCCCAGTCTCTACGTCGGGATAGAATGTCGAGGGAGAGACAGAGGCCCCTGCCTTTTTTATGCAGGCCTCCATAGGCTTAAGGGCATGACGGGGGGGGGGGGGGGAGGAGAGAGGGGGGGTCGCTGCTGGATATAGTGGCTTTTTAAGCCCTGCTAGTTTTACCTGTTTTTCCTCCAGCAACAGGAAAAAATGACTAGTGGGGTGTGTGCGGAGGACGCAACCCAGTGATGGGCCATCAAGGCGTACCTCCCATTTTTGATCCCCATTAGCGATACTCAGGTGTCCCAGTATGCTATCACCTGTATTGGTAATTTGGTGATATTGAGCATGGAAGAGTAAATCTTCTGGGGTTAAATTAGTTCTGTCTTCCCACGGGCATCCTGTTCGTGACGCCATGTCGCGAGAATCACCTGTCTGATGATGCATACCCAAGGGGGGAAGGGCAGAACCAGGTGGACAATTTTATCAAATAAAAAATATTTATTTATGACAGTGGTGAATTTATAGTATTTATTCTAAGATTTTTAGTAGACCGTGTTAATAATGAATTTACAGTATTTATTATATTTATTCTACAATTTCTAGTTAAATGTGTCAGAGATATAAGGATGGGAATGGCAAGGGAAATAGTCTCTAATCTTAAAATATCCAGCTACACTAATTAAATAACAGTGATAACTACAAACTCTATGTACTACCCAAAAACAACTACAACACTAAGCTTATACAACAAGAAAAAATCAAATCCTACATACCAACTTACACAGCACACGGAACATTTCAAAGATATCGGTTCGGTTGCGAAGGCCTTGGTTACGCCCGAGAGTCAGGGGAGGTGGCTGGTCGGTTGATCAGGCCGGCAGCGCTTTGAAGTATACGAGAAGGCACACGCACGGTGGTACGTGTGTTGCGAAGACCTCTTTGAGCGAACTGTGCGATGGGTATTTATCCTCAAATCTGCACATCGCTTTCCCGTGCTTGCATAATACCATATATGGCCCAATGGTCACCAAGTGGGGGGTCTGTGTCCCAAGGGTTGGGCCAAAACTGTGCAGGTTTCATGCGAACAGGTAAACCCCGCAGTTCTCACGCCAAGGTGATGGGTGGGAGAGTCTGAGGCTAGTTTCCCCTTTTCACACCTTCCCTTTTTCTAAAGGCAATGGTATGCAGGAAGGGTGCGGCCGGTTTCTCTCAAGGAGTACTGCAGCCCACTATAGCAAGAGGGGCCTGGCCAAACTTTTTTACTGGGGGGGCAGTTTCTTTTCTCTAACAAACCAGTCGGCCATCACAGCTGCGGGAAAAAATGAGCCCGGGAAACTGGTAAATAATCTCAGTGCCCAGGCCTGACATCACCTGACCCACAGAATTCACACAGCAAACCATTTCAATTGTCATGCAGAGGGTCCTGGCCGCTCTGGTCTGAGGCTGCCTTGGAGGTGAGTTCTGCTTCCAGATCTTCCCTCCTCCTTGGTCTTCTTCCTTCCTTTCCCTTTTCCTCCTTCTTCCTCTTCTCTTTTCCTCTTTTCCTTCTTCTCCCTGGTCTCCTTCTTGGACCCCAGTTTATAGAGTGAAAATTGAGTCCTGCTTAACCAATTCTTTCAATATGATTTTACTAACTGAAGCTAACATACTATTATGATTTACCTAACCAATCATACTCCATCACCTTTATTGATTTTCCCCCAGCAAAATTAATTATACAACAGACAGAAACAGCTACAGTGCAGACAGCCATCACACAGACAAACAATAGGAAAGTGAGGACAATAATCATAGAATGCCAATTACACAAACACAACTATTGATAAGCAGTTTTATGCCAGACAAAATGCTGTTAGCTAAGTTTTCTCTACCCATCCTGAGATCTGTTTCTTCCTTGGTGACAGTGGGTGTCATTAGGATCGGACCCCCTTCTCATGGTCATTTAGATTGAATGTGACTCTATACTTTACAGCTCATTGCTGCCGCTCTTCAGTCTGGCTACAGAAGAAGGCTTTAGTTTAGGCTCACCAAATAGCTACAGGCCTTGCAAGAGGACTATAGAAAAACCATATTGTTACAGGCACAAGGTAGCAGGACCCCAAGCACACAAAGCACAACTGAAAAGGGGCACAAACCCTCAATCTTCTGATCCAAAGTCAGATGCCTTATCCATTAGGCCATGCAGTCTTAGCAATGGATATCTTGACATGTGTAAATAGGGAGTAGTCTAGAGAGGCCATTTGATTTTATTATTTTCCTTGTGTGGGGGCTTAGAAATCATGTCTGAACTGGTGAATTATTTTTAATTGGTGTAACTAAGAATTGCAGCCCAGGGATTTTTCCTGAGTCTATGTCTCTTCATGGCTCTCTACCACCTAGGCTATCTCTATACTGCACCTCTCTTCCACAAAAGCATATGGAAATGAAGCGCTGATTAGCATATTGCCATGCTTTAGTTGCATAATTAATTAGGGTCTGTTGCATAAATTGCAAGGTTTCGTCCCCTTGGAGGCTAGTCTGATTTACCCCAAGAAGAGAGTCACACTTTCAGGCTGGGTCCAACTCAAGTTTATTGGTTGCAACCACGGTACGGCTAAGGAACTCAATGTTCAAATCAGAGCCGACCCCCAACATCTCATATGCAGGGGTTTTTATAGGGTTAACATCCTTCCTGGTTTAGGTGCCTTAACATGATAGGTTACTTCATTTTTGACGTTTAGCATTCCTATAGGTCAGGTTAATTTTCCAAACGAGGTTAAATACAGTGCCTACTTGCTGACTTTGCGGTTACAGCTGTATTACATTCATTCACTCTTGCTGAACAATGGGCAAGCCATACTTCCCTTTTCCCTTTCCTGCTTGAGCCGGTCACAAGTTTAAAAGATGTGGAATCTATCCATATCTCTACTTAACAGAAGACTGGTTTCACCTCCCCTCGTCTCCTTATTATAAGTTATTACCTGTGACAGGCCTTGACCTTTGTCATGTCTTACTCCTATACAAATAGCAAATATATCTAAGCATTAGCAATGTATGTATATTGTACGTGCCCCTCATAGGGGAATCAATGGCTCCGGGGGATTTGACTTCCCTTTTACACATCAATTCCCCCCTCAAGAGGCTTTCTCTTTCTTATACCTCATCAGTTTCTTCTTTGGCTAATCTTTGGTAATGTACAAGCATTCCACGGTTGACAGTAGTCAATACAGTGCGACATATAGAGGCAATTATACAAGGTATAAAACAGGGCATTAAGCATAATATAATCACAACAAAACAAAACTAAACAGGAATGTGTACCAACATAGCACAACAAGAGTTTTCCTCTTTTTCTTTGAAACAGTCGTGGTTCAGCATCATGCAGGGGAGAGGTTACTAGCACATCACCCTGTAATATTTCGATTCTTCTGGTGTCCAACAGGTGGGAAAGCAGGACCAGAAGAGAGAGGCTTATCAGCAGTCGGGGTAGGATCATTTTGCAATGGGAAGCATTGGCTAACAGTCAGTTCTTGGCACTTCACAGCGCTGATGGACATAAGAGTCTTTATTCTCTGAGCCAAAAGCCAGCTAGCTCTTTTGGAACCAAGGTTATTTCCTAGGAATAAAGCAAACCATAAAACCAATCCCACGCGGTTGCTTGATACCAGCCTTATCAAAGTGAGGCCTTTTTGGCATGTGGTTGCCAGGGGAACCAGGGTCGCAGTTACTGCTGTAGCATACGCTTCTCAGGCTGACTTAATGATTTGAGTTTGTCAGTCCTTAGCAAGATACCATGGACTGCCTCAGTTTACTCCTATAGTTCTTTTCTCTTGACTTTGGGGTTCTTCTTAATCTACTAGGTTAAATACAACAATTTAAGGGATTTTAATTTACTCTGGAAGTGCTGGTACAGCACTATCATTATTATAAATGTTAACATTTAAACTCTCTACATAATTTGGCAAACACTATTCAAATCCATCCCCAAGATATTTCGTCGCCTTACTGGCACTGCCCATGATTATAGGTTTGACCTCTACTGCCTGGTTGAGTGCTGCAGAGATAGGTGTTTGGCATGGTCCACGGTGTTTCCCTATCTGTGTGTACCTGAGACGGCTAGCCCCAATATATCTTTGGGCATTGGCCACCAACTTCTTGATCTTTGCCTGCAGGGCCAGTAAACCCTCCTCTTGGTACTTACTTCCGCCATGCCACTCAGCATCTCATGTGTAGTTATCTCCACTACCAAAGTGCGATATGTCCACATTCTATTGACGGTTAGGCCGCTTGATGAGGGACCGTTATGCACACAGACGGATATACAGAGGGGCAGGATGGAGTGATCTGTCTGGGTAGTCAAACACCAGTAGGTACCGTTCATTTGGACCAGCTCGATGTTCATTTGTTTTTCTATGACAACCACATCAAGCCTAGGCAGATTCGTCATGATGTTAAATGGGCAGGTACATAAAATTTCCTTATCAAAGTGGGTACAACAATCCCTGGGTATAGGGAGGCTCCCACACCTTCAGAATAAGCAATGCCTTCTATTCTATCTATATGCCCTTGCTTTGGTACAGGCAGGGAGGTTACCATTCTGATCTGATCTGAGTGAGGAATCCTCAGAGGGACCAAAAACAAATGGTTGTACTATGCCCTGTCCAGGTGGGCCTTTGGGTCCTCATGGATTCTCTCTTTCCCTACTCCAATGGGTAGGCACAGGGGAGATTGGGGACTCACCACCATAAGAACTAAGTGGTAGTGGCTAAAGCTTACCTTATTCTTCAATACTGGCCTTCTAATTTCTTTATTTTACTTCCAATCCAATTAGCTTCTGGTCCAAACATCAGGTTAGGTCTACAGAGCTGGACAGATCCTTCAAACTATTTAGGATCAATTGATTAGCTTGGCTGGTGTGTAGGCCTTTACGGGCACTGGATATTACTGCATTTACAAGTCTGGATTCTCATACAATTTCTGGGCTATGACATAAGTGTTGCTGATAGGGTTACCAGGCTCAAACCAATCTGCGATGGTATCTGCTAAGCCTTGTCATTGCCTAATCAGGCATTTGCCAATTTGATTAACCAGTCTAGCACACAGCTGGTCTGTACCAGTGTGGAACATCATCAAGGTAAGGATCAGTGACAGTTGTCCTGGTTCTGGAACAGGGGCCTGTTCAGGGCATGGTGCACAACTGGGAGGCTCCATTTTGTCCTTAAAGTCCTGGTTGATGATATCCAAATGAGGGCAAGTTAGCAATGGCCATTAAAACAAAACTAGTCTGGTGGGAAGGAGCTAGTACTGTCTCCCATCCTTCTGTTCACGTAATGTACTCCTTGCTTCCTTCCAGTTCTTTTTGTTCACCTGTGGAGACATTGTTAACATTCTCCTAGCCTAAACAATTTTCTATTCACAACATTTGCAATACGTATTACAATTAAGACACACAAGACAAACTTGGACAGAACACAAACACATGTCATGACACAGAACCATGGCATTTTGTTGTTGTTTTTCTTCAACTGGCGCCAGCGCTTTCTGATGATCTGAAAGACAAGAAAACATTTCTCCCCCCCATCGGGGTGGCCTATTATAACTTAAAATACTGCCTAAGATCTGCAAGGGGAACAGGTTACAGCTAGTTCCTTACCATTTTCATGTGCGAGTGAGCTGCAACTTTCTGAGAACAAGAGCGCTTCATCGGTACTCGTGACCTTCCACTCCCTTGAATTACCTTAGAGTTGCTAGCCCTCCCCAACAGTGGCATGGTTCAGTTTCCCTCTTGTATTGCAGACCGGGCTCTTTTTTTTCCTCTTATGATCTGTCTTGATCCTGCTAAATTACTTTTCTTAATTACACAGATTTGTCTAGCATTAATTTGGTAAGGAGAGTGGGCTTTCTAATTAGCCCCCACACTTCCTAATTCTTTTCAGTATATGATTTTCATAACATCCAAGCTGCAGCAGTTGAGTTATGCTGCTGGCTCTGGGGTGAATCACTTGCTCATGTTCTGTAAGGAGATTTATGTTGCAGAATGTGTCTCCTTGTTAGGGCAGATTTAGTTTTTAGTGATTACATCTTCACGTTCAATTTCTACTGGTTGACATTTGGGTGGCTTTTAAGTTACCTTCCCCCACGCCCTCAAGCCAATTATAACGGCGTGTGAGGGAAAGGTTTTAACTGTTTGTTATGTTTTTTCCTCTGGATGGCCCCCACTCATATGTTGTGAAACATCTTTGGGTTGCCTGCGTTTCTAGCCGTAGAGGCTGTCGTTATCTATTTGCTAAGAAGGGCTTGAGAATTTCCTGAAGTTGCTTGGATTCGATCCTTGCTCAAAGCCCGCATTCCCTTTTCAATCTCATAGCTTAGGAAGGTGCATATTTGGGCCTTCTCTTGTGAAACTTTATATCCCTTCTTCCCTAGGGCATTCAACAGGGGCTCCGTTGCCCTTTTTCCCTTTTGCATATCAGGACTGGTAATCAACAAATCATCAATATACTGGAGGAGAGCTACCTCAGGGTGCTGCCCCCTCCAGTCTTCTAAGTCTTTTTGCAATGTCGTCCCAAAAATATGGGGGGATGACACAAAACCCTGGGGCAACACAGTCCACAACAGCTGGGTTTTGTGATGGGTGTCCGGGTCTTCCCATTCAAAAGCAAATAATTTCCAACTATTTTTGTGTAAAGGTATAGAAAAGAAAGCATCTTTCAAGTCTAATACCGTAAACACTGTTGTGTCTGCTGGAATTTGTGTTAAGATAGTGTGTGGGTTGGGGACCATAGGCTGGTCTACAAGAACTTTCTTATTTATTGCCCGTAAGTCTTGCACGAGTCTATGAGACGCTATCCGGTTTTGGCATCCCTAAAATAGGGGTGTTGAAGGGAGAGGAACTTTCTACTACCTAGCCATATCTTTTGAATTGTTCGATTAATGGCTTTAAGCCTATCCAGGTGGCTCTTTTTTCTCTCAGGGGATATGGCTTTACACCCACAGAGCCTTCTCCTTCAATGAGAGGAATTCTTACTGGAGTCACAAACTTTGCTCGGGCAGGGGTCTCATCTGCCCATACACATGGATTGACTCCTTCTAAGACCTCAGTCCCTTTTGTCTCTAACAGCATCTCAGCTGCACAGAGAGCCATCTGGTAATTTGAGCCCTGTTTCACCGGCAGCTGCACTACATTCTGATCACTACGGAAGAAAATTTCAGCTTGCAGCTTAATTAGCATATCTCGCCCTAGCAGGGCAACTGGGCATGCAGATGAAACAACAAAGGCATGCTCTAACATAATTTTTTTCTAATCTTCGTGAGGAGGGGTCTACATACGGGTAGCCTGCTTCTCTTTCCCTCAATTCCTTCTATCGTCACATGCTTTCCACTTTCTTTAGCTGAAGGGGGTTTTATGGGGATCATAGAGAACGTGGCTCCAATATCCACCAGAGCCTCATAGTCCCTGCCACCCACCCTTATTTTTACCATGGGATCCTTTCGAGCTTTAGCTCGTAGGGTGGTGGCCTTAGATTCCCGTCCCCTTCAACTAGATTCTTCTCCGGAGGATTCTGCCCGCATCTGGCGGTTCTCCGGTTGTCTTTTCTTCCCCTTTGCCTTCAATTTTTGGGCAGTCTCTCTTCCAATGTCCTTTTTCCCCATCAGTGCACACATTCATCAACTGCTACCCGTCCCTTTCCTTTCTGAGGGGGCCCCTTATGGTCCGGCCTCTGGTTGCTGGAGAGTGCTGCAGCCAGCACTGCCATCTGCTTCTGCGCTCTCTTATCTTCCCTCCTCTATTACTTCTCTAAGGGGGTACTGATGGTATGATGATCCCGGATCTGATGGGCCTTTTCGCAAGAAGTATTTTTTTTGCCCGAATTGAGTAGTCCACCCTGTTGGCTCAGCCCCCCTCACTTCAGCCTCTGCAGGGGGGGCTGAAGTGAATCCAGGACCAGCAGGAGTCTGATAAGGGGGGGTAACTTTTCAGATGTAAGTTCACTTATGATTTCAGAGTTACTGTTTCCTCCTGAAGTGGCAGGAGAGGAACAATTCTCATTCTCTCTAATAGGGCTAGACCCTCCTGAAGAAGAAGGGGTTTTCCTCTTCTTTCCATAGGACTCAAATTCCTCATCACTAGAGGGAGCCAGTATTTCAGGGCTTTTACCTCTCAAGGTCTTTGCCTTTGCAGCCATGACCTTACACACACCCATACTACATTTTAATATCCATTTTGGTCGATCCTGGACGTGGAATAACCAACAATCAATATATGGGAAGTGATCCCACTGTCCATCCCGCGTCACAACGCTACGTGTTAGGGATACCAGGTTTACATCAAAGGAGCCCGTATCTGGCCATCCGACACCAAAAGTAGGCCACTCAAGTTGACAAAATTTAATTAACTCATCTTTTGCCATTTTTACTCTATAGTCACTTTTAAAATTACTAAAATTCTGTAACATGCATCCCCAATGGGGTTGCGGAGTTTTCTATCCGGGAACTTCCCGAACCCATATCTATCTATTTATATATATTGCGCGCACACACACACAGTCAACAAGCTTTTATCGCGGCTCCGTGTGTCGATGGAATGACACCACACCAGCTTTTAGCGTCCGAACTCAGAGAGGGTCCAGCGCTTGGCTGCCTCACTAGAGACACCGGTGTGCCCTTGTGGAGCCGTGACACTTAAGACGGGCCTATTAGACAGCAACAAATATAGACAAACAGGGGGCTTGGAGACTCGCTGGGTCACGAGGTTCGGCTGACCCCCCTTGCAATCAAGAAATCCTGGTCATCGGGTTTCCCCTTGCAGGATTCTTGGGGCGGCTGGAGTCAGCTTAAGTCTCAGACCTGGTCAGCGACAGTCATGCTTACACACAAACCTGTGGTTTCACAATTTAGGTTTCCAACAAATCATTTAAAACAAAGAACAAGAGTACTCCTACTAAAAACAAAAGCAATCCACTGGAGTTTTCCTAACTCCTCCTAACTTCCCCACGCAACCCACGGGTTCATGGTGTTCCTTCTGGGGCTTACAGAGGTTTCTACCATTTTGGGAGCGACCCAATTCCACAATATTGTGTTCTTTCCAATGTTCAGACCTATGTGCTGAACGCAACGCCCCCGGGGGACAAACAAATACTCAGACCTATATGCTGAGTGCAAACTTACAGATCAATATCTGCTAGAACACAGGAATAGGTATACTCACTCCGTCTATACCCCGGCGCCTTCCTCTTTTCTTCGGACCTGACAGCCTCGTGTGACTCATTCAATAGAGACTCCTTTAACTTTCCGGATGTCCCGACTCACGCTTTCGGTGCCGTGACGGACTCAAACAGTCCGGTGCGCACTTCATGGTCACCTACGGCGAATCTTGTCGTCCGACTCCGGAGTAGTCCAAGGGAGGTCTCATCTGGGGTGCCAATTTGTTGCATAAATTGCAAGGTTTCGTCCCCTTGGAGGCTAGTCTGATTTACCCCAAGAAGAGAGTCACACTTTCAGGCTGGGTCCAACTCAAGTTTATTGGTTGCAACCACGGTACGGCTAAGGAACTCAATGTTCAAATCAGAGCCGACCCCCAACATCTCATATGCAGGGGTTTTTATAGGGTTAACATCCTTCCTGGTTTAGGTGCCTTAACATGATAGGTTACTTCATTTTTGACGTTTAGCATTCCTATAGGTCAGGTTAATTTTCCAAACGAGGTTAAATACAGTGCCTACTTGCTGACTTTGCGGTTACAGCTGTATTACATTCATTCACTCTTGCTGAACAATGGGCAAGCCATACTTCCCTTTTCCCTTTCCTGCTTGAGCCGGTCACAAGTTTAAAGGATGTGGAATCTATCCATATCTCTACTTAACAGAAGACTGGTTTCACCTCCCCTCGTCTCCTTATTATAAGTTATTACCTGTGACAGGCCTTGACCTTTGTCATGTCTTACTCCTATACAAATAGCAAATATATCTAAGCATTAGCAATGTATGTATATTGTACGTGCCCCTCATAGGGGAATCAATGGCTCCGGGGGATTTGACTTCCCTTTTACACATCAGGTCCATTCTTGCACAAAAAGTAGCTGTGTAGACTGGGGCTCTTCCTGCCTCCTGCTTCCCCCGACTCCAGTTTGGCCCTGGGCCTCTTCACTTTACGAGCTTGCTGTTGGGCCCCTGGTGTATGGGCAGCATTCAGGACTCTGAATCCTGCAATCTGAGTCCAAATTTCATTAGGACTTTCATTGTCTGGTTTCTGCAAAACCCTCCCATTCCATGTGCTTTAGCTTCCTTGCCCTCAGGCTGGTGAGAAGATAATTTTGTGCCTCCTGCTGGGTGTCTAATGCTCACTGGTGCTTGGAGTCTTGTCTGGCTGGCTCAGCAGGCGGCTGAGATGTGCTGGGGCCATAGAACCTACCAGCCTGGCTGGAGATGCAGGGGGCTGAGTTTGTGTTTCTCGCAGATGTTCTCACATCTGTTCCCAGCAGCTGCCAGGCTCTGTCTAGTGCTCCCTGGTGCTAAAGGGAGAGAGTCTCAGGACTGGGCCTCAGAGAATGTGGGTTCCCTGCTTCTGAGAGAGGAAAAGAAACCTGTTCTACTCCCTGCGCTGGCTCTAGGCTGAGGGAAATCAACTCAACACACCTTGGTTGTGGAGCTATTGCCTTGGGCATAGGAATTGTCTGAGAGAGCGAGCAGCACAAGTGAGAGGCTAAACCAAGGTTCACTCAAGTGGTTTGTTTTTTTGTGGCTCTGCCCCATCTGCTCCCCTAGAGACACTGGAACAAAAAAGACACATGAGAAGAACCCAACATTCTTTCCTTGTGCTCTAGCTCAGATTTCACTTTCTGCACGTGAAGTACCTGTGACAACCTCTGTACTGCTGGGTTATTCTGATCCTCTTCTACGATGCCGTCCACTTGGGGTAGCATGTCCCCTAATACTTGTAGAAGGACCGGTCTGGACAAACCAACATTTCTCAGCCCCCTTTTAATAGCTCAGCTGGGAGTGTGGAAAGGTGTAGTGTGTGCTTGGTTAAGTCATTGTTAGGCTGCTGCTTTGACTCTGGTTTGAAGAAGAGCCTTTTCCCTAGAGCCCACACTTAGCACAAGCTGGTTGCCTTGAGTCCATGTTTTCACAGCCTTGCACTCAATTGACAATAAGATTCTGGGTACCAGTTGCCAATCACGTTTCTTGGGCTGCACAGGCCTTGAGACCCTGGAAGGCTGAGGGAAATAGGGAATGGCTGCACTTTGTAATTTAAAGATGTTATCTGCAACCATAAATTCGAACAGTTTTGGAGACACTTTTCTTTTTTCAGAAGAGGCTTTTCCGACATTTGGCCCATCTACACGGGCCCAAATGTGGGGAAAACCTTCTCTTTCGGAAGAGCCCTTATTCCTAATAAAATGAGGAATACAGGCCTTCTGAAAAAACATGCCCATTTTTTTGGAAAGTGATCCAAAAAAGGGGACCGATTCCCTGGATGCGGCAGAGTTTTTCCGGGATACAAGAGGTATCCTGGAAAAACTCAGTAATATAAACCTAGCTAAGTAGGGCACCATGGCTCATCTGGCTAAAACACCTTCCTCATATATGGGAAATCCTGGATTCAACTCCCCTTGATGCCTTGTTGTAGTCTTTGCTCACATTTTCCTATGTCCTTCTGGAACACAGAAGAGGCCTCCCCTGATCACCCATGAAACTGCTGGTTCAGGAAAAGGCTGAGTGGAGAGGAACATTGGGAAGAAGGAAACCACAAGGCTGGAACTGGTGCAGAGGTTGCTGTGACTGGCACTAGCAAGGCAGGGCTCTGACTCCCACTCTGAACCCCTGGGTACCACAAACTGGCCACTGAGTCCTGCTCCATGGTCGTCCCAGTGCTCTGGGAGCAAGCGATGTGCCTGTAACTCCCTGCCTCCCCCCGCCCAAGAGGTGGTGCCCAATAGAACAGGCCCTGTAAGAAATGTGTCACTTTCACCCCTGGGAGCAGCTCAGCCATGCAAAGGGGCTGCCTGGGGCAGGACATTAGCCCTGGAGGGCAGGGGTGGGTGTGGCAGTGACATCACAAGGATCTTTTGCAGCCCCTCAGCTTATTGGCTAATGGAGGTTGGGAGGTGATGACCTCACAGAGAGTCCATGACAATGGCCAGGTGGGACAGGCTGCAGGGCAGGGGCCATCTCAGAGACCCCCCATGGCTTTGCTGCAGGGAGTCTCCTTGAGAGTTGCCCTTGTGGCCTTTTTGGAGCCTTCTACTTTCCCAGGACTAACTGACCTAGAAGACAGACATTGCTGTGGAGAAGGGAAGAGCCTCTAAGAAGGCCCCTGGTAACGTAGCAGGGGAGTTAGCTGAAGTGGTAGAGCACTTTATTTGCATGCAAGAGAGAGTGGGATCAATACCCACATTCTCCAATAAGAGGGAAAATCCCTATTTTTCTTTTTATTGTCAGAGCCAGCCAGGGGGCTAAGTGCCTCCAGTAGCCCCCCCACACTTTTTACTTGCTTTCCCCAAAATCCAGCCATGTTGGGGCAGAGAACTGCTGGACACCAGCACTCCTGGGCCAGGCAGTGGCAGGAGCACTGGAGACAGGTTGCAGGTGGGGCAGAATTAGCTCCACTGGAAAAGTGCTGCCTTTGTGAATGAAAGGTAGCAGGATTCCCTCCCATCTTCTTCCACCGGCTCGCTGGTGCTGAGGGGTCAGTTCCTTTCCTGCTGCCTCAACTCTTATTCCCACAATGCCCCTTACACCATGGCACCTACAGCTGGCACCTGTGGCTCTCAGCTCTCAGGCTGGCCTCTGTTCTCCTGGCTTCCCTCCATCCCCTTCATCGCTCAGGACTCTCTCTCCTGCCCCAGCTCTGCTGCTTTCAGGGCAAATCCCTTGTTAGGACCAGTCACAATCTGGGGTCAGTGAGGGTCTGTCCCATCTGACATGTGTGTTACGCAAAAGCTTCTTGTTCCCTGCCCTGTTCCCAACACTGGCTACAGGTAGCTTTTTCCATGGGGGGTGTAGTTCAGTGGTAGAGTGTTTGATTATGCATCAAGTGGTCCATGGTTCAAAGCCAAGTACCCCTTTTGCGAAAATTCCTTCTAGTGGCAATATTTTCCTTTCCAGTTCCATCACACTCTGGCTGTACATTACTTGACGTTTTTGACATTAATAAGAATCCTTAATGCAGAGCTACTCAACTTTGGAAGCTCCGGGGGCCACAATGAATGGCATTTCACCAGGATGGACAGGGCAGGTGTCCCTAGCTGGTGTATTCCAGAAGCTGGGAATGGGCGATGGGAGGGATCATGTAATAATTGTCTGTGCTGAGGATTCCCTTGGGAGAATGAAATTGGCTGCTGTCCTGAAACAGGATCCTGGGCTAGTTGGACAACTGGCATGGCCCAGTCTGGTTGCTTTGATGTTCTGTTAGGCTGTTCTTGTCCCCTCTGGGCAAGGGAGAATAGACCCTCCCCTCCGCCCCCTGCATCCTGAAGTGGACAGAAAATGGCCTGTGAAAGGCTAGTGTATGTGAACAAAGTAGGTTGCTTCAGGTGTTCCTGGTGGTCTAGTGTTTAGGATCCAGCACTTTCACTGCTGTGGTCTATGTTCAATTCCCAGTCAGGGAAACCAGCCTGAAGTTTCACAGGACCACTTCCTGGTCATTTTCCTCACCTCATTACCACATGTTACAGTAGCTGTGACCCAAGAGGTTACTTCAGGCTCCTTCCCACCTCTCCCTCACTGCTAAGACAGCACTTGCCATTCTCAGAAGGGGCAGAGCTAGGTGACTCTAACTGCCCCTCTCCTCTCCTGCATGGGCAGTGCTACAGGAAGCCCTGTGGCACACACAGCACTAGCCTGGTGGGGAAAGCACTGGGGGCTGGCAGTGGATGGAGTCGTGGTTCGCATGGCAGCCAGACAAGCAGTTAGGCTGGGTTTGTGGATGTTTGTGGATGTTGTGGTTTACTGCTGCCCTGTCTCTGTTCTCTGACTCGCCCCTTTCCCGTCCTGCCCTGCTCTGACTTCTGCCTGGCTGCCTCCCGCACAGGCGGAGCTCAGGGGCCGGGCTGGTGACCTGCTCTACCGACACCTCCATCACTCAGGGCATGCCAGGGAGCTGAGCGATTGTGCCCTTGAGTGGCATTCTCAGCCAGCCAATCAGCTTTGTGAGGAGGATCATGGAGGCAGGGCAAAGAGCTCTCGTTAGGCCAGCAAGGAAGCAGCCAAGGCCCCACCCCCAGAGAGCCAGCTAGAGACCATGTGGAGGGAGCCGCTGCCTCTCCCCTGTGTAGCAGGCACTTTCCCAGGGGGCAACTCTGCCCCTTGGGGCCTGTCTCCACTGCTTCTGTCACTGCCAGGCAATGGGAGGCTGAGTCCCAGCAGCTTCCTCCCCCAGCATGTCTGGCCTTTGGGGAGACAAAGTAGGAAGAGGGAGGGGCTATTGGACACATTTAGCCCCCTGGCTGGCTCTACCTGTGAGAAGAAAAACAGGGACTGTTCCCATTAATGGAGAATGTGGGTATTGATCCCACTGATTCTTGCATGCTAAAGAAGCGCTCTACCACTTGAGCTAATTCCCCTACTCTAGCTACAGGGCCCCTCTTGGAAGCTCTTACCTTCTCCACGGGGACATCTGTCTTCTAGTTCAGCTAGTGGAGGGAAAGGAGAAGGCTCCAACGAGGCTTCTCCTCACACTCATTCTCTCTCTGGCCTCAAGGGCAGATCTCCAGCAGCAGACTCCCTGCAGCAAAGCCATGGGGGGCTCTGAGACTCCTTGCAGCAAAGTCTCTGAGTTTTCCGCTGCCCTGCAGCTTGTCCCACCTGGCCACTGTCATGGACTCTCTGTGAGGTCATCACCTCCCAGCCTCCTTTAGCCAATAAGCTGAGGGGCTGCAAAAGGCCCTTGTGATGTCACTGCCACACCCACCCCTGCCCTCCAGGGCTAATGTCCTGCCCAGGCAGCCCCTTTGCCTGGCTGAGCTGCTCCCAGGGGTGAAAGTGACATATTTCTTACAGGGACTGTTTTATTGGGCACCACCCCTTGGGCCAGGGGGGAGGTTCAAGGCAGGAAGTTGGGGGAGGGGTTGTGATAGGACAGTACCTGTAAGAAATTAAAGTGTGGATTGGAGTGTGGGAGGCTCAAGGCAGGGATTTGGGTAGCATGTGAGAGTGGTGAGGGCATCAGGGCAGAGGTGAGGATGTGCAAGGGTACAGAAGTTAGAACACAGGATTAGTGATGTGGGGGGAGGTGCTTGGGGCTGGGATTGAGTGTTGAGGGGATCAATGGGACTAGAATCCTGCTCTGAGCTCCCTGAGGCCCTTTAACACACAAGGGCTTTCTCTACAGTGCACTGAGGCAAGGAACCCCTGAGCCAGTGACATGAAATATCCGTAGTGTGGACGCTCCGCTGCTGCTATTTCAAACACACTCCTCCCCAGAGCCACTAAAAATCACTTCCTGGGGCTCCAAATCTACACTGAGTACGTCCCCATTAGATCGCTGGCAGAGGGGCCACTGACAATCAAGAGAACTGACGGGTTTTCTGATGGCGGCAAACCTCTTTCTCTGAGGAAGAAGCCATTTTTCTAAAGAAGCGTTTTCGGGGAAAGGCAAATGTGGACACAGAAGGGGGAGTACTTTGCAAAGAAGAGGCCTTTGGGAAATAGCACAGGTGCCCTGGTGGCCACTCCAGCCACAGTAATCACAACTGAAATTCAAGACAGCGCCCATCAATGTGGACATTATCATTCCAAAAAGCAGCTCAGTTTTTCAATGCACGTTTGCTGTGTAGACGTTCTCTTTCAAAATAAGCATTTCCAGAAGATCTCCTCCAGAGGCCATATGTTTGCTCCACCCCCATTTTTACTGGCTTGCTTATTTGTGAGCACACAGCCCCCTCACACAGAGACTCATGGGCCCTGGTGACCAGCCCTCTGTGTCTTTCCTTGTTCCCAGACTCAAGGGGTGGCCTGTTCTGTGGGAGCAGATGCTAAAGTGACTCTCGTGCAATTTGAACCTACAACCTTTACTAGACTAGCCTGGCACCCACTGAGCACTGCAGCGTAGAAATCCAACGGGCTTTTCCTTCTGCCAAAGAACCCCACCTGCTAGGTGAGCCCACATCTCCTTTCTGTGACTGACGGGGAAGGGGTTACAAGTCCCTTAGCCTCCTGGCTGGCTCTGCCTGTGAAAAAAGGAAGATGCCCTGAAGAATGAGGATACCGATCCCACATGCAAAGTGAGCACTGCCCTGCAATTAGACATTCATTATAGGCCACCCATCTCCCTCCAGAGTCCACAGCATCCCTGCAGCTGCCTCTGGCTCTCCTCTGAAAGGGCCACTAGCGACTCCCTTTGCTGTGGGCTGGTTCCTTCAGCCACTTAGCGTTTGGTGCTAATAGCATTAAGTTGTTGGGCTCAATCCCCTTGGTGAGTTGGTGTTTCTAAGTCTTAAGTGGTCTGATCTTCAGTCTAATGCTCTCCCAAATGAGCTGCTTTGGCTGCAACAAGCAGGCCTCTCTGGAAGAGATGGAGGGGGAGGGGGCTAATCAGATTAAGATGATTTGTCAGTTCCAAGCTGTGGCTGAAAACCCTGACATGACGATCAACCACAAGAATAACTGGAGGTTAGCAAAGAGATCGCTGCTACATGTTCTAAAGACAGGGATTGAACCAGGCATTTTCAGACCTTCAGTCTAACGCTCTCCTAACCGAGCTACTTTGACGGCAGCCAGCAGACCTTAGTGGCCTGTGATTCTCTGTCTGGGATGTTTGGCAGCCAGGCTGCATGTCGTCATACACTGCCCAGGAAGGCGAGACAGGCATGGGACAGGCATATTCTTCTCAGAGTTTGGGTACCATGTTGCCCTAGAAAGGCTTGTGGCCAAAACACAGGCCTCGTTGTGAGCAGGATTTGAATCTGCGCAGGGAAACGCTATTGGATTGCAAGTCTAACACCTTAACCACTCAGCCATCACAGCTCTAAGTAACAACAGGCCAGGGAAACTGGTAAATAATCTCAGTGCCCAGGCCTGACGTCACCTGACCCGCAGAATTCACACAGCAAACCATTTCAATGGTCATGCAGAGGAGTCCTGGGTGCTCTGGTCTGAGGCTGCCTTAGAGGTGAGTTGAAGGGGAAACCTCACAAAGGAGATTCCAGGCAGCCAGGCCATGGGGGTCTCTGAGATTGTCCCTGTCCCGCCTGGCTGCTGCCAAGGTTGCTCTGTGAGGTCACTGCCTCCCAGCCAATGAGCTGAGGTCATGTAAAAGTTCCTTGTGATGTCACTGATGCCTAACATGCTTATGACCTGCCTCTGGCCCGCATGAGCTGCTCCCTCTGCCCCGTCACTCAGGGCTGGTTCTGGGGCTCAAGCAGGGAACATCAGAGGCTGCTCAGGGGGCCACATTGCTAGGCCAGGGACCCTCCTGTGAGGCTGTGAGTGTTGCTGTCCCTGCTGTACAGACATGGCCATAGAGCCTCAGGAGACTGCAGCAGTGGGAGACACTTCCCTGGTTTCGGGAGGGAGACGAGATATCAAGGCCCATGACTTGGAGCCAGCTGCCAAGTCAAAAGCTGATTTTCAGAGGGGTGTGATCAGCTCTTCCTGTGTATCTGGCTTCTTCAAAGGGGCTTCATTAGGAGCTAAATGTTGAAGAAGGGACATTTAGAAGGGTGAATTTCATTCCCTGGAAGCCTTTTCTGTGTGCCGCAGTGGCCTAATGCACAAGGCACTGGCCTCCTAAGCCAGGGATGGTGGGTTCAAGTCCCACATGGGGTGACTGTATCCTTTCATTGACAAGGATTTTGCATTTCTCTGAAATAGTTGGCAAGGACGCTCTGCAGCTACTGTCTCCTTCTCTGCAGAAGCTGTCCAGGCCCCTCACTAGCTAATGCTGGTGTTAGGTGCAGATCTGGTTGCTAAAACCCCAGGTATTCAAAGTCAGAATGAAGGGGCACATTTTACTCTAGAAGGCCCAGGAGTGACAGCCAGAGGGAGGTGGCTATAGCAGAGCAGGGTCTGGCTGGAGACAAAGAGGAGTCTGAGGATGAGAAGGCCCATGAGAGGTAGAGACTCCAGAGCAGTGGGGTGGGGAGGGGGCTAGTTATTTGGTCTGGCAAAAGGACAGAAAATCCCCAGGCCCTGAGCATGGTGCGGGCGAGGCCCATGGGGCAGTTTGCCTGGTAGGGTTCGGGGCGTGGAGAAGCTCTGAAGCTCTGTGAGTGGATAAGGTCCCTGGCTGAGCTGCACCACCAGCCTTGTGTACGACTCAAACTGTCCCTTGTCCCCTTTTGTGTGTCTGTTGCACTTCCAGCTTCTTTCCTCAGGCACGTCCAACCGGCAAAGACCCCCCCAGGGATCTTGTATCTTCCTTTGTGCAGCTCAGCCGCAGACACAGCCAGGGCTGGAAGGAAATTGCTGCACTTTGGGAGTCAATGGTGTTGTCTGGGACCACAGAGCAGTTTCACCGAACAGCTTGAGGGGGGCACCATGGCTTAGCTTGCTTCTTCTAAACAGAAGAGCCTGGGTTCAACTCCCAGTGGTGCCTTGCTGCTTCCTTTGCTCACATTTTCCCAGGTCCTTCTGGGACACAGAAGAGGCCTCCCCTGGCCATTCATGGAACATCAGACTTTGGGCTAAGCTCTAGAGCAGCCAAGGGAGAGGTGGGGAAGTGACTTCTGGATACTCTTTGTAGCCCAGGGATGCGGAACAAGAGCCGTCCTTGTGTTTTTTGCCGTAAAGTGTTGTTTCTGGGTCCTTTGCCTAAGATCGAGCACGTCTGCCTTCTGGAGAGCCATGTCTCAGGCACAACCCCCAGAGACCTCTTCAGGGACACATCACAGGACCAAGCACGGGGCAGAAACACTGGGCACTGTCAGTGTCTGGGCCAGAGATAAAGACCCTCTTGGAGCTGTGATCCGAGGGGGAGTCTCTGCAGGCCCGGCAGTCCAGGTGGACGAATGCAGACATTTATAAACATAAAAACATAAAAACGGCCGTACTGGGTCAGACCAAAGATCCGTCTAGCCCAGTGTCCTGTCTGCCGACAATGGCCAGCACCAGGTGCCCCGGAGGGGGTGGACCAATGACAACGATCAAGTGATTTGTCTCCTGACATCCGTCTCCAGCCTCTGACAAACAGAGGCCAGGGGCACCATTTTATCCCCTGGCTACTAGCCTTTTATGGACCTAACCTCCATGAACTTATCTAACATATGGCCCAGTGGCTGATGGCCTTGCAGAGAAAGGCCACCTCCCCCCTCCTGCATCCTAGACCAAGTCAGACCCAAGGTCAACGAATTGCGGGAGGGGTGTGTGAGGACCCGTGAGGGCAGGTCCCGCTCTGGGGAAGCACCGCAGCACTGTGCATACTGTGAGGAACTGGACCGAATCCCGGGGTGTGGGGAGCCCCTGTCTCCAGGGATAGTTGTGGAATCTGGGATAGAGACACCTGGGAAGCAGCGGCTGCAGCTTCAGGATGACAACGCTGATGACCTGCAGCTCCAGGGGATGCAGGAGGACTCCCAAACGGCTTCAGGCAGCGGGGAGGGAACATCAGGTGAGTACTGGGAGGTTGCAACACCCGGGACATGTGGACACTTGCAGTCTCCTTCAGGAGAGGGATGCAAATGGAGACATTCAAAATTGTAACTGAAACCGGGATTTAAATATCCCGCGCTCTATTTGCATAATCGTGTCCGGGTGCTGTTTCAAAATACTTTATTATGAAATAAAAAACAACGTTTAGATGCAGTTATTTGGGGAGAAAACCCTTCTTCCGAAATAACCCTTAAACTCTCCCCTCTGGTCTGGACCTAACAGCAGTGTCAGCGTTTGCTAGTCGGGGCTCTGGACAGCACCTGCACAGAGGGAGATGGCAACTGCGGGACGCCCTGGCCAACTGTCCCAATGTCTCCCAGCAGAAAAGAAAACAAAAGAGGCCAATGCAAACAGCCCCTGGCAGCGAGGGAGTCAGCACGTCGGTGGGTGGGGCAGGACGCTGGGGGCAAAGCTGGGCTCTAACTCGCTGGGCGACCTTGGCCCATTCAGTAAACCTCTCCCTCCCTCCATGGCCCTGTCTGTACAGCAGGGACAGCAACACTCACAGGCCCCACAGGAGGGGGCTGGTTTAATGCTTCACCCCAGGGCCCAGCAATGAGCGCCCAAGCTTGCCCTGTTCTGGAGCCATTTTTGCCGTGTGAATTCTGTGGGGCGGGTGAGGTCAGGCCTGGGCACTGGGATTATTTACCACTGTCCCTGATCCTGGGACACTGCTGACTTCACAGCTGTGATGGCCAAGTGGTTAAGGTGTTGGACTAGTAATCCAATAGGATGTCCCTGCGCAGGTTCAAATCCTGCTCACAGCGAGGCCTGTGTTTTGGCCACGCCCTAACCAGGGCAACAAACTGCACAACCCCTGAGCCACTCTCCCTGTCCCCAGTCAATCCCTTTCTGCGCCTTCCCAGAGAGACATAGAGCATGGTGCCTCCTTATGGGTCCCTGAGCTCTAGGGAAACGCTCAGCTCCTGCAGCCTCTGCCCCTTGCCCAGCACCCCATGGCTCAGCCCTACCGCTGGGGACTGCCCTGCTCCAGTGTGTGATAGGAGTTGAGTGAGAGGATGGAGCGTCTGGGCCTGCCCCCAAAGGTCCATCCATGAAGGGCAGAAATGCTGGGGATATGATGTGGGTCACTCCTCCCGAGGCACACAGCCCCCCCCCCCCACCCTGTGTTGGGAGCAAAGGGTCTAGAGAAGTATTGGGGGGGGGGGGGTCTTGTTCCCTGCTCTTGCTCTGCCTTGGGCAAAGAATTAGTAACAGAATATTTGTCCAAGTTTATGTACAGAAAAAAACTGACAAGCATCTTTCTGTGGGGTGGTGGCTATCGTGGTTATCGTGTTTGCTTAATGTGCAAAAGGCTCCTGGTTCAAAGCCAAGCAGAAAGCGGGAACAGGGGGTTCTGCTCCTATTTGTGGCTCCCCAGGTAAACACAGCCCCTGCTGCTTGGGATAAGCCCAACTCCCAGGCTGAGTAAAGGAAGGAACAACAGCAGCCATGTACTAGAAAGGAAGGGGCCAGTGTGTGTGAGTGCATGGCCCAGACAGACAGCCCCAGGGTGCAAGGACATCTCTAGTGGCCCTGAGGGGGGGAGGCATAGGTGCTAGCAACATGCTCATGTGGTGCCATGTTCCAGCACTGCCAACAGGGAGTGTTTTTTGTGGTGTCACCCGATTCCCCCCAACTGTAGCCCATGTACCTGCCCTGTGGCAGGATAGAGACCCAGGGCCAAGAGAAAGCAGGAAGAGCCCCAGGATGCAGCTCATCTCCCCTTTTCTCCTGCAGTGCAGGTTGTGATAACAGCTCTAAGCAAAACCATCAACTTGAAATAATTAGCCCCTATGGGAGCATGCCAAAGCCTGGAATTGAACCAGGGACCTTTAGATCTTCAGTCTAACGCTCTCCCCACTGAGCTACTTTGGCTGTGATAAGAGCCCTGTGTGGCCTGTAATTCTCTGTCCAGGATGTTTTGCCGCATGTCGTCATGCCCTGCCCAGGAAGGCCAGACTGGCCTTTCCGCAGCGCCCCTCCCCCCCAGCCCAGAGCCAAGGTTCCCTCTAAGCCAGGCCTGGGCAATACAGGCCAGCGGGCTGGATCCAGCCCATGAAGCCACCCAACATGGCAGGAAGGAGCCTCAGGCAGATTCCCTGCTCGCCCTGCCCCCACGCACAGCTGAGAGAAGGGGCTGCTGGGCCCTTTGTGTCTCTCAGCTGTAGAGGAAAAGGCTTCATGCCTGGTCCCTGCTCCCAGCTTGTTTGTGGCCAATGGGAGCTGCCTGCTTGAAGCCCTGGCCAGTCCCCACAAGCTCTTATTCACCCAGGCGTGTGACCTGTGCCCCCTGCGCAGGGAAGGGGCTGCCTGAGAAATGTGCTTGGCTGCTGGGAGTGTCTCCCAGCCAGAGCCTGCCTCTGGCACCCCAGCCCCTCCCTTCCCTCAGCCCACTGGCCCTCCCTGTGATGGAAAAGGGCAAAGACTTGGCAGATTTCATTAATACAGATGAGGCTGGTTTCCCTGACTGGGAATTGAACCCAGGCCTCAGCAGTGAAAGTGCTGAATCCTAACCACTAGACCATCAGGGACACATGAACATAGGTCTCTCCTTAACTACACTAGCCTTTCACAGGCCACTCTCTGTCCCCTTCAGGACACGGGTCCATTTTCCATTGGCCAGGGGGGACAAGAACAGAAACCAAACAGAACATCAGAACAGCCAGACTGGGCCATGCCAGTTGCCCAACTAGCCCAGGATTCTGTCTCACAACAGCAGCCAATTCCATTGCCCAGTGGGAATCCTCACGTTTGCCTAACATGCAAAAGGTCCCTGGTTCAAAGCCAGGCAGAAACACTGGGGCTACGTCTACACTGGCCCCTTTTCCGGAAGGGGCATGTAAATTTCACCAGTCGTCGTAGGGAAATCCGCAGGGGATTTAAATATCCCCCACGGCATTTAAATAAAAATGTCCGCCGCTTTTTTCCGGCTTTTAAAAAAGCCGGAAAAGAGCGTCTACACTGGCCCCGATCCTCCGGAAAAAGTGCCCTTTTCCGGAGGGTCTTATTCCTACTTTGAAGCCGGAAAAAAGTCTTCTCTTATTGCCGTGCCCAGGTAACTGCAGCTGCTGCTGACCAGCCTGTTGATGAGCCCAATGCTCATGTGACGGGGGGGGGGGGGGGGGGGGTAACGTCAGCTGATAATGCCCCTGGGTGCCAACCTGGGGAAGCCAGATAAATTAGGCCGGGCAGCTGCTTGTGCCTTGGCCTCCCTTGCCCTGGGAGGCTGGTGTATTGGGCTGGCTCTGCCTGCTGCCTCCCTTGTGTGACTTGTCCAGTGCAACAGGCCAAATGTCAGAAAAGCCTCTTCCCCTCCCCCCCCCAAAAAAAAGCAGAAGAAAAAGCTGCACAAATTGGGTTTTGAAATTTGCGTAGCTTTTCCCAGAAGAGCAGTGTAGGGCAGACACAGCCTGAGTGTTGCTCAGCACTGGGAGGAGACAGGGAGGGATAAAACGATCTTATGGCACCTGAAGCCTTTCAGAACAACTCCCAGCCCCAAGTGCAAGAACCAGCCCTTCCCTCCATCCTCACTGGGGTCTGCTGGGAACTGTCTGGACTCAAGCCCACCCCAGTTTCACCCTAAGGATTGCCTGTTCTGTAAAAGCTGCGCCCTGGAAATGAGAAAGCAGCTAAAGTGACACTCATGGGACTTGAACCCACAAACTTTGAATGTCTAGCTGGGCTCACATGAATCACTGCAGCTTAAAATAGTGATAGAAAAGTAGCCATGTTAGTCTAGGGTAGCTGAAACAAAATACAGAAAATAACCAGTTTCTTGCCATTTTAAATCAGAAAAGACATTATCTCAATGACTTAATTACCTGCATCCTGCTTCAAAAGCCTTTTAAAACTGCACTTTCAAAGGAATCCTCTGAACTGTTATTCATGCTAAAATTTGACACTTTACAGCGGGGTCCTAACAAAGACTCTAGTTATCTTACCCATTACAAAGATAGCTTCCCCAATTATAACCTCTAATATCATTAGCTCACAAATATTTACCTTCTCCCCCGCTCCCTGCAGCAAAGCCATGGGGGCGCTCTGAGATGGCCCCTGCCCTGCAGCCTGTCCCACCTGGCCACTGTCATGGACTCTCTGTGAGGTCATCACCTCCCAACCTCCTTTAGCCAATAAGCTGAGGGGCTGCAAAAGGCCCTTGTGATGTCACTGCCACACCCACCCGTGCCCGCCAGGGCTAATGTCCTGCCCCAGGCAGCCCCTTTGCATGGCTGAGCTGCTCCCAGGGGTGAAAGTGACACATTTCTTACAGGGAGTCCTGGGAGATGAAGCAGCTGGAGGGAGCCAGGAGAGCAGAGGCCAGTCTGAGAGCTGAGAGGTGCCCACTGCACTTTCCCACCCCAGGTCCCATGGTGTAAGGGGCAGCACTCAGGACTCTGAATCTTGCCATCTGAGTTCAAATATCAGTGGGACCTGCTGGGGCTCAGCTGGTTGTTACAAGGTTTAGAGGCTTCAGCTTCTATTCCCTGAGGTTCAAAGAAGAGAGTTTTGTTCCTCTTGCTGGGTGTCTGAGGCCACTGGAGCTCCATCTCCAGATGGAGCAGGCAGGTGGGAAAGGCCTGATGCCATCACAGCTGCAGGGCAGGTCACCTGAGCTCAGCCCGTGCTGGAGGCAGCCAGACAGTGTTAGCGGGTCAGAGGGGGGATTGGGGGAAGGGTCCTGAGTCCTGGCTCCCAGCCACACACCTTGTGTGACCAATGGCCCCTGCACAAAGTGCATTGTGGGAATAAGAGTTGGGGCAGCAGGAAAGGGGCCGGCCCCTCAGTACCAGGGCGCAGGCAGGAGATGATGGGAGTGAATCCTGCTACCTCTGCCATGGCTTGGCCCAGGAGGGCTGGGGTCTAGCAGCTTTTCAGCCCAGCTTTGTGGGAGGCCAAGTAGGAAGGAGCCTCTGGAGGCTGAGGGGGGAAATCTCGCTCCCCTGGGGTACAGAGCCCCCAGAAGGGTCCGAGGCCGGAGGTCAAATCAGTGAGGCAGGAGAGAAACCTAGAAGAGAAAACTTTATGATGCGTGCATGCAGGCTGTCACTTCCAAGAGTGAAGCAGCAGCCCTGACAGACAGATTCAGGGATCCTATATACAGAATGCTTAGACAGTTCAGTTGTTGATTGTTCTTCTTTAACATATCAAAGTCTCAGCAGAAGTACTCTGAGACTTCTGTTCACCCCAGGAGTGCTAGAAGTAAGTTTTTACAGTACACAAAGCCACATGAGAACTTGAGTGGAGGAGTCTACAAGGCAAACTGTGACAAAGATAAGGGTTTACATGGCAAATTGTGACAGACTAGGAGTATCCATGAACTTGAGATAGGGTTAGAGTTAATTTGATTTCTCTCTGTTACAGGGAGAGAGGCCTGGAAAACTTTTAACCCTTACAGCAGTTTTCTTTCAGAGAGTTTTGATTTCTGCACAGTCCCCCCCTTTGACACAATTGGAGTTATTTGATTTTCCCCACAAGGCTCATAGCCCCCTAGCCTGCTGTGTCTGTGGAAAGGGGGGAAGAGGACACATACCTCTCACTGGGGAACAGGGCGCATGGATCCCACTCGTTCCTGCAGAAAATGAAAGAGGCTGAGCATTTTGCAGAGAACAGGCCAGAGCCCTTCTCCTGTCCCTGGAGAGATGGAAATGGGGCCGTTCCTTATGGGGAAAGAAGTGGGTGTGTCGGGAGTGGGGTTCGAGTTCAAACCAGACTGTGACTAGCCAGCCCGTCTCTGGGCACCCAGGGGCTACATCTACACTGCAGGCTTCTTGCTCAAGAATGGCCGTTCTTGTGCAAAAACTTGAGGAGCATCTACACTGCACGCGCGTTCTTTCACAAGTAAATATATGGCAAAATGAAGGAAAAGGACTTCTTGTGCAAAAGTTATTCCTCTCCCCATGAGGAATAAACTCTCTTGTGGAAGAGCTCTTGCACAAGAAGGTAGTATGAATGGGGAAGAGTGTTTTTTTTATGCAAGAAACCCCCTTGGCTAAAATGGCCATCAGAGCTTTCTTGCACGAGAGAGCGTGCACACTGCCACGGACATTCTTGCGCAAAAGCACATGGCAGTGTGGACGTGCTCTTGCACAAGACATTTTGTTCAAGAACTCTTTCACAAAACAGTTCTTGTGTTAGAAGCCTGCAGGGTAGATGTAGCCAAGGGGTGTTTGGGTTTGTTACGAGCACTGAGCTTTGTACAACAGCCCAGGGAACATTGTGAAAAGCCAAAACCTTCCAGCCCTGGGTGTCCCCAGCCAGCCTGCGAGTGGCACAAAGGTTCCTGGCAGTGACGGCTTTGGGTAATTGGTAACAAACCCGAACTGCTCAGATGAGGTAGCCGAGTGGTTAAGGCGATGGACTGTTAATCCGTTGTGCTCTGCATGCATGGGTTCGAATCCCATTCTCATCGGGTGTTTGCAGCCCTTCCTCTTGCTTCTCCCAGATCTCTCTTCAGTTCAGTGCCAGCCCCTCCTGTACCCCTGCCTGCCCCAGCCCCTCCCACTGCAGCCTGGGGAAAGGGGAAATCTCCACAGAAACACTCCCACCTGGGACCCTCAATCCCTTCTGCCCTCAAGGGGAAACCTCACAAAGGAGATTCCAGGCAGCCAGGCCAGGGGGGTCTCTGAGATGCCCCAGCCCTGCAGCCTGTCCCACCTGGCTGTTGCTATGGCCCCTCTGTGAGGTCACAGCCTCCCAACCAATGAGCTGAGGTGCTGCACAAGGCCCTTGCGATGTCACTGCTGCCTTGCAGGCTCATGTCCTGGCCCTGGCCAGCCCCTTGGCATGTGTGAGCTGCTCCCCCTCCCCCCGTCACTCAGGGCTGGTTCTGGGGCTCACGCAGGGAACATCAGAGGCTGCTCAGGGTGCCACATGCCCCCAAGGTCGCTTTTTAAATGTCAGGGCAAGCCAGGATCTATCCCGTCCCTTCTGCAAGACCCCACCCCTTTGCTGAGCCCCTGCCCTCCCCAAACCTTTCCATGGACTCTTGGTTACTAATGGACACTTGCCACTAATGACACAATCACACCCCAGCCATTTTGCTAGGGCTGCAGCTGGGGAGAACAGGTCCTGATGAAATGCTTCCCAGGATACTCAAAGAGCTGATTGAGGAGGTATCTGAGCCTTTAGCTATGATTTTTGAAAAATCATGGCAGACAGGGGAGATTCCAGAAGACTGGAAAAGGGCAAATATTGTGCCCATCTATAAAAAGGGGAATAAGAACAACCCAGGAAACTACAGACCGGTCAGTTTAACGTCTGTCCCAGGGAAGATAATGGAGCAGGTAATTAAGGAAATCATATGCAAACACTTGGAAGGTAATAAAGTGATAGGGAATAGCCAGCATGGGTTTGTGAAGATATTGGGATAGAGAGTACGCTTATTAAGTTTGCAGATGATACCAAACTGGGTGGGATTGCAACTTCTTTGGAGGATAGGGACATAATTCAAAATGACCTTAGCAAGTTAGAGAAATGGTCAGAGGTAAACAGGATGAGGTTTAATAAAGAGAAATGCAAAGTGCTCCACTTAGGAAGGAACAATCAGTTCCATACATACAAGATGGGAAGCGACTGTCTAGGAAGGAGCATGGCGGAAAGAGATCTAGGGGTCATAGTGGACCACAAGTTGAATATGAGTCAACAGTGTGATGCTGTAGCAAAAAAAGCAAATATGATTCTAGGTTGTATCAACAGGTGTGTTGTAAGCAAAACTCGTGAAGTCATTCTGCCGCTCTACTCTGCACTAGTTAGGCCTCAGCTGGAGTACTGTGTCCAGTTCTGGGCACCACATTTCAAGAAAGATGTGGAGAAATTGGAAAGGGTACAGAGAAGAGCGACAAGAATGATTAAAGGTTTAGAGATCATGACCTATGAAGCCAGGCTTCATGAACTGGGCTTGTTTAGTTTGGAAAAAAGAAGATTAAGGGGGGACATGATAGAGGTTTTCAAATATCTAAAAGGATGTCACAAGAAGGAAGGAGAAAATTTGTTCCTCTTGGTTTCTGAGGACAGGACAAGGAGTAATGGGCTTAAAGTGCAGCAGGGGAGGTTTAGAGTGGACATTAGGAAAAAATTCCTAACTGTCAGGGTGGTCAAATATTGGAATAAATTGCCAAGGGAGGTGGTGGAATCTCCCTCTCTGGAGATATTTAAGAACAGGTTAGATAGACATCTGTCAGGGATGGTGTAGACGGCTCTTGGTCCTGCCTTGAGGGCGGGGGGCTGGACTCGATGACCTCTCGAGGTCCCTTCCAGTCCTATTATTCTATTATTCTATGATTTAAATCATTAAATGATTAAGCATTTGAACCGTCTCATGTTTGTTGATCAAACATAAATAAAGGAAAACATTGCGGCCAGCACACAAGGCTTCAGTGTCGCTTTATTTATGGCAGGGGAGGGGAACCTTTTCTGGGTCAGGGGCCACTGACCCACATAAAAATCAGGGGCCACAAAAGTGAGACACAAAGAAACTCCTCCAAAGGCCCCCAGCCCTATGTGATGTGGCCCCCAACTCAGTCACGTCCCTCCTCTGGTGTTCCAGCCCCATGGCGTGAGGGGAAGGGACAGGCAGGACTGAGGTTCACATTTACTTTTTCTGGGGCAGCAGAACGAGTGGATTTTGTGAACCTGCTTAGTCTATTGGCTTTCTAATCGAAAACCTGAACCACTCAGCCGCCTCAGCTCTGATCTTAGCAGTGTCAGAGGTCCGGGGAAACTGGTAAATAATCCCAGTGCCCAGGCCTGACAGCACCTGCCCCACAGAATTCACACAGCAAACCTGGCTCCCCAAGCATAGGAGGAGCTTGGGGGCTCATTGCTGGGCCGTGGGGTGAAGCATTAAACAGCGCCCTCCTGTGGGGCTGTGAGTGTTGCTGTCCCTGCTGTACAGACAGGGCCATGGAGGCAGGGAGAGATTCACTGAACAGGCCAAGGTCACCTAGCGAGTTAGAGCCAAGATCTGCCCCCAGCGTCCTGCCCCTCCCACCGACATGCTGACTCCCTCGCTGCCAGGGGCTGTTTGCATTGGCCTCTTCCCTCTGGAACCAGGTTTAAGCCACAGCTGAGGCTCTGGGCAGGGGGCTGGGTATGGGGGTGTCTGAGTGTGGGAGGGGGAGCGTGTGTTCCTCTAGTTCAGCTTCTCCCTTTCTTCTACCCCAGCAATTACCCTGCTGCAAAGCAGAGTGGAGAAATGAGGGGTGCTGTGAGTGGGTGTGCAACAGGCCGGGTCTTGGACTTTTAAGCTGTAGCCATTAGTGTGAGCTAGACTAGTCATTCCAAGGCTGTGGGTTCAAATTCCACTGGAGTCACTTTAGCTGCTCTCTGATTTCCAGAGCAGCTTTTACAGAACAGACTGGACCTGCCCCTGTTGCATGATGAGAGTGTCAGGAAGCTTGTGATCCCAAGACCTCTGTGTGAGACTCCCCTCGGGCGGGGGGGAGTCACAGCTCACAGGAGAGAGCCCCTGGGTACCACACACGGGCCACGGAGATCTGCTCCATCGTCAGCTGGATGCGAGAGACGTGCCTGAGACTCCTGGTGGGTGTGTGGGCCCTGCCCTGCCCTTCCTTGAAAAAGACGGGACAAACACAGGCCGGTTGACGGGGCTGTGACACTCCAGCAGCGGGGCCGTCCAGCCTTTCAGCTGGATTCAGACCAGGCTGGTTGGAGCCTCTTGCGCTCACCAAGGGGGATTCTGCACTTGCTGCCTTGGGAGCCAGGGTCACATTGCAGAGCTCCCCCAGGGCAGGGTTTGGGTCTCAGGGTTTGGGTTGGAGTCCCTGGGACAGGGGAGGGGAGTTTGGTCTCTTCCTGAGTGCACAGAATTAACAAGAGAGTATTCCTTCCCCTGCAGCAATCTGAGTTGGCTAAAGAGTTAGTAACAGAATATTTTCCCAAGTTTAAATTGAGAAAAGAAAAGCCTCTGTGGTGTAGTGATCACTGTGTTTGTTTAACATACAGCAGCTCCTTAGTTCAAAGCCCTATAGAAACACAGGTTCTTGAGGTGCCCTCTCTGATGGGCCAGGCATGTTCTACTCTGAGCTGGGGGTCTCAGGGCTTGGGTCCCTTGTTGCCCTACTCAGGGTTGTGCAGAGGTGTCCTAGAAGCTCTGCTCAAAGGCTCTTTCACAGGCGAGTTCTTCTTGCTGGTCTCCTTCTTGGACCCCAGTTTATATAGTGAAAATTGAGTCCTGCTTAACAATATCTTAACCAATTATTTTAGTATAATTTTACTAACCAGTCATAAGACACTATTGTGATTTACCTACCCAATCATACTCCACCACCTTAGTTGATTTACATCTAGCAAAATTAATTATACAGCAGACAGAAACAGATCCAAACCAGACAGCGACCACACAGACAAACAATGGGAAAGGGAGGACAAGAATCATAGAATGCCCATTGCACAACCACAACTATTGATAAGCAGTTTCTTGCCGGACAAAACGGTGTTTAACTAAGTTTTCTCTACCCATCTTGAGATCTGTTTCTTATCTGGTACCAGTGGGTGCCATTAGGTCAGGATCCCCTTCTCACAGCCTAGTGTGACACTATTTCAGTGTCATTTAGCTGGAATGTGAGTATGTGACTCCAGGCTTTACAGCTAATTGCTGCTGCTCTTGAGTCTGGCTGCAGAAGAAGGCTTTAGCTTAGACCTACTGAATAGCGACAGGCCTTCCAACAGGGTTACAGAGAAACCACATTGTTACAGATGACCTTTCCAGGCCAAAGATAGAAGGAAACCCTCAGGGGTGTTTCTAGACCAAGGTTCATTCAATTGATTTGTTTTTTTGTGGACTTGACCCTTCCACACCCCCAGAGACTCTAGAACAAAGAAGACACATGAGAAGAACCCAACTTTCTTCCTTTTGCTGTGACATGGATGGATCTAGCTCAGGTTTCACTCAGGGGGTCTGTCTGCATGTGAAGTACCTGTGACAGCACCTGTGCTCCTCTGCCCCTCATCAGCAATGCCATATACTTGGGGGAGCAGTTGCCCTGAGACTTGCAGTAGGAATAACCTGGACAAACCAGCCTTTGTCAAGCACCCTTCGATAGCTCAGCTGGCAGAGCGGAGGACTGTAGCGTGTGCTTGGCAAGTGATCCTTAGGTCGCTGGTTCAACTCCAGCTCGAAGGAGTGATTCTTTTCCCTCCAGCCTGGCCTTAGCAGAAGGCAACCAAGGTGGTTGCCTTGGGTCCATGTCTTCAGAACCCTGAACTGCAATTGACAAAACAATGGTGGGGAGGAGCTGCCAATCACATTTCTTGGGCTGTGCAGGTTCTGTCCACGCACAAAAGTTCTTTGGGAACAATGGCCGTTATTCCACAATAACAATGCAAGAGTCTACACAGCAATTCCGTTATTTTGAAATAATTCTGAAGTATCAGACGGCTTATTCCGACTTCTGCAAACCTCATGCTACAAAGAATAACACCTGTTCCCAATTAGCTATTTCAAAATAAGGCCTGTGTAGATGCACCACTGCTGCCAGTTTGAACGAGCACCTTCTTGTGGATATACTAACTTATTCTTCTGAGACAGGTCGTCTACACTGGGGAGCCTGCCTCAGACTATTCTGAGGTTTCCCTGCAGTGTAGACGTGCTAGTTCGAAATAAACTATTTTGGAATCACTATTCAAGGACAGCTTATTCCAAAATAAATGTGCCGTGTAGTCATAGCCAGAGGGATGAAGCAGCAGGAGGAAAGCCAGGAGTGCAGAGGCCAGCCAGAAAACTGAGTGTCCCCAATGCCCATGAAGCAGTCAGTGTGTAGGTCCCATGGTGTAAGGGGCAGCACTCAGGACTTTGAATCCTGCAATCTGAGTTCAAGTCTCAGTGGGACCTGCTGGTTTGAGCTTGTTGTTGTGAGATTTTTTCACACTGCACAGCTATGTCTATGCTGCAGGCTTTTTGGGCAAGAATGGCCATTCTTGTGCAAAAACTAGCGGAGTGTTTACCCTGCATGTGCATTCTTGTGCAAGAAAATGTACAGTAAACCATTGGAAAAGAGGGCTTCTTGCACAAGAAGGCAGTATGCACAGGCAAGAGGGATTTCTTGTACCTAAAACAGCCATTAGAGCTTTCTTGCACAAGAGAATGTCCACAGATGCTCTTTATAAGGAGATAAACCATTTCATAGATCTGGAAGGAACTTTGAGAGGTCATCTAGTCCAGTCCCCACGCTCATGGCAGGGCTAAGAGCCATCCCTGACAGATTTGTCTCAGATGTCTATAAATGGCCCTTTCAAAGATTAAACTCATAACCCTGGGTTTAACAGGCCAAGGCTCAAAACACTGAGCTATTTCACCCTCTTGGACCAAACTGCATGGCAGTGTGGATGTGCTCTTGAGCAAGAACTCATGCCGAGAACAGTGCTCCCTGTGCACTGGCCTTTTATCTGGGTACTGGCAGGGGGGTGAGAGGTGGCAGGTATTGATGGGTAACAGGTTCAAAGGCGCATACAGAGAAGCCAGCAACTGCATCTCTGCAAGTGACCTCACTTTACATACCTCAGCTTTTCAGAAACACTCTCCTGCTGTCTGCACTGAACACCAGTGTTAGCTACTGAGGGGTCCTGTCTGGGGGGAAATGGCAGTTCCAGGGGACACTTGTCCAGTGTTCAAACATCTCACAGATAACATGGCAAGAAGGAAGCCAAAGAGACTTGCACCTACTAGGAAACGTCACAACTACCACCTTCAATGGGACTTGAACCCACAATCCTGTCATTAGGACACCAATGCATTGTCCATTAGGCCACAGTAGTGGCACTAAAGTGACAGAAATTCCCTCTTCCAAATACACATTCCTCGACTTTTAGATGGCAGATTCGAGCTGTTGGAAGGAGCCAGAAACACAGGAAGGGCTGAAAATCAGCTCTCAGGAGGCACCTCCAGCTGCCCCCAGAGTGTGGGTCACCCCACACTAGCCATGGGCGAAACTCAACACCTTGACATCTCGTCTCCCACCCAAAGCCAGGGGCTTGTCTCCCACAGCCGCAGCCTCAGCAGGGAGCCGCACTGGTGCTCACGCTGCTCCTGGGAAAAGGAACGGGTCCCACAGGGGCTGGGGCTGGCGGGGAACGGGCAGTTGTCACTGAAGGGGAAGGATAAAACGCAGCCACATTGCTGAGGGCAGGGAGAGCAGCAGGTGCTGGGCTGGTGGCACTGTGGGACGGCCCCGGGGGAGCTCTGCAATGTGACCCTGGCTCCCAAAGCAGCAAGTGAAGAATCCCCCTCGATGAGCACAAGAGACTCTGACCAGTCTGGTCTGAATCTGGCTGAAGGGCTCAAGTGCCCGAGTGCTGGAGTGTCAGAGGTCAGAAAGACATAGGAATAAGTAAACAAAGTTCACCACAAGGCACCACTGGGAGCTGAACCCAGGATCTCCTGTTTACTAGACAGGTGCTTTAGCCAGCTAAGCCATGGTGCCTTCCTCAGGAAGTCTGCTGAAACTGTTCTACTCTATGGTCCCAGACAACACCTTTGCCTCCCAAAGTGCAGCCATTCCCCATTTCCCTCCCGCCCTGGCAGTGTCTGGCTCTCTAGGCACAGAAGGCTACAGCTCAGTGGGCAGAGGCTCTGACATGCACATCTCCCCCAGCTGCTTGGCCTGGGGAGTTGGCCTTGAGCTTTAGCACTGCTGAGGGGAGGGGGAAGTGCAGCAAACATTGATTGTCTGGATTGTAAACCCCTGGCTCTCAGGGTTTGGGTTGGAGACCTAGGTGGAGGCCTGGCCTGGCCTCCTACAGGTTGGTCCTTTCCTGAGGGCACAGAATTAAGAGAATTCCTTTGCCCTGCACAAACTGAGTTGGCCAAAGAGTAAGTAACAAATTTTTTGTTCACATACAAGTAGAGGAGATCGGTCTCTCACAGTAGTGGTGGCCAAGTGGTTAAGGAGTTTGATTAGAAACCCCTTGCAACCTCACTCAGAGGCTCCTGACAAGTCTGTCTCCTGTGTCCCTCAGTCCCAGTGTGTGCATGATTTCATAGCTGAGGAAACGCTTTTTCCCTGCCAATCCTTCCTGAGCAAGCTGTATCCTTCTGTGCCAATATTCCAGTCATGTGTATTATCCCACCAAGTCCCTGTGATACCAACTTCTTCCTGCTTATTACCCATCATTCCTGTGTGTCTATACCAGCATCTAAGATACAGATTAGAGTTTTCTTCCCAGTAGTCCGGTGTTGCTCCTTTATCTCTGCAGTTACTGCCTGTGATCTCTCCCATTTCTGGCCCATCTCCCAGGTCTCAATGTTATTCACTCACCTGTGGGCTTTGGTCACCTGCCCCCATCATACCTAGTTTAAAGCCTCCTCACTAGGTTAGCCAGTCTGCACCCAAATACTCTTCCCTTCCTCGACAGGTGAACCCCGTCCCTGCTGAGCAGCCCTTCCTGCAACGGCATCCCATGGGCAAGGAAGCCAAAGCCCCCTGCCCACGGAGCTGTAGCTTTCTGTGCCCAGGGGGCCAGACACCACCAGGGCAGGAAGGCTGGAGGGAAATGGCTGCATGTTGGGAGTTAAAGGTGTTGTCTGGAACCTTAAAGTAGAATTTTACACCAGTATGTGAGGGGGGCACCGTGGCTTAGCTGGCTCCGGGGTCTCAAGCAGAACACGGGGAGGGGGGCACATGTCTCTTTGAGGCAGGTTCCTCACTCCCACGTCCCAGACATGTACTGTGGCACAAAGAGGAAGGGTCCCTGCACAAAGTGGCTATGTCCAAATTGGCATGATTTTCAGAAAAGCATGTCTAGATTGGCAGGATGCTTTTCCGCAAAAGCACTTTTTGCGGAAAAGTGTCCATGGCCAATCTAGACGCGGTTTTCTGCAAAAAAGCCTCGCTTGCCATTTTCGCCATCGGGGCTTTTTTGTGGAAAACAGTACTGTGCTGTCTACACTGGCCCTTTTGCGCAAAAGTCTTTCGGAAAAAGACTTTTGCCTGAACAGGAGCAGCATAGTATTTCCGGAAAAGCACTGATGATCTTACATGAGATCGTCAGTGCTTTTCCGGAAATTCAAACGGCCAGTGAAGACAGCTGGCAAGTTTTTCCGCAAAATCACATGATTTTGCGGAAAAACTTGCCAGTCTAGACACAGCCAGTGTGTCACAGGGATAAGCGTTAGCCCCAGGAACAAGCACAGCCCTGCAGAAGAGACACCCCTGGTCTGGAGCCAACAAACCCAGGAGCCGCACAACTCAGGATCCCCAAGGACACTGACACAGACTCCCTGGCACAGGAGAATCCCAAGCCTCAGTTCTGCCGGCCAGCGGTTTCCCCTCTTCCGCTTCTTGTCAGCTCCCTGCAAAACACCTCACAACGGTAGGTGAGGCTGAGTGTGGATAAACCCAGCTGTGCTGTAGAGCGGCTGTTAGGTGTGGAAATGAATGGGCTCTTTTGGCCTCCCTGAGCAACTCACACATGTAAGAAAACTGCAGTTGAAGTTGTTTGCATGGGAGTCAGGATGGCCGAGTGGTCTAAGGTGCCAGACTCAAGGTTCTGTGCTTCTCTCAGTTGGGTGTTCTGGTTTCTCAATGGAGACATGGGTTCAAATCCCACTCCTGACATATCCTCCATTTTGTATCTAGAGAAGTGACCTCATTTCCCTCTCTCACATGACATTGTAGAAGCACTTGCTCAGCATTTCTCTGAGGCTGCATCTACCCAGCAGTGTTCCTTGGGAATAACGGCCATTATACTGCAATAACAATGGGAGCATCTACACAGGAATTCCATTATTCTGACTTCTGAGGATTATTCTGTTATTCTGACCAGTGGTCTGAGGAGCCAGGAGGTTTCCAGGCTGCAGACAGACAAGCCCACAGGCAAAGACAAAGCAAAGTCCCAGCCACTTCCTGCTCAGCCCAGCGGGATCTCTGTGTGGCCCCCAGACCTTTTATTTGCCTTTGCCCAGGTGCAGGGGCCCAGATTCAGCAACACTCACAGGCCCCACAGGAGGAGGCTGGTTTGCTGCTTCACCCCACGGCCCAGCAATGAGCCCACAGACTCCCCCTGTGCTCTGGAAGCCAGGTTTGCCGTGTGAATTGTGTGGGGGCAGGTAACATCAGGCCTGGGCACTGGGATTATTTACCAGTTTCCCTGGGGGCCCTGCTGTTTTCACAGCACAAATATCTTTCCCATCCCCCCTGAGTCGTCCCTTTCCCAAGCTGAGAAGAAGAAGTTCCCTGAACTCCTGGGAGCTGCTGTTCCAAAGAAGAGGCATTTCCCGTGGAAAAGATGGTCAAGCCCAATCCCCTACACAGAGCCCCAGAAAATACCAATGGACACTGGGCGCTTGTAAAGCTCCCTCTCGGGCAGCGCTACAGAATGGATACGGCTGGCCATCGGGCTGACTAACCCATCAATAGACGAGTCCCCGTGAGACTTCTCAGCCCAAGTGCAGAGACTGTGGAGTCTCCCACTCCCAGCCCAGTGGCAGAGGGGCAGCGCCCTGAGGAGGCAGGTCCTGAGGCAGCGGAGACCTTTGAAGGGAACGGAGACGTAAGGTCAGAAGGAAGGAGAACAAGTCACCTCTTCCCAGGTGAGATGTGGTGGGAAACTCCCAGATCCGGTGCAAGCCGAGCTCCAAGGGCTGGTTCCTGCCTGGTGGCTCCTTGCAGGGCCTGGCTTGAGAAGCACCAAGGAGCCGTGTGTGTCCAGGAGAAAGGGTGCAGAAGGAACATGGATGAAGGAGCAGGGTGGGGGAGCAGGAACAAAGGAGGGTGGCAAAGGAAGCTGGGGGTGCTGGGTGAGAAGAAAGCCAGGGGAATGGGGTGGCTGGGGTCTGGGCATGAGGCGGGACATTACGTGGCTTTGTGTCCACTTGTACCAAAGGTGACAGCCACACTGCCCCAAAGGTGAACAGCCTCAGTAGTGGCACTTCCAGGGTGGGCCCTGGACTGCGTGGCTGCAATGACCTGGTCTCAGGCAAGGCACCACTGAGAAGTCTCAGCCCCCCCCCCTCCACGTTCTCCTATTTCAGCCTAACCTGCTGAGCTGTCTCCCACAAGCTCCTGAAAGCCAGCACACATTCTGCCAAACCCTGCACCAGGTGGCAGGCCCTGGAACTGCCTTGTGGGCACCCAGGGGAACCGCAATAATAGAAGATGCTGTGTTTCTGCCTGGCTTTGAACCAGGGACCGTTTGCGTGTTAGGCAAATGTGATAACCACTACACCACAGAAACACACTTAAAATGTTTTCTGCTACTGCACTTAAGCTTGGGCAAATATTCAGTTGCTAACCCTTTGGCCAACAGAGATTGCTGCAGGGCAAAGGAATTCTCTGTTGTCTATTTTGTGCTCTCAGGAAGGGACCAAACTGAAGGAGGCCGGGCCCCCGCCTGGGGACTCCAACCTAGACCCTGAGACCAAGGGGTTTACAAGCCTAATAATAAAAGTTCGCTGCATTTCTTCCATCCCAGGGAATCACAAGGGCATGTGGTGCTGGCTCTCCTGTCCCAGCAATTGCAGTCAGAGCCCTGCCTTGCCAGCGCCAGTCACAGCAGCCTCTGCACCTGCTCCAGGCTTGTGGTTTCCTTCTTCCTAACACTCCTCCCCAATCAGCCTTTTCCTGAACCAGCAGTTCCATGGATGGCCAGGGGAGGCCTCTTCTGTGTTCCCCAGAAGGACATAGGAAAATGCCAGCACATGCTGCAATAAATCATCATTGGGAGTTGAACCCAGGATCTCCTGTTTATGAGGCAGACGCTTTAGCCAGCAAAGCCATGGTGCTTCCCTCTAAAACCTCTTTACAATGGTTCTTTATATTTCCAGACAACACCTTTGACTCCCAAAGTGCAGCCATTCCCCAATTCTCTCCTGCCTTCCCGCCCTGGTGGGGTCTGGCCCCCTGGGCACAGAAAGCTACAGCTCCATGGGCAGGGGCCTTTGCTTCCTTGATGCTGTTGCAGGAAGGGCTGTTCAGCAGGGACGGGGTTCACCTGTCGAGGAAGGGAAGAGTATTTGGGTGCAGACTGGTGAGGAGGCTTTCAAGTAGGTTTGAGGGGGGCAGGTGCCCAAAGCCCACAGGTAAGTGAACAACATGGACACCCGGGATAGAAATGGGAGAGAGCAGGGGCTGTAACAGCAGAGATAAAGGAGGGACGCGGGACCACAGGGAAGTAAACTCTAAGCTGCTCCCTATGAGGCAAAAGGGACACCCCCAGCACTGCGGAAACCAGCCTGTTGCCTTCTGGAAGAGGAAAGGAGGCCTGAGGAAGCACTTAGCCTCTGGCTGGCTCTGCCTGTGGAAAAGAGGAAGCAGCAAACATCTATCACTGGAGAAAATGGGTATTGATGGCACTGTCTTTCACATGCAAAGCGAGCGCTCTACCACTCAAGCTAATACCCTTCCCTGTGAAGAATTTTCCTGCCCCACCCTCCTTGTTCCAGAGCTCACAACGTCCCTTCTGATAAACCCTCATATAAAACTCGGCAAATACCCAGAGAAGTTGCGGTTCCCTTTACAAGACTGCACAGCTCAGTTCCAATCAGCCGGTCTTCCCTAGAGCCCGGAACATCGACTGTGGCAGCGTCGCTCTTACGCCCAGTGTAGACAGGGCCTGAGAGTGTCACAAACCAGCCCCGGGCACATTCCTGGCTAGGACCAGTCACAGTCTGGGCTCAGTGAGGGTCCGTCCTACCTGAGACGTGTGTGACACAAAAGCCTCCTGTTCCCTGCCCAGTCCCCAACACTGGCTGCAGACCCAGTGATAGTTGGTGCCTTGGCTGCTGTCCCTGCTGGCAGGGAGCTGTCCCGCACCTGCAGTTCATCCCCCTCCCAGAGAGGCAGCAGCTCTGTGAGGGGGAGAAGCCGGGGAATTTCCCTGCATGTGTAAAACCATCACTGCCGGCCCAGGCTGGGCCAGTGCACTGGCATCCCTCATGTCTGGAGCCCTCAATATTGGTGCCCAGGACAAAACTCGCTCCACTCCTGGAACAGGAACAGCGACTAGCAGTGAGGCCCCTCCCTGGCAGCACCGTGTCAGACAGTTTCTTCTCGGAAGATACAAGTTCCATGCGGGGGGGGGTCTTTGCCGGATGAACGTGCCTGAGGAAAGAAGCTGGAAGCGCAACAGACACACAAAAGGGGATGAGGGACAGTTTGAGTCACACACACGGCAGGGGGCACAGCTCAGCCAGGGACCTTATCCACTCACAGAGCTTCACAGCTTCTCCACCCCCCAAACCCCACCAGGCAAACTGCCCCATGGGCCTCGCCTGCACCCTGCTCAGGGCCTGGGGATTTTCTGTCCCTTTGCCAGACCAAATAACTAGCCCCCCCCACCACCACCAGTGATCTGGAGTCTTTGCCTCTCATGGGCCTTCTCATCCTCAGGCTCCGTTTTGTCTCCAGACAGACCCTGCTCTGCTACAGCCACCTCTTGCTGTCTGTCACTCCTGGGCCTTCTAGAGCAAAATGCACCTCTTCATTCTGACTTTGAATACACAGGCTTTTAGCAACCACACCTGCATTTGCTAGGGAGGGGTCTGAACAGTTTTTGCAGAGAGAGAGAGAGCACACCAGCCACCATGGATCAGCCTTGATAACTGTCTCAGAGAGCGACGAGGAGTCCTGTGGCCCCTTATAGACTAACTGAAGTGTAGGAGCATAAGCTTTTGTGGGCAAAGACCCACTTCGTCAGATGCATGTAGTGGAAATTTCCAGAGGCAGGAATAAATATGCAGGCCAGGATCAGGCTGGAGATGACCAGGTGGATCCACTCAAGGAGGATGAGGCCCACTTCTAGCAGCTGATCTGGAGGTGTGAATTCCAAGAGAGCAGAAGCTGCTTTTGTAGTTAGCAAGCCATTCACAGTCTTTGTTTAATCCAGAGTTGATTGTGTCAAACTTAAAGATGAACTGTAGCTCAGCAGTTTCTCTTTGAAGTCTGGTCCTGAAGTTTTTTTGCTGCAGGATGGCTACTTTTAGATCTGCAATTGTGTGTCCAGGAAGATTGAAGTGTTCCCCTACAGGTTTTTGTATGTTGCCATTCCTAATATCAGATTTGTGTCCATTGATTCTTTTACGTAGGGACTGTCCTGTTTGGCCGATGTATATAGCAGTGGGGCATTGTTGGCACATGATGGCATATATTACGTTGGTGGATGTGCAGGAGAATGTACCAGTGACAGTATGGCTGATCTGGTTAGGTCCTGTGATGGTGTTGCTGGTGTATATATGTGGGCAGAGTTGGCACCGAGGTTTGTTGCAAGGATTGGTTCCTGAGTTCGAGTTATTATGGTGCGGTGTGTAGTTGCTGGTGAGAATATGCTTCAGGTTGGCGGGTTGTCTGTGGGCAAGGACCGGCCTACCTCCCAAGGCCTGTGAGAGCGAGGGATCATTGTGCAGGATGGGCTGAAGATCACTAATGATGCGTTGGAGAGGTTTTAGCTGGGGACTATAGGTGATGGCCAGTGGTGTTCTGTTGGTTTCTTTCTTGGGCTTGTCCCGTAGCAGGAGGCTTCTGGGTACACGTCTGGCTCTGTCAATCTGTCTCCTCACTTCCTCGTGTGGGTATCGCAGTTTACAGAATGCTTGTTGAAGGTCTTGTAGGTGTAGGTCTCTGTCTGAGGGGTTGGAGCATATGCGGTTGTACCTCAGTGCTTGGCTGTAAACAATGGATCGTGTGGTGTGTCCGGGATGGAAACTGGAGGCATGCAGGTAAGTATAGCGGTCGGTAGGTTTTCTGTATAGGGTGGTATTGATATGACCGTCACTTATTTGTATCGTGGTGTCCAGGAAATGGACCTCCCGTGTAGATTGGTCCATGCTGAGGTTGATGGTAGGGTTGAAGCTGTTGAAATCATGATGAAATTCTTCCAGAGTCTCCTTCCCATGGGTCCAGATGATGAAGATGTCATCGATGTAGCGTAGGTAGAGAAGGGGTGTAAGTGGACGAGAGCTAAGGAAGCGTTGTTCCAGGTCAGCCATAAAAATGTTGGTGTATTGTGGGGCCATGCGGGTGCCCATAGCAGTGCCACTGGTCTGGAGGTATATGTTGTCACCAAATCTGAAATAGTTGTGTGTGAGGATAAATTCATTCACAGAGTTCAGCCACCAGTTGTGCTGTGGCATCATCAGGAATACTTGTACTCCATCTGCATGTGGGATGTTTGTGGGATGTTTGTGTAGAGAGCCTCTACATCCATGGTGGCTAGGATGGTGTTTTCTGGAAGATCACCTATGCATTGTAGTTTTTTCAGGAAATCCGTAGTGTCACGGAGGTAACTGGGAGTGCTGGTGGCGTAGGGTCTGAGCAGAGAGTCCACATAGCCAGACAGTCCTTCAGTAAGAGCACCAATGCCCGAGATGATGGGGCGTCCGGGATTTCCAGGTTTGTGGATCTTGGGTAATAGATAGAACAACCCTGGTCGGGGCTCTAAAGGTGTGTCGATTTGTTCCTGTGTTTGTTTAGGGAGTGTCCTGAGCAGATGGTGCAGTTCCTTAGTGGGATCTGAGGAAAGTGGCCTGTAGAATTTGGTATTGGAGAGTTGTCCGGCAGCCTCCTTTAGGTAGTCAGGCCTGTTCATGATGACAACAGCACCTCCTTTGTCAGCCTCTTTGATTATGATGTCAGAGTTGTTCCAGAGGCTGTGGATGGCATTGTGTTCTGCACGACTGAGGTTACCAGGCAAGTGATGTTGTTTTTCCACAATTTCTGCCTCAGAGAGCCAAAGAATGCCAATGAGAGGAAACTGTCACCCCAGGTGGGATTTGAACCCACAATCCCTGGCTTAGAAGGCCAGTACCTTGTCCATTAGGCCACTGGGGTACACAGAAAACAGTGCCAGGGACAGAAATTCACCCTTCTAAATGTCCCTTCTTCGGCTTTTAGCTCCTTATTAAGCCCCTTTGAAGAAGCCAGATACACAGAAAGGGCTGATCTCATCCCTCTGAAATCAGCTTTCCATGGGTATCAGTAGCTGGCTCCAAGTCATGGCTTCCCCAGGCTGGCACCGAGGGGCATTATCAGCTTTGTCACGTGGGAGTTGGGCTCATCCCAGGTACAGGCTGGTCAGCAGCAGCACTTGCACTTACCTGGGCACCCAGGGGAGCAGCAATAAGGTCCTAATTTTAAGAGGAATAAGGGATCTTCCGGAAAAGGTTTATTTTCTGAAAGATCCCTGTCTAGACTGGCGCTTTTTTCCAGCAAAGCCCCAAGCCGGAAAAAAGCGGAGGCCATGTTCATGCAAATGCCATGGGGAAAATTTAAATCCCCGTGGCATTTGCAATTCCAAAGTGTCTCATTAGCATCCCTTTTCTGGAAAAGGGTGCCAATGTAGACACAGACATTGGGTTTCGAAATTTGCCTAGGTTTTTCCAGAAGGACAGTGCAGTGTAGACACAGCCTGAGTGTTGCTCAGCACTGGTAGGAGACAGGGAGGGACAAAACAGTCTAAAAGCACCTGCAGCCTTTCAGAACAACCCCTAGGACCAGCCCTTCCCTCCACCCTCACTGGGGTCTGCTGGGAATTGCCTGGATGCCAGCCCACCCCAGTGTCAGCCTAAGGATTGACTGGTCTGTAAAAGCTGCATGAATGTCTAGCTGTGCTCACATTTACCATTACAGCTTAGAAGTCCAACGTGCTTTCCATTGCATGACAGAGCCTGATCGACTACTGAGTTTGATATTTCCACTCTCTGCTTTTCAGCATGGCAATTGCTGGGGGTCTGTCGCTTTTGGGAGAGGAGGTAGGAAGAAGGAGGCAGCCACTGAAATTAAAGGATAAGAGCTGAGCATGGAGACATTGATCCCACTACCTCTTGTATGCTAAGGAAGCGCTCTACCACTTGAACTAATTCCCCTTCCTGCAACAGGGCCTGCTGCCTCACCCACCTTGTTCCAGAGCCCACAACATCCCTGCAGCTGCCCAAAGCTCCTTTCTGTGCCCATCCCGCGCCCTGTTCTGGGTGTGGGCATCTGCAATCTCTGCAGCCCGTAGGACCGATTCGGGCTCTCGATCACACACAGCCGCCCTGACCTCGTCAGGCACCACATTCAGAAACTGCTCCAGGGTGACCAAATCCAGCAGTTTCTCATAATCCCCATTTACTTTTGCCCCCATCACCCACCTTTTAACAAAGCCCATCAGCTTATGGGCACATTCCACATAAGAACAATCATTGGACATCCTAAAACTCCTGAACTTAACCCGGTGGGATTCAGGGGTAACCCTGAACCGCCTCAGTGCATAGTCCTTAAACCGCCCGTAGTCCCATGCTTCCTCCTCCCCCATGTCATTGAATACCTCCCTGGCCTTGCCAGTCAGTTTGGTCATCAGGACAGGCCTGCGCTGCTCGTCTGGGATCCGGTTCACGTTGCAGATGCGCTCGAAGGTGGCCAAAAACTCCTCGATATCGTCACTATCGCTGTAGACGGGACAGATCCTCTCCCAACTCTTGTTGGCAAGCGGGGCTGGGCTCGCAGGTTGCTGGACCCTTTGTTGTGCCTCCAGTATCTGGAGTTGGCGCCGCTGGGAACTCTCCTCCGCCGCCCTCTCCTCCATGCGCCGTGCGTGGTCCTGGGCACGTATCTCTGCCAGGGCCCTCTCGTGTTCTAGCTCCCTTTCTCTCGCTGCCTGCTGCCTCTTGATTTCCTCCGTACCCGCATCTGTAGCCTCGGGTGGGGGCTGCCCCTTGGCCCGCAGGTCGTCCTGCAGCAGCAAAATTGTCAGCTGCTGCTTAGTAGTCTTCTGTAGGAAGCCAATGCCCCTCTGTGAGCACAAATCCTTCAGAGCTTCTCTGCTCAGGCTCTCATATGGGCGCTGCTGATCCATTTAGGCTGCCCTTTAACCAACCGCACTCTCAGTACTAAAAATCAAATTTAGACAGCGTGGGGTCCTGATCCCAAAGCTCAATTGACCAAGATCTGTGGATCCTGCCGACTACGCCACTGTGACGGAGTGGGCCGGGTTTGGGCACCGCTGAGGGTGTCCGCTCAGGGTGAATTGCTCGAATCCGGGGCTTCTTACAGCCCCTGACTGGTGACTTTTCCACACAGGCCACAAACCAGTCCCACAGAGCGCTTCAGCTACCTGCCTGAAACCTCCCGAGCAAAACCCCTCTGACACCTCAGCAATATCCGTGCCCCAGATGGCCCCGGGCCTATACACCGGTGGGGGGTCCTAGCACCCAATCCCACCTACCCCGAACAAGTTCTGTCCGGTTCCAAGAAACCAGCCACAGATCCCTGGTCAATTTACCCTCTGGACCTTGCCCACAAATCACGCTGGGCCAATCCTTTAGAATCTATATCTAAAGGTTTATTGTTACAAGAAAGAAAAGCCTGAGAGTAAGGTTATTAAAGTACAGTACGTTACATGCACCGAATCTCCCAGTTCTCGATGCAGGCTCTAGCAGAGATGTTGCAGCTGCTGGTTTAAAAGTTCTTATTGCACATCCTACGATCAGGATGGGTTCACAGGTCTTCCGGGCTCTTCAATCCCTGCAATGCTGCCTCTGGGATGAAGTGCTGAGCTGAGAACAAAAATGGCCTCGACCACATGGCCTCTTCTGGTCTCAGCCGGTCACCTGGTCCTCAGCCTCTCTCTGCTGGCAGCTCTCGAGTCTCTGCCCTCCTGCGTTAGGTGTGTCTTTGGACCATCAAGGGCCATTGTTCCACAGGGCTCCACTACTCAGCCTGTCCATAGCAATGCTCAACCACATTCACAGAAATATTCAGCTTCCACACAGATTACAGATTCCTACCTACACACATAGACATTATACACTCACATAAATAGCGTACATAAGATCAACAAACAATAATCTCCCATTCAATCCCCACATGGCTCCCCCCTATACCAATTTCTGGGGCCAACTCCCCCACCTAGGGGTGCAGCAGTGATCTGGCTGCTTCCCTCCAATTCAACAACGTGACACACAGTCACATGAGTGTAGATTATGAAACTTTGTAGTTGTTGTTGCCTTGGAAACTCCCCACAGACCTTCCCCTGGGGTCCCGGGCAGCCGCTCACACTGCACAGCTCACTTCGAAGTGAGGGTGCTGTGTAGACGTGCCCGTCCTGTTGAGGGCCAGCCTGCTGGGGGGAGGCTCTGGCCACTTCCTTTCCTTGTCTCTCTCAGGCTGTGTCTACACAGCAGGGCTACATCTACACTGCAGGCTTTTTGCACAAGAGCAACTGCTCTTGGGTAAAAACTTGCAGAGCGTCTACGCTGCAGGGACGTTCTTGCGCAAGTAAATTTATAGTTCAGCATCAGACAACAGGGCTTCTTGCACAGAAGTTATTGCTCTCCCCACAAGGAATAACCTCTCTTGTGCAAGAGCTCGTCAACAAGGTGGCAGTGTGGATGGACAACAGGGGTTTCTTGCTCAAGAAAGCCATGTATCTAAAATGGCCATCAGAGCTTTCCTGCGCAGGAGAGCGTCCACACTGCCATGGGCGCGCTTGCAGAAAAGCACTTCTCTTGTGCAACAGCACATGGCAGTGTGGACACACTGTTGTGCAAGACATTTTGCACAAAACAGATTTTGCGCAAGAAGCCTGCGGGGTAGATGTAGCCAGGGGGTGTTTGGGTTTGTTACCAGCACTGAGCTTTGTACAACAGCCCAGGGAACATTGTGAAAAGCCAAAACCTTCCCGCCCTGGGTGTCCTTGGCCAGTCAGCAAGTGGCAGAAAGGTTCCCTGAAGTGCTGACTTCAGGTGATTTTAAACAAGCCCCAGCAGCTCAGATGAGGTGGCCGAGTGGTTAAGCCGATGGACTGCTAATCCATTGTGCTCTGCACGCATGGGTTCAAATCCCATCCTCATCGGGTGTTAGTAGACTTCTCTCTTGCCTCTCCCAGAGGTTTAGTGGCAGCCCTGCCTGCCCTACCCCCCTCCCACTACAGCCAGGGGAAATCTCCTCAGGGGGAAACCTCACAAAGGAGATTCCAGGCAGCCAGGCCATGGGGGTCTCTGAGATGCCCCAGCCCTGCAGCCTGTCCCACCTGTGTCTAATCTGCATCCCTTTTCCGCAAAAGGCCCTTCAGCAGCAGCACACGGCTGCCATCCAGCAGGCCCTTCCGGGGGCTTGTGCATCTGAGAGGCCCTGAGGGAGAGTTCCAGACAAGGACACCTGTGAGACTCTCCCCTGGGTGCCCCCACAAGGGCCTTCTGTATTTCCCCTCTGTGCCTCCCCCACCACCCACACACACCCTTTCCCTGCCCGCCCTTCCCACTTTCTGCTCCCGCCTCCCCTGCTGAAGACACGTGAGGAGACACGTGAGAAGTGGTTTGTTTTTTTGTGGACCTGCCCCGACTGCAGCCCTAGAGACTCTGGAACAAAGAAGACACATGAGAAGAACCCAACTTTCTTCCTTTTCCTGTGACATGGATGGATCTAGCTCAGGTTTCACTCAAGGAGTCCGTCTGCATGTGAAGTACCTGTGACAGCCCCTGTGCTTCTCTGCCCCCCCATCAGCAATGCCACCTACTTGGGGGAGCACGTGCCCCAAGACTTGTAGAAATGACAAGCTAGACAAACCAGCATCAATCAGGCTCCCTTCGATAGCTCAGCTGGCAGAGCGGAGGACTGTAGTTTATGTTTGACAAATGATCCTTAGGTGGCTGGTTCAACTCCGGCTCGAAGGAGCGATTGTTTTCCCTCCGGCCTGGCCTTAGCAGAAGGTAACCAAGGTGGTTGCCTTGGGTCCGTGTCTTCAGAGCCCTCCGCTGCAATTGACAGAAAGATTGTGGGGAGGAGCTGCCAATCACATTTCTTGGGCTGCGCAGGTTATATCCACAAACACAAAAGTTCTTTCGGAACAATGGCCGTTATTCCACAATAACAATGCAAGAGTCTACACAGCAATTCCGTTATTTGTTGTGAGGTTTTTCACACTGCCTGGCTATGCTGCAGGCTTCTTGCACAAGAATGGCAGTTCTTGTGCAAAAACTAGCACAGTGTCTACCCTGCATGTGCATTCTTGTGCAATAAAATGTACAGTAAACCATTGGAAAAGAGGGCTTCTTGTGCAAGAGTTAGTCCTCTCCCCATAACGAATAAGCCCTCTTGCACAAGAAGGCAGTGTGCACAGGCAAGAGGGATTTCTTGCACCAGAAACCCCTAAGGCTAAAATAGCCATTAGAGCTTTCTTGCACAAGAGAGCATCTATGCTGCTGTAGATGCTCCTTAGGAGGAGATAAACCACCTCATAGAGCTGGAAGGGACTTTGAGAGGTCAGATAGTCCAGTCTCCTGCCCTCATAGCAAGGACACGAACCCTCCCTGACAGATTTGCCCCAGATCTCTAAATGGCCCCCTCAAGGATTGAATTCAGAATCCTGAGTTTAGCAAGTTAATACTCAAACTACTCAGCTCTCCCTCACTCTTGGTCCAAAGCACATGGCCGTGTGGATGTGCTCTTGCACAAAACAGTTCTTGGTCAAGAAGCCTGCAGTGTAGATGGAGCCTAAAGTTTTTCATATTTTTTGTTTTAAAAATATTTCAAACAGTTGTTCAATGTGCCCCATGCCTGGAATTGTGCTGCAGCTGCCTCCCTTGCTACAGTCGCTGGCTCCGTGTGCACTGGCCTTCTGTCTGGGTGCTGGCAGGGGGGTGAGAGGTGGCAGGTACCGATGGGTAACAGGTGCCAAGGTGCATACAGAGAAGCCAGCGCCTGCATCTCTTCAAGTGACCTCACTGTGCACAGCTCCGCTTTTGGGAAACACTCTCCTCCTGTCTGCGCCTACCACCAGTGTCACTTTCTACTACTCAGGGGTCCTGTCTGGAGGAAAATGGCAATTCCAGGGGACCCTCACAGCTAGCATTGCAAAGACGAAGACAACGAGACTCCACTATGAAACATCACAAGTGTTACCCCAGATGGGACTTGAACCTACAATCCCTGGCTTCAGAAGCCAGTGCCTTATCCGTTAGGCCACTGGGGCACATAAGTGATGACAAAGAGAGAGAAATTCCCTTTCTTTCTAGCTGGCCAGGGATACACAGGGCAGGAAGGTTTTGGCTTTTCACAGTCCCTGGGCTGTTGTACAAAGCTCAGTGCCCAAACACCCCCTGGCTACATCTGCCCTGCAGGCTTCTTGCGCAAGAACTGTTAGGTGCAACAGCGCATCCGCACTGCCATGTGCTTTTGCACAAGAACGTCCATGGCAGTATGAACGCTCTCTTGTGCTAGAAACCCCTGTTGCCCATCCATACTGCCTTCTTGTGCTGGGACTTTTTGTGACTCTTCCCTTCGCCACAGGGATGTCTGCCTTCTAGGTCAGTTAGCGGAGGGAAAGGAGAAGGCTCCAACGAGGCTCCTCCTCACACTCATTCTTGTGACTCCCATTCTCTCTCTGGCCTCAGGAGCAGATCTCAAGGGTTAGATCCCTGCAGCAAAGCCATGGGGGGTCTCTGATCTGGCCCCTGCCCTGCAGCCTGTCCCACCTGGCCATTGTCATGGACTCTCTGTGAGGTCATCACCTCCCAACCTCCTTTAGCCAATAAGCTGAGGGGCTGCAAAAGGCCCTTGTGATGTCACTGCCACACCCACCCCTGCCCACCAGGGCTAATGTCCTGCCCCAGGCAGCCCCTTTGCCTGGCTGAGCTGCTCCCAGGAGTGAAAGTGACACATTTGTAGAGGGACTGTTGTATTGGGCACCACCCCTTGGGCATAGGAAGGCTCAAGGCAGGAAGTGGCGGGAGGGGTTGTGATAGGACAGTGCCTGTAAGAAATTACAGAGGAGAGTGGGAGGCTCAGGGAAGGGATTTGGGGGGCATATAGGCGAGGTAGGGCTCAGAATACAGAAGTCAGGATTCAGGATCAATGGGACTAGAATCCCAGCTCCCTCTGCTCTGGGCTCCCTGAGGCCTGTTATCAAACAAGGGATTTCTCTGCAGTGCACTGTGGAGAGAAACCCCTGAGCCAGTGACATGCACTGATCTGGTTCCAAGCAACCAATGGGGTGTGTGTGTTCAGTAAATCTACATGTGACTAGATCCATCTAGCAGCCACAGGGGCCTTTAGCCAAGGCAGCAGTGACTCTGAGGAAGGGTTGGGGGCTAATCAGAGGAACATGAGTGTCCAAGGCCGTGCAGAAATGGACGAGGGGACGTCACAGACACTAGCACATCAAGAGGTAGAGAGAGGCCCTGCTGCACTTCCAGACATGCCACAGCCTGGATAGAACCAGGGATTTTCAGCTGTTTAATCTAAGACACTTGCCCCTGAGCTGCTGCCAACAGGCCTGGGGAGGAAGGCCAGGACAAGACCCTTTTAGCCGCTGGGTCTGTGCAAGCTGGGGCCTCCTCCTACAAGATCTCTGGCCTACTCAGTCCTGCAAAGCCTCCAACAGGTGCCTGGCCTGACTCATCTGGCTTCCCCAGGCTGGCACCCAGGGGCATTCTCAGCTGATGTCACCCCCTCTGTCACGTGGGAGTTGGGCTCATCCCAGGCACAGGTCTGGCAGAAGGAGCTCCGCTTACCTGGGCACCAAGGGAAGGTGCAATAAGAGGAGAGCCAGTGTTCCTGCCTGGCTTTGAACCAGGGACCTTGCACGGGTTAGACAAATGTGCTAACCACTACACCACAGAAACACCTGTGAAGGCCTTAAGTTCTGCTGGACTTAAACTTGGACAAATGTTCTGCTACTAACTCTTGGCCAATGCTTTGGAGAAAAGGCCGAGCAAGAGCAGGAAATAAGACACCCCCTCCCCCCGCTACTTCTCTAGACCTTTGCTCCCAACACTGGGAAGGTGGCAGGGGCTTTGTGATGCAGGAGGGGTGACCCACATCCCATCCCCAGCGTTGCCCCCTTGCAGGGATGGACCTTTGGGGACAGGCCCAGACTAGACTCCCCGACCTCTCACACTCCAGAGCAGAGCAGCCCCCAGGAGTAGGGCTGAGCCATGCAGTGGTGGCAGGAGCCAAGAGTTTACCTGAGACCTCAGGAACCCAGCACACGGCACCATCCCAGGCATCTCTCTGACAGGGGCAGAAGGGGAGGGTGTCTCAGATCTTGGGTAGCTTGTTGCCCTAGGAAGGGGTGTGACCAAAACACACACCGTCGCTGTGAGCAGGATTTGAACCTGCACAGGGAAACCCCATTGACTTTCTGCTCCAACGCCTCAACCACTCGGCCATCACAGCACTGAGAGGTTTGTTTCCTGTACGTAAATGTGGAGAAAAATTCTGTTACTAACACCTTGGCCAACTCCGATTGCTGTGGGGTTAAGAAATTCTCTCTTGTTAATTCTGTGCCCTCGGGAACGGACCAAATCAAAGGAGGCCAGGCCCCCACCTGGGGACTCCAACCCAAACCCTGAGACCAAGGGGGTTGACAATCCAGGTGATCAATGTTTGCTGCACTTGTTCCTTCCCTCAACCCTGCCCAAGTTCAAGGCCAACTCTACAGTCCCAGCGGCTGGGGGAGATGTGCATGGCCGAGCCTCTGCCCACTGAGCTGTAGCCTTCTGTGCCCAGGGAGCCAGACACCGCCAGGGTGGGAAAGCTGGAGGGAAATGGGGAATGGTCGCTCTTTGGGAGTCAAAGGTCTTGTCTGGGACCATAGAGTAGAACAGTTTTACAGCCCGCTGGTGAGGAGGGTACCATGGCTTAGCGAGCCCGTTATGGTTTGAAACAAGGGGCCCATGGGTGTCAGTCTCACACGTGGTCCTTTAAGAAAGGAGCCTTGGGGAGCTGCAGGAACGTTGTGGGCTCTGGAACGAGGGGGGGTGAGGCAGGGGCAATGCTCACTAGCAGGGGAATTAGCTGAAGTGGTAGAGCACTCACTTAGCATGCGAGAGGCAGTGGGATCAATGCCCACATTCTCCAACTACAGATCAGTCCTTATCCCTCATTTTCAGTGGCTCCTCCCTCTTCCTACCTGCTCCTCTGAAAAAGACAGACGTGGCTCCCCTTCCTTTTCCTGCAGCAATTGCCATGCTGCAAAAAGAGAGGAGAGAGAGCAAATTGAGCAGCCCATCATGCTCTGTGGTGCAATAGCAAGTGTGTTGGTTATCTAAGTTGGGGTGCCCACAGGCCAATTGCTCAAAGGTTGGGGGTTCAAATCCCACTACTGTCACTTTAGCTGCTCACTGATTTCCAGGGTAGCTTTTACAGAACAGGCAATCCTTAGGCTGACACTGGGGTGTGCTTGAGTCCAGACAGTTCCCTGCAGTCCCCAATGAGGGCAGGGGCTGGTACATGGGGATGAAGGTGGGGATTGTTTTGAAATGCTGCAGGTGCCGTTGGACCATTTTGTTCCTCCCTGTCTCGTACCAGTATTGTGCAGCACTCAGGCTATGTCTACACTGCACTGTTCTTCTGGAAAAAGTTACGCAAATTGTGAACCCCGATTTGCGTGGCTTTTTCTGCTTCTTTTTTCAGAAGAGGCTTTTCCAACATTTGACCTGTCTACACTGAGCCAAATGTTGGGGGAAAAAATCCTTTTTTGGAACATCCCTTCTTCCTCATAAAATGAGCTACAAAAGGATGCCCAAAAAGCACGTCGGAAGAGAAGCTGTGTTCTCTGGGCTAAAGCGTTTTCTCTGTAGTGTAGACAGAGCTCTGATGTAGCATCTGTTTTCAAGTTTAGGGTGCAGCATAGACAGAGGGTTGCAATATGATACGCAATTTGAGCTACAGAAGTTGTCGTTTTGAGCTTATTTTGAAAACGCTTTGGTGTCTACACAGCACGAAATATCGAAATAACCTGCTATTCCTCTAGTCTCATTAACACAGACACAATAGCAAAACTCTATTATTTTCAGCACTACACTTTTAAACAAGGAAATAGAGGAGATAGATACCTAAATGGCTACATTACTAAACCTAAAATACAAATATAAAAAGAATAAAACTTTCAGGCCCCCACACCTTGAGATTTGTAGCTCAAAGCTGGAGCTGCTGTGGCAGGAGGTGAAGCTACAGAAGCTGACAGGGGACAATCAGTGGGCGGAGGGTTATTTTTTCTCCTCCCAGGGCTGATGTGGCTAGAACCGAGGAGAAGAAAATCCTCTTCCCTTCTCCTCAGAAGATGGAAATTGCAGTTGGTTCTCTCTCTGGTTCTACTAAAGCTTGACTCCAGGACTAGACTTTTTCTTTCTAAAACCCTGCCGAAAGTTGAGATCTATTTTCTTGTAGACTGAGAGTTAAAGAAGAGCATCACCCAGCATGCAGCTTGAACCCACAACCTGGAAGTTAAAAATCTTCTGCTCAACCAACTGAGCTAACAAGGATGCAAGTAGCAAAGCTTCTGACACCCCATCACAGCATAGCAGGAGCCAAGTGTTCTCCATTGCCCGACACAAGGCTCTTTCTTGCCCCAAATGGGGGGTTCTGGTCTGTGAGGAGGTTTAAGCTCAAATCCCCCTCCTGACACACCCACTTCTTTCCCCACAAGGAACGGCCCCATTTCCATCTCTCCAGGGACAGGAGAAGGGGTCGGGTTCAAGATTTCTCTTAGCGCCGCAGCAAGGGGAGATGGAGGAAAATCAAACCCCTTTGGAAGCTTTGTTCTCATGGCACCAAGTGTGGCATGAGGGGTGTGAGCTGGGGAGCAGAAGGGGTATTTGGGTGCACCCAGAGGCAGCAAGAATGCAGTCTCTCAGGCCAGTGCATTGGGGACAACGTGTGAGCCCTTCCATGAGCATTTTCTGCTCCCACTGGGGAAGGCAGCTGGGCTTTGAGCTTCAAATCTCAAGGGGCTGGTGAGGAAATGAGGAGCTGGCAGCTCGGGTGAGTTCACAAGGTGCATTCCCCTCCCCCGCAGAGCAGGGTGTTAGAAAGAGCCAGGAACAGAACAGTCAGCCAAGTTCTAGCCGCAAGATCTGCTTCTCTGGTGTAGTGGTTGTACCATTTGTCTAATGCACAAAAGATCCCTGGTTTGAAGCCGGGCGGAAGCACAAGGTTGTCTCTCATTGCTGCTCCCCTGAGTGCCCAGGTAAGTGCAGCTGCTGCTGACCAGCCTGTGCCTGGGATGAGCCCAACTCCCCATGTGACAGAGTGGGGTGACATCAGCTGAGAATGCCCCTTGGTGCCAGCCTGGGGAAGGGAGATGAGTCAGGCCAGGCAGCTGTTGGAGGCTTGTGGCTTGGCCTCCCCTGCCCTGGGAGGCTGGTGTATTGGACAGGTTCTGCCTGCTGCCTCCCTTGTGTGACTTGCCCAGTGTCCACAGGCCAAATGTCGGAAAAGCCTCTTCCAAAAAAAGCAGAAGAAAAAGCTGCACAAATTGGGTTTTGAAATGTGCGTAGGTTTTTCCAGAAGAGCAGTGCAGTGCAGACATAGCCTGAGTGTTGCTTTGCTCAGCACTAGTAGGAGACAGGGAGGGACAAAATAGTCTAAAGGCACCTGCAGCCTTTCAGAACAACCCCCAAGCCCAACCCCAAGAACCAGCCCTTCCCTCCATCCTCACTGGGGTCTGCTGGGAATTGCCTGGATGCCAGCCCACCCCAGTGTCAGCCTAAGGTTTGCCTGGTCTGTAATAGCTGCATCCTGGAAAAGAGGAAGCAGCTAAAGTGACTCTGGTGGGACTTGAACCCACAACCTTAGAATGTCTAGCTGGGCTTGCATTAACCATTAAAGCTTAGAAGGCCAATGTGCTTTCCATTGCACCACAGAGCTTGACAGACTGCTGAGGTTGATAGTTCCATTCTCTGCTTTGCAGCATGGCAATTGCTGGGGGTCTGTCTCTTTTGGGAGAGGAGGTAGGAAGAGGGAGGGGGCCACTGAAATTAAAGGATAAAAACTGAGCTGTAGTTTGAGAACGGGGGCATTGATTCCACTGCCTCTCACATGCTAAGCGAGCGCTCTCCCACTTGAGATAATCCCCCTGCTTGCAAAAGGCCCTGCTGCCTCCCCCACCTTGTTCCAGAGCCCACAACATCCCTGCAGCTGCCCAAAGCTCCTTTCTGAAAGGGCCACTTGCAAGACTGACACCCGGGGGCCGGCTAGCTCGGAGCTCTAGGACACGGCGCTCATATCACACAGATGCATCTTAAGAGCAAGCCCCTTGTTTCAAGCTATAACGGGCTCGCTATTCCGACATCCCTGCATGGCAGGAGGAGGGAGGGGTTTGGGAATAGCGATTTATTTCGAAATAAGTGCTGTGTAGCCAGCACCAAATTGCAAAATAAGCTATTTCAAAATAGGCGCATTGATTATTTTGAACTATGGGACGCACCCCTAGTGAGTTAGAGCTGAACTCTGCCCCCAGCTCCCTGCTCCACCCACCCACGTACTGACTCCCTCGCTGCCATGGGGCTGTTTGCATTGGCCTCTTCTCTCTGTCGCCAGGCTTCAGCCAGGACTGAGACTCAGGCAGCAGAATGTGACCCGGCTCCCTGCACCTGGGCCCTGCATTTCTCATCCCTTCAGAGACACTTGTTAGTGGAGGAATCAATCACAGTCACATGAGTGTAGATTATGAAACTTTGTAGTTGTTGTTGCCTTGGAAACTCCCCACAGACCTTCCCCTGGGGTCCCGGGCAGCCAGCTCACACGTCACAGCTCACTTCGAGGTGAGGGTGCTGTGTAGACGTGCCCGTCCTGTTGAGGGCCAGCCTGCTGGGGGGAGGCTCTGGCCACTTCCTTTACTTGTCTCTCTCAGGCTGTGTCTACACTGCAGGCTTTTAGCACAAGAGCAAGTGCTCTTTTGTGTAAAAACTTGCAGAGCGTCTACACTGCAGGTACCTTCTTGTGTAAGTAAATTTATAGTTCAGCATCAGACAACAGGGCTTCTTGCACAGAAGTTATTCCTCTCCCCACGAGGAATAAGCCCTCTTGTGCAAGAACTCGTCCACAAGGAGGCAATGTGGATGGGCAACAGCAGTTTCTTGCTCAAGAAAACCCTATGGCTAAAATGGCCATCAGAGCTTTCCTGCACAGGAGAGCGTCCACACTGCCATGTGCACTCTTGCAGAAAAGCACTTTTCTTGTGCAAAAGCACATGGCAGTGCAGAGACACTCTTGTGCAAGACCTTTTGCACAAGAACTCTTGCACAAAACAGTTCTTGAGCAAGAAGTCTGCAGGGTAGATGTAGCCAGGGGGTGTTTGGGTTTGTTACCAGCACTGAGCTTTGTACAACAGCCCAGGGAACATTGTGAAAAGCCAAAACCTTCCCGCCCTGGGTGTCCTTGGCCAGTCAGCAAGTGGCAGAAAGGTTCCCTGAAGTGCTGACTTCAGGTGATTTGAAACAAATCCCAGCAGCTCAGATGAGGTGGCCGAGTGGTTAAGGCGATGGACTGCTAATCCATTGTGCTCTGCACGTATGGGTTCAAATCCCATCCTCATCGGGTGTTTGCAGCCCTTCCTCTTGCTTCTCCCAGAAGTTCAGTACCAGCCCCTCCTGTAACCCTGCCAGCTCCAGCCCCTCCCTCTGCAGCCAGGGGAAATCTCCACAGAGACACTTGGAGATGGAGCCCTCAAGGGGAAACCTCACAAAGGAGATTCCAGGCAGCCAGGCCATGGGGGTCTCTGAGATGCCCCAGCCCTGCAGCCTGTCCCACCTGGCTGTTGCCATGGACCCTCTGTGAGGTCACTGCCTCCCAGCCAATGAGCTGAGGTGCTGCACAAGGCCCTTGTGATGTCACTGCTGCCTTGCAGGCTCATGTCCTGCCCCTGGCCAGCCCCTTGGCATGTGTGAGCTGCTCCCCCTCTGCCCCGTCACTCAGGGCTGGTTCTGGGGCTCAAGCAGGGAACATCAGAGGCTGCTCAGGGGGCCACATTGCTAGGCCAGGGACCCTCCTGTGGGGCTGTGAGTGTTGCTGTCCCTGCTGTACAGACAGGGCCATAGAGCCTCAGGAGGCTGCAGTGGTGGGAGACACTTCCCTGGTTTCGGGAGGGAGACGAGACATCAAGGCCCATGACTTGGAGCCTGCTGCTGCCAATACCTATCGAAAGTTGATTTTCAGAGGAATGAGATCAGCCCTTCCTTGTATCTGGCTTCTTCAAAAGGGCTTAATCAGGATCTAAAATTGAAAAGGGCCATTTAGAAGGGTGAATTTCTGTCCCTGGCATTTTGTTCTGTGTACCCTGGTGGCCTAATGGACAAGGCACTGGCTTTCTAAGTCAGGGATTGTGGGTTCAAGTCCCACCTGGGGTGACAGTTTCCTCTCACTGATAAAGAGTTTACATTCCTCTGCTCTCTGAAGTAGTTGGCAAGGCTGCTCCACAGTTGCTGTTCCCCTCTCTACACAAGCTGTTCAGACCCCTCACTAGCCAATGCTGGTGTTAGGTGCAGATCTGAGTGCTAAAATCCCAGGGATTCAAAGTGAGAATGAAAGGATGCATTTTCCTCTAGAAGGCCCAGGAATCACAGCTGGAGAGAGGAGGTGGCTGTAGCAGAGCAGGGTCTGTCTGGAGACAAAGTGGAGGCTGAGAAGGCCCATGAGAGGCAGCGACTCCAGAGCACGGGAGGTGGGGGGCTACTTATTTGGTCTGGAAAACTGACAGAAAATCCCCAGGAAATCCCCAGGCCCTGAGCTGGGTGCCGGCAAGGCCCATGGGGTAGTTTGCCTGGTGGGGCTTGGTGGGGTGGAGACTCAAACTGTCCCTCGTGCTCCTTTTGTGTGTCTGTTGCACTTCCAGTGTCTTTCCTCAGGCACGTTCATCCGGCAAAGACCCCCCCCCCCCCCCCCCCCAGGGCTCTTGTATCTTCCTTTGTGCAGCTCAGCTGCAGACAGTGCCAGGGCTGAAAGGAAATTGCTTCACTTTGGGAGTCAAAGGCGTTGTCTAGGACCATAGAGCAGTTTCATCCACCAGCCAGAGGAGGGCACCATGGCTTAGCTGGCTAAAACACCTACCTTGTAAACATAAGAGCCTGGATTCAACTCCCAGTGGTGCCTTGTTGCATCCTTTGCTCACATTTTCCCAGGTCCTTCTGGGACACAGAAGAGGCCTCCCCTGGCCACCCATGGAACTGCTGGTTCAGGAAAAGGCTGATTGGGAAGGAGTGTTGGGAAGAAGGAAACCACAAGTGAGAAGCACCTGATGCCCACAGACCCTGACTCTCCATGGCTGTGGAAGCTGCAGAGGTTGCACTCACAGGATCTCTGGACACTGACAACCCAAAGGAATCACAAGGGCGTGTGGTGCTGGCTCTTCTGTCCAAGCAATTGCAGCAAGAGCCCTGCCTTGCCAGTGCCAGTCACAGCAGCCTCTGCACCTGCTCCAGGCTTGTGGTTTCCTTCTTCCCAACACTCCTCCCCAATCAGCCTTTTCCTGAACCAGCAGTTCCATGGGTGGCCAGGGGAGGCCTCTTCTGCGTCCCAGAAGTTGCTAGGCTCTGACTCTTGCCCCCTTGGTGCCCCCCTCTAAATTCTCTTTTAAATTGGTCTTTATGGTCCTGCTCAGGGCGTTTTTCTCCTCAGCAGCGCACAAGAGAGACCACCAGCCACCTTGACCAAACCTCAAACCAGCTGGATGAGCCAGCCCACATCACAGTGAGTCGCTAGTGGCCCTGTCAGAGAAGAGCCCTCGGCAGCTGCAGAGACATCCCTTCAGCTGCTGGACACGCCTTTCTGAAAGGGCTATTTGTGAGCTGTGTTTCACTTGGCTGGCTAGCTCAGTTGGTCAGTGTGTAGCGTTAGTAATGCCAAGGTCATGGGTTCAAGCTCTGTGCTGGCTACAGATATGTTTGCTGTGGTGACTGTTCTACCCCTGCCCCCCTCCTTTAGCTGCCTGCTATGGACAGGGAAGCAAAAACAAGCCAGAAAAATGATAGGAGGAAGCTCCAGTCTGCACAGCCCCAGTGGCTAAAAGGCCCTTGGTCTGGCCTCCTTTCCCCAATAGCAGGGAAAACTCTTCTCTTCCCTCTATTGTGGGGCTACTCATGGGCCTGCTGGCTCAGCTGTTTAGAGCTTCATGCTAATAATGCCCAGGTCTCTGCAGTCCATGCGGAGGAATGTGGACATTTTTGGCCAAATGGCCAATGGTCTTGCAAAGAAAGGCCACCTCCCTCCTACCCCCACATCCTAGACCAAGTCAGAGCCAAGGTCAAGGAATTGCGGCAGGGGTATGTGAGGGAAGCCCTGCATGACTGTGCATGCTCTTGGAGAGGATGAAAAGCCGTGAGAGGCAGCTGCAGGACCCATTTGTGCCTGTTTTTGCAGGGTTCAAATAAGGGCTCAGCAAGAAGCTTTCATGCTCCTTCTTTACACTGCATTGGCTGCGAATCAAACCCAGGTGAACTGCTTCAAAGGCAGTTTTGTTCACTGCTATACCACCAATGCCTGCCTGGAAAGCTTTTAGGAAAATTAGTGAGGGAAGCCCACGTCTGCCATGAGGCTGGCCAGAGGCGAGAGGGTGCCTGTGTGGTTTGGGGAAAGCAGAACTTCTTGGCCATTAGGCACAGACCAGAAGTGGTGACGCTGGGGTAGTGGCTGCCCTGCTCTCTCCGTGGTGTGAGGAGCCGGGCGGGAGAGGAGTCCCAGAGGTTGTTGGGTGGGAGAGTTGAGTTTATCGGACTTTGGGCTAAGCTCTAGAGCAGCCAAGGGAGAGGTGGGGAAGTGACTTCTGGATACTCTTTGTAGCCCAGGGATGCGGACCAAGAGCGTCCTTGTGTTTTTTGCCGTAAAGTGTTGTTTCTGGGTCCTTTGCCTAAGATCGAGCACGTCTGCCTTCCGGAGAGCCATGTCACAGGCACAAGCCCCCAGAGACCCCTTCAGGGACACATCACAGGTCCAAGCAAGGGGCAGAAATACTGGACATTGTCAGTGTCTGGGCCAGAGATAAAGACCCTCTTGGAGCTGTGATCCGAGGGGGAGTCTCTGCAGGCCCAGCAGTCCAGGTGGAGGAATGCGGACATTTATAAACATAAAAACATAAGAACGGCCGTACTGGGTCAGACCAAAGGGCCGTCTACCTCAGTAGCCTGTCTGCCGACAGTGGCCAGCACCAGGTGCCCCGGAGCTGGTGGACCGAAGACAACGATCAAGCGATTTGTCTCCTGCCATCCCTCTCTAGCCTCTGACAAACAGAGGCCAGGGACACCATTCCTACCCATGGCTAATAGCTTTTATGGACCTAACCTCCATGAAATTATCTAACATATGGCCCAATGGCTGATGGCCTTGCAGAGAAAGGCCACCTTCCCACTCCTGAATCCTAGACCAAGTCAGACCCAAGGTTAAGGAATTGGGGAGAAAACCCTTCTTCCGAAATAACCATTAAACACTCCCCTCTGGTCTGGACCTAACAGCATTGTCAGCGTTTGCTAGTCGGGGCTCTGGACAGCACCTGCACAGAGGGAGATGGCAACTGCGGGACGCCCTGGCCAACTGTCCCAATGTGTCACAGCAGAAAAGAAAACAAAAGAGGCCAATGCAAACAGCCCCTGGCAGCCAGGGAGTCAGCACGTCGGTGGGTGGGGCAGGGAGCTGGGGGCAGAGCTGGGCTCTAACTCGCTGGGTGACCTTGGCCTGTTCAGTGAACTTCTCCCTGTCTCCATGGCCCTGTCTGTACAGCAGGGACAGCAACACTCACAGCCCCACAGGAGAGGCCTGGTTTGATGCTTAACCCCCTGGCTCAGCAACGAGCCCCCAAGCTCCCCGTGTGTTCTGGGAGCCAGGTTTGCTGTGTGAATTCTGTGGAGCAGTTGCCGTCAGGCCTGGGCACTGGGATTATTTACCAGTTTCCCTGGCCCTGGGGCACTCTTGATTTCCCAGCTGTGATGGCCGAGTGGTTAAGGCGTTGGACTAGAAATCCAATAGGGTTTCCCTGCGGAGGTTTGAATCGTGCTCACAGCGAGGCCTGTGTTTTGGCCACACCCCTAACCTGGGCAACAAGCTGCACAACCTCTGAGCCACTCTCCCTGTCCCCAGTCAATCCCTTTCTGCACCTTTCCGAGAGAGACACACAGGGCATGATGCCTCTTTATGGGTCCCTGAGCTCTAGGGAAACTCTCAGCTCCTGCAGCCTCTGCCCCTTGCCCAGCACCCCATGGCTCAGCCCTACCCCTGGGGGCTGCCCTGCTCTAATGTGTGATAGGAGTTGAGTGAGAGGATGGAGCATCTGGGCCTGCCCCCAAAGATCCATTCATGAAGGGCAGAAATGCTGGGGATATGATGTGGGTCACTCCTCTCGAGGCACACAGCCCCCCCCCCCCCCCCCGTATTGGAAGCAAAGGGTCTAGAAAAGTATTGGGGGGAGAGGAGGGGGTCTTGTTCCCTGCTTTTTCTCTGCCTTGGGCAAAGAATTAGTAACAGAATATTTGTCCAAGTGAATGTACTGAAAAAAACTGACAAGCATCTTTCTGTTTCTGTGGGGTAGTGGTTATCATGTTTGCTTAATGTGCAAAAGGGTCCTAGTTCAAAGCCAAGCAGAATGGGGGTTCTGCTCTGATTTGTGCCCCCCCCAGTAAACACAGCTCCTGCTGCTTGGGATAAGCCCAACTCCCAGGCTGAGTAAAGCAAGGAACAGACAGCCCCAGTCTGGGAAGACAGAGCTGCCTGACAACTCTAGGGCTCCTCAAGCCCAGGGGGTCACATTGGTGCTAACAACATGTGGTGCCATTTTCCAGCCAGGCCAACAGGAAGTGTTTGTTAGGGTACCACCTGATTTCCTGCAAGTGTAGCCCTCATACTTTCTCCCTGACAGGATGGATACCTAGGCTGTAGCTCAACTTTCCTCTTACAGAGTAGCTTGTGATGACAGCTCTAAGCAAACCCATTAACAATTGAAGTTACTAGCCCCTATTAGCACCTGCCAAAGCCTGGGATTGAACCAGTGATCTTCAGATTTCCAGGCTAACGCTCTCCCCAATGAGCTACTTTGGCTGTGGTAATAGGCCTGTCTGGCCTGTAATTCTCTGTCTGGGATGTTTGGCAGCCGGGCTGCACAAAGTGGACGTCGTCATGCCCTGCCCAGGAAGGCCAGACTGGCCTTTCCACAGCGCCCCTCCCCCACAGCCCAGAGCCAAGGTTCCCTCTAAGCCAGGCCTGGGCAATACAGGCCAGCGGGCTGGATCCAGCCCATGAAGCCACCCAACATGGCAGCAAGAAGCCTCAGGCAGATTCCCTGCTCACCCTGCCCCCACGCACAGCTGAGAGAAGGGGCTGCTGGGCCCTTTGTGTCTCTCAGCTGTAGAGGAAAAGGCTTCATGTCTGGGCCCTGCTCCAAGCTTCAAGCTTGTTTGTGGCCAATGGCAGCATTTGCTCACATTTACTTATGCCCTTCTGGGACACAGAAGAGGCCTCCCCTGGCCACCCATGGAACTGCTGGTTCAGGAAAAGGCTGAGTGGGGAGGAGTGTTGGGAAGAAGGAAACAACAGGTGAGAAGCACCTGATGCCCACAGACCCTGACTCTCTATGGCTGCAGGAGCTGCAGTGGTTACTCCCTCAGGCTCTCTAGGCCCTGACCTGACCCCCTGAAGGAATGACAAGGGTGTGTGGTGCTGGCTCTCCTGTCCCAGCAATTGCAGTCAGAACCCTGCCTTGCCAGTAGCTTCTGCAGGGGCTCCAGGTTTCCTTCTTCCCAATACCCCTCTCAAATCAGCCTTTTCCTGAACCAGCAGTTCCATGGGTGGCCAGGGGAGGCCTCTTCTGTGTCCCAGAAGGGCATAAGTAAATGTGAGCAAAGGTTACAGCAAGGCACCACTGGGACTTGAACCCAGGATCTCCTGTTTATGAGGCAAGTGCTTTAGCCAGCTAAGCCATGGTGCCCTCCTCTGAAGTTGCTTTAAAATGGCTCTTTATGTTTCCAGGCAACACTTTTCACTCCCAAAGTGCAGCCGTTCCCCACTTCCCTCCAGCCATTGAGCCCAGGCGGTGTCTGGCCCCCTGGGAACAGAAAGCTACAGCTCCGTGGGCAGGGGGCTTTGGCTTCCTTGCCCATGGGATGCTGTTGCAGGAAGGGCTGCTCAGCAGGGACGGGGTTCACCTGTGGAGGAAGGGAAGAGTATTTGGGTGCAGACTGGCTAACCTAGTGAGGAGGCTTTAAACTAGGTTTGACGGGGGCAGGTGCCCTAAGCCCAGAGGTAAGTGAACAACATGGACACCTGGGGGATGGGCCAGAAATGGGAGAGAGCAGGGGCTGTAACCGCAGAGATAAAGGAGGGACGCGGGACCACTGGGAAACAAAATCTAATCTGTGTCTTAGATGCTGGTACAGACACACAGGACTATGGGTAATAAGCAGGAAGAAGTTGGTATCACAGGGACGTGGTGGGATAATACACTTTATTGGTATATTGGCACAGAAGGGTAAAGCTTGCTCAGGAAGGACTGTCAGGAAAAAGGGAGGAGGAGTTTCCTTCGATATGAAACATGCAAACACTTGGCCTGAGGCGGAGATGGACACAGGAGTGGACTTGTCAGGAGTCTGTGGGTGAGGTTAAAGGGGTAAAACCCCAGGGTGATGTCACACTAGGCATCTATTCCAGACACCTCCCCAGGCAGAAGAGGTGCCTGAGGCTTTTTAAACAATTAACAAAATCATCCAAAGCACAGCTGGTTTCACACACACTCAGCCTCACCCACAGCTGGGAGGCAGTTTGCAGGGAGCTGAAAAGAAACAGAAGAGGGGAAACTGGAGCCTGGCAGAACCAAGTCTTGGGATTCTTCTGTGTCCAGATGTGCTAAGCAGCTGGCAGCCAAGCTCCCAAGTGCTGGTCTGTTCCCACCCTCCCCAGGCAGGTGAATTCAGCGTCACCTACAGCTGGGACGCAGTTTGCAGTGAATTGAAAAGAAACTGGCTGGTAGAACCAAGGCTCAGGATACTTCTGTGTCCAGATGTGCAAAGAGCTGGCAGCCAAGAGCTGGTTTGTTCCTGCCCTCGCCAGGCAAGTGAATCCCCTCCTCTGGGTGTTACAGGCAGGACTTTGCCTGTCTGGCTTTTAGCCAGGGAACTTTTCTATGCCCGGCAAACGAGACACCCACTGCACTGCAGAAACCAGTCCCCTGCCTTTTGCAAAGAGGCCCCTAGAAGCACTTAGCCCCCTTGTTGTCTCTGCCTGTAAAACAAGGAAAAAGCAAATATCTATCACTGGAGAATGTGGGTGTCGATCCCACTGCCTCTCACATGCAAAACAAGCGCTCTACCACTTGAGCTAATTCCCCTACCTCTGATAGAAAAGGGATGCAATCTAGACACAGCCATTGTGTAGACACGGCCTTGGGGTGTCACTAAACTAGCCCCAAGACACATTCCTTGCTTGGACCAGTCACAGTCCTACCTGAGACGTGTGTGACTCAAAAGCCTCCTGTTCCCTGCCCAGTTCCCAACACTGGCTGCAGACCCAGCGATATTTGGTGCCTTGGCTGCTGTCCCTGCTGGCAGGGAGCTGTCCCGCACCTGCAGTTCATCCGCCTCCTGGAGAGGCAGCAGCTCTGTGAGGGGGAGAAGCCGGGGCATTTCCCTGCATGTATAAAAACCATCACTGCCGGCACGGGCTGGGCCAGTGCACTGGCATCCCTCATGTCTGGAGCATCCGCCAGGGAAAAACTGAAACTGTATCCTGCCAGGCAGGACTCTGACCCGCTATAGGGCTTGGGGTCCCTCCAACCCACCCCAGTAGGAAATACCAGACCAGGGGTCCCTCCACCCCTCCCCAGGAGGAGCTATGGGACCAGGGGACCCTCCACCCCTCAGCAGGAGCCAATGGGTGCCAGGGGGGCTCACAAACAAACAGGTGCACACAACCTTAATATTGGTGCCCAGGGAAAAACTCACTCTGTTCCTGGAACAGTGAGGAAGACAGCAACTGTGCAGCATTCTTGCTAACTGTTTCAGAGAGCAGAAGAGAGTAAACTCTTTGTCAGTGAAAGAAACTGTCACCCCAGATGGGACTTGAACCCACAATCCCTGGCTTAGGAGGCCAGTGCCTTGTCCATTAGGCCACTGGGGCACACAGAAAACTTTGCCAGGGAAAGAAATTCACCCTTCTAAATGTCCCTTCTTCAACTTTTAGCTCCTAATGAAGCCCCTTTGAAGAAGCCAGGGTATGTCTACACTCCGCTAGTTCAAACTAGCCGGGTAATGTAGGCATACCGCAATTGCAAATGAAGCCTGGGATTTGAATTTCCCGGGCTTCATTTGCATAAGCGTGGCGCTGCCATTTTTAAATCCCCGCTCGTTCGAACCCCGTTCCTAGTTCGAACTACCGTTGCTCCTCGTGGGTATCTGTAGCTGGCTCCAAGTCATGGGCCTTGACATCTTGTCTCCCTCCCGAAACCAGGGAAGTGTCTCCCACCACTGCAGCCTCCTGAGACTCTATGGCCCTGTCTGTACAGCAGGGACAGCGACACTCACAGCCCCACAGGAGGGCCCCTGGCCTAGCAATGTGGCCCCCTGAGCAGCCTCTGATGTTCCCTGTGTGAGCCCCAGAACCAGCCCTGAGTGAGGGGGGCAGGGGGCAGGGGGAGCAGCTCTCACATGCCAAGGGGCTGGCCAGGGGCAGGACATGAGCCTGCAAAGCAGCAGTGACATCACAAGAAACTTTTACAGCACCTCAGCTCATTGGCTGGGAAGCAGTGACCTCATAGAGCAACCTCAGAGACCCCCATGGCCTGGCTGCCTGGAATCTCCTTTGTGAGGTTTCCCCTTGAACTCACCTCTAAGCCAGATCCCTGGTCAATTTACCCTCTGGATCTTACCCACAAATCACGCTGAGCCAATCCTTTAGCATCTGCCATCTAAAGGTTTATTACTACAATAATACAATATAGGACACAGGACACATGCTTCTTTGCTCACCTGCACTAGCCTTTCGCAGGATGAGGGGTCCCTCTCCCTTGCCCAGAGGGGACAAGAACAGAAACCAAATAAAACATCAAAGCAGCCAGACTGGGCCATGCCAGTTGTCCAACTAGCCCAGGATCCTGTCTCACAACAGCAGCCAATTTCATTGTCCCGAGGGAATCCTCAGGACAGACAGTTATTAAATGATCCCTCCCGTCGCCCATTCCCAGCTTCTGGAATACACCAGCTGGGGACACCTGCCCTGTCCATCCTGGTTAAATGCCTTTGATTATGGCTGCCAGGGATCCCAATGTTGAGTAGATCTGCATTAAGGGTTCTTATTAATGTCAAGAACCTCAAGCAATGTAAAGCCAGAGTGTGATGGAACTGGAAAGGAAAATGTTTACACTAGAAGGAATTTTTTCCAAGGGGGCACTTGGAGTTGAGATAAGGACCAGTTGATCTGCAGTCAGAGACTCTACCACTGAGCTACACCCTCATGGAAGTGAGCATTAGCAGCCAATGTTGGGAACTGGGCAGGGAACAAGAGGCTTTTGTGTAACACACAACCCAGGTGCTACCCTTGGGCTTGGTCTGCACACTGAGCAGACGGGTGGGAGGGGTCTGATGCTGTCACATATGCAGGGCAAGTCACTCACCTGGCCCCCAGGGGAGGCGGGGGATTTCTATATTTTAGGAAGGTTCCTGAGTCCTGGCTCCCAGCCACACACCTTGGCAGAAGGACCAATGGCCCCTGCACAAAGTGCATTGTGGGAATAAGAGTTGGGGCAGCAGGAAAGGGGCCGGCCCCTCAGCACTAGGGCACAGGCAGGAGAAGATGGGAGTGAATCCTGCTACCTCTGCCATGGCCTGGCCCAGGAGGGCTGGGGTCCACCTGGCCACTGTAATGGACTCTCTGTGAGGTCATCACCTCCCAACCTCCTATAGCCAATAAGCTGAGGGGCTGCAAAAGGCCCTTGTGATGTCACTGCCACACCCACCCCTGCCCTCCAGGGCTAATGTCCTGCCCCAGGCAGCCCCTTTGCATGGCTGAGCTGCTCCCAGGGGTGAAAGTGACACATTTCTTACAGGGAGTCCTGGGAGATGAAGCAGCTGGAGGGAGCCAGGAGAGCAGAGGCCAGTCTGAGAGCTGAGAGTCAGAGGTGCCCACTGCACTTTCACATCATAGGTCCTATGGTGTAAGGGGCAGCACTCAGGACTCTGAGTCCTGCAATGTGCGTTCAAATCTCAGAGTGGGACCTACTGAGACTCAGGTGGTTGTTACAAGGTTCAGGTGCTTCAGCTTCCATGCCCTGAGGTTTAATAAGAGAGTTTTGTTCCTCTTGCTGGGTGTCTGAGGCCACTGGAGCTCCATCTCCAGACGGAGCAGGCCGGCGGGAAGGGCCTGATGCCATCACAGCTGCAGGGCAGGTCACCCACCTGACCTCTGAGCTCAGCCCGTGCTGGAGGTAGCCAGACAGTGTGAGCAGGTCAGAGGGGAGATTGGGGGAAGGGTCCTGAGTCCTGGCTGCCAGCCACGCACCTTGGCAGAAAGACCAAGGGCCCCTGCACAAAGTGCATTGTGGGAATAAGAGTTGGGGCAGCAGGAAAGGGGCCGGCCCCTCAGTACCAGGGCACGGGCAGGAGAAGATGGGAGTGAATACTGCTACCTCTGGGGTCTAGCAGCTTTTCACCCCAGCTTTGTGGGAGGCCAAGTAGGAAGGGGCCTCTGGAGGCTCATAGCCCCCTGGCCTGCTGTGTCTGTGGAAAGGGGGGAAGAGGACACATACCTCTCACTGGGGAACAGGGCTCATGGATCCCACTCGTTCCTGCAGAAAATGAAACAGGCTGAGCATTTTGCAGAGAACGGGCCAGAGCCCTTCTCCTGTCCCTGGAGAGATGGAAATGGGGCCGTTCCTTGTGGGGAAAGAAGTGGGTGTGTCGGGAGTGGGGTTCGAGTTCAAACCTCTCCACAGACCAGAACCCCACATTAGGGGCAAGAAAGAGCCTTGAGTCAGGCAGTGGAGAACACTTGGCTCCTGAGATGGGATAGTAGGAAACTTTTCCCACACATCCTGGCTAGCTCAGTTGGTAGAGCATGAGACTCTTAATCTCAGGGTCATGGGTTCAAGCCCCATGTTGGGCAGTGCTCTTCCTTAACTCACATTCTTAGCCTGTGAGCAATTGGCTCTCACCTTTCATCAGGGTTTTAGAAAGAAAAAGTCTAGTCCTGGGGTCCAGCTTTAGTAGAACCAAAGAGAGAATAAACTGCAATTTCCATCTTCTGAGGAGAAGGGAAGAGGATTTTCTTCTCCTCAGTTCTAGCCACATCAGCCCAGGGGGGAGAAAAAATAACCCTCCGCCCGCTGATTGTCCCCTGCACCTTCTGGCGCAAGAGCCTCTTCCACAACAATGGTGGCTCATTAGATATGCAAATTAGACTCACTCTCTCCCTTGGCCACTTGCTACTGCGCCCGCCAGCCACTCCCTCCAGCCACCCCATCCATGCTGGTGGGTGCCAGTGTCTCACCACACTGTAAAATCAGACCAGAGACGGACGCTGTCAGTAAACACTCATATCGGAAACGCTCCTCTGGATGCTGGGCCCACCAGAGCCGTGTGCCGCTGCCATCTGCCTGCTCCGTGGACATCTTCCCATTGCAGAGCATGCGCCGAGCCAGACTGTGACTAGACAGCCCCTCTCTGGGCACCCAGGGGCTATGTCTACACTGCAGGCTTCTTGCTCAAGAATGGCCGTTCTTGTGTAAAAACTTGAGGAACATCTACTCTGCGCGTGCGTTCTTGTGCAAGTAAATTTACAGCAAAATGAAGGAAAAGGGCTTCTTGGGCAAGAGTTATTCCTCTCCCCATGAGGAATCAATCCTCTTGTGCAAGAGCTCTTGCACAACAAGGTAGTATGAATGGGCAACAGGATTTTTTTGTGCAAGAAATCCCTATGGCTAAAATGGCCATCAGAGCTTTCCAGCACAAGAGAGCGTGCACACTGCCATAGACATTCTTGCCCAAAAGCACATGGCAGTGTGGACGTGCTCTTGCACAAGACATTTTGCGCAGGAACTCTTGCACAAAACAGTTCTTGTGTAAGAAGCCTGCAGCGTAGATGTAGTCAAGGGTTGTTTGGGTTTGTTACGAGCACTGAGCTTTGTATAACAGCCCAGGGAACATTGTGAAAAGCCAAAACCTTCCTACCCTGGGTGTCCCTGGCCAGCCAGAGAGTGGCACAAAGGTTCCTGGCAGTGAGGACTTTGGGTAATTGGTAACAAACCCTAACAGCTCAGGTGAGGTGGCCGAGTGGTTAAGGCGATGGACTGCTAATCCATTGTGCTCTGCATGCATGGGTTCGAATCCCATCCTCATCGGGTGTTTGCAGCCCTTCCTCTTGCTTCTCCCAGCTCTCTCTTCAGTTCAGTGCCAGCCCCTCCCACTGCAGCCTGGGGAAAGGGGAAATCTCCACAGAGACACTCCCAGCTGGGACCCTCAATCCCTTCTGCCCTCAAGGGGAAACCTCACAAAGGAGATTCCAGGCAGCCAGGCCATGGGGGTCTCTGAGATGCCCCAGCCCTGCAGCCTGTCCCACCTGGCTGTTTCCAAGGACACTCTGTGAGGTCACTGCCTCCCAGCCAATGAGCTGAGGTGCTGAAAAAGTTCCTTGTGATGTCACTGCTGCCTTGCAGGCTCATGTCCAGCCCCTTGGCATGTGTGAACTGCTCTCCCTGCCTCTGTCACTCAGGGCTGGTTCTGGGGCTCACGCAGGGAACAGGGAACATCAGAGGCTGCTCAGGGGGCCACATGCCCCCAAGGTCAACTATTAAATGTCAGGGCAAGCCAGGATCTATCCCGTCCCTTCCCCAAAACCCCACCCCTTTGCTGAGCCCCTGCCCTCCCCAAACCTTTCCATGGACTCTTGGTTACTAATGGACACTCGCCACTAATGACATAATCACACCCCAGCCATTTTGCTAGGGCTGCAGCTGGGGAGAAAAGTTTAACTTAAATCATTAAACGATTAAGCGTTTGAACTGTCTCATGTTAGTTGATCAAACTTCATTTTAAATAAAGGAAAAATATTACGGCCAGCACAAAAGGTTTCGATGCCGCACCCCTAGAGACTCTGGAACAAAGAAGACACATGAGAAGAACCCAACTTTCTTCCTTTTGCTGTGACATGGATGGATCTAGCTCAGGTTTCACTCAGGGGGTCTGTCTGCATGTGAAGTACCTGTGACAGCCCCTGTGCTCCTCTGCCCCTCATCAGCAATGCCATCTACTTGGAGGAAAAGTTGTCCTGGGACTTGCAGAAGGGACAACCTGGAAAAACTAATGCTGCTCAGGCACCTTCAATTGCTCAGCTGGCAGAGCGGAGGACTTTAGTGTGTGTTTGGCAAGTGATCCTTAGGTTGCTGTTTGAACTCTGGATTGAAGGAGGGAATCTTTTCCCTCCAGCCTGGCCTTAGCAGAAAGCAACCAAGCTCGTTATCTTGGGTCTATGTCTTCAGAGCCCTGCACTTAAATTGACAAAAGGATTGTGGGCAGGAGCTGCCAATCACATTTCTTGGGCTGTGCAGGTTCTGTCCACACACAAAAGTTCTTTTGGAACAATGGCCGTTATTCCACAATAACAATGCAAGAGTCTACACAGCAATTCCGTTATTTTGAAATAATTCTGAAGTAACAGATGGCTTATTCCGACTTCTGCAAACCTCATTCTACGAAGAATAACACCTGTTCCAAATTAGCTGTTTCAAAATAAGGTCTGTGCAGATGCGCCACTGCTGCTAGTTTGAACTAGCCCCTCCCCAGGGCCATTCTGAGTTATTCTTCCCAGGGCTCTAAATCGAGACAGCTCGTCTACACTGGGGAGCCTGCCTCAGACTATTGTGAGGTTTCCCTGCAGAGTAGATGTGCTAGTTCGAAATAAGCTATTTTGTAATCACTATTCAAGACCAGCTTATTCCCAAATAAATGAGCCGTGTAGATGTAGCCAGAGAGATGAAGCAGCAGGAGGGAAACCAGAAGTGCAGAGGCCAGCCAGAAAACTGAGTATCCCAGGTACCCCCACATATTGTGTCATGTTGGTCCCATGGTGTAAGGGGCAGCTCTCCCGACTTTAGAGTCTGCAATTAGAGTTCAAATCTCAATAGAACATGCTGGGGTGGGCTTGTTGTTGTGAGGTTTTTCACACTGCATGTCTATGGTCTCTGCTGTGGGCTTTTTGCACAAGAATGGCAGTTCTTGTGCAAAAACTAGCCAAGTGTTTACCCTGCATGTGCATTCATGTGCAAGAAAATGTGCAGTAAACCATTGGAAAAGATGGCTAAAACAGCCATTAGAGCTTTCTTGCACAAGAGATTGTCCATGCATGCTCTTTATAAGGAGATAAACCACCTCATAGAGCTGGAAGGAGCCTTGAGAGGTCAGCTAGTTCTGTTCTTGTGCTCATGGAAGGGCCAAGAACCATCCCTGACAGATTTGCCCCAGTTCCCTAAATGGTTACTTCAAGAATTGAGCTCATAACCCTGGGGTTAGTAAACTAACATTCAAACAACTAAGCTATCTCGCCTTGCTTTGGTGATGAAGTGAATAGCAGTGTGGATGTGCTCTTGGACAAAAACTTTTGCCCAAAACAGTTCTTGGGCAAGAAGCCTGCAGTGTAGATGGAGCCTAAAGTTTTTCATATTTTTTGTTTTAAAAATATTTCAAACAGTTGTTCAATGTGCCCCAGGCCTGGAATTGTGCTGCAGCCGCCTCCCTCGCTACTGTCGCTGGCTCCATGTGCACTGGCCTTCTGTCTGGGCGCTGACAGGGGGTTGAGACGTGGCAGGTACCGATGGGTAACAGGTGCCAAGGCGCATACAGAGACGCCAGCGTCAGCATCTCTGCAAGTGACCTCACTGTGCACAGCTCAGCTTTTAGCAAACACTCTCCTCCTGTCTGCGCCTAACACCAGAGTCACTGTCTGCTCCTGAGGGGTCCTGGCCCGGGGAAAATGGGAATTCCTGAGGACACTTGCCCAGTGTTGAAACATCTCACAGATAACATGGCAAAGAGGAAGTCAAATAGACTCTACATCTACAGGGAAACATCAAAACTGTCAAGCCAAATAGGACTTGAACCCACTGCTTTTTCCATTAGGCTACTGGGGGACACCAAGGATGAGAAAGAGACAGAAATTTGCTCTTCCAAATGCACATTCCTCAATTTTAGGTGCCAGATTCAAGCCCTTGGAAGGAGCCAGAAACACAGGAAGGGCTGATCACACCCCTCTGAAAATCAGCTCTCAGGAGGCACCTCCAACTGCCCCCAGAGTGTGAGTCACCCCCACACTAGCCATAGGTGAAACTCAACACCTTGACATCTCATCTCCCTCCCAAAGCCAGGGGCTTGTTCCCACAGCCGCAGCCTCAGCAGGGAGCCGCACTGGCGCTCACTGCTAGTGGGGAAGGGAGCAGGTCCCACAGGGTCTGGGGCTGGCGGGGAATGGGCAGTTGTCACTGAAGGGGAAGGATAAAACGCAGCCACGTTGCCGAGGGCAGGAGACATTGTGGGACAGCCCTGGGGGAGCTCTGCAATGTGACTCTGGCTCCCAAGGCAGCAAGTGCAGAATTCCCCTTGGTGAGCGCGAGAGGCTCCGACCGGCCTGGTCTGAATCCGGCTGACAGGCTGGACAACCCCGATGCTGGAGTGTCAGAGCCCCTGTCAACCGGCCTGTGTTTGTCCCCTCTCCCACCAGGCAGGGCAGGGCCCACACTCCCAGCAGGGAGTTACAGGTACGTCTCTCACAGACAGAGCACTGGGACGACCATGGAGCAGGACTCACTGGCCAGTGTGTGGTACCCAGGGACTTACAGTGGGAGTCAGAGCCCTGCCTGGCCAGTGCCAGTCACCTCTGCACCCGCTCCAGGTTTCTGGTTTCCTTCTCCCTAACAAGCCTCTCAAATCAGCCTTTTCCTGAATCAGCAGTTCCATGCGTGGCCTGGGGAGGCCTCTTCTGTGTCCCAAGAGGACATAGGAAAATGTGAGTGAAGGCCATAGCAAGGCACCACTGGGAGTTGAACCCAGGATCCCCTGTTTACAAAACAGATACTTTAGCCAGCTAAGCCATGGTGCCTTCTACAGGCCTGCACCTAAAACTGATCTATTATATGGTCCCAGACAACACCTTTGACTCCCAAAGTGCAGCCAATCCCCATTTCCCCTGGCGGTGTCTGGCTCCCTGGGCACAGAAAGCTACAGCTCAGTGGGCAGAGGCTCTGACATGCACATCTCCCCCAGCTGCTGGGACTGTGGAGTTGGCCTTGAGATTTAGCGGTGCTCAGGGGAGGGAAAAGTGCGGCAAACACTAATCGTCTGGATTGTAAGCCCTTGGGTCTCACAGTTTGGGTTGGAGACCCCAGGTGGGGGCCCGGCCTCCTTTAGGTTGGTCCCTTCCTGAGGGCACAGAATTAAGAGAGAATTCCTTTGCCCTGTAGGCATCTGAGTTGGCCATAGATCAAGTAACATTTTTTTTCTTCACAGATAAATATAGGTGAAGCTTTCCTGTAGTAATGATGGCCAAGTGGTTAAGCAGTTGGCTTAGAAATCCAAAAGTATTTCATTGTGCAGTCATGAATCCTGCTCACAGTAAGGCCTGTGTTTTGATCACACTCCTAACAATGGCAACAAGCTTGACTGCCAGCTGTTTGCACATATGGACCCAGAAATATCCTGAGCCTTGGTTCTGTTAGCCAGTTTCTTTTCAGCTCACTGCAAACTGCCTCCCAGCTGTAGGTGAGGCTGAGTGTGTTTGAAACCAGCGGTGCCTGACCAATGTGTCTGCTTTTCCTACCATCCTCAATATGTACCTGGAGTCGGCTTCCTTCAGCTGAGCTTGGCCATGTCCCCACAGCAGGAAGCCAAAGGGAGCAAAGAGCAGAAGTGAAGGATGCTGGTGGGAGTGCCCTCTGGGTTTGATTTAGTGGGTCTTAGGGTGTGTCTAGACTACCTAGTTTTGTCGACAAAAGTGGACTTTTGTCGACAAAACTATACCAGCGTCTACACTACCGCTGAGTTCTGTAGACATAACATCGACAGAACTCAGCAGTTTTGTCGACGCTGGTATACCTCATTTTACGAGGCATAACACCTTCTGTCGACAGAATTCTGTCGACAGAAGGTGTTATTGCCTGTAACACTGCGTCCAGACTACGGAGTTCTGTCGACAAAGCAGCTTGCTTTGTCGACAGAACTCAATGTGTCTGGACGCTCTTTGTCAACGGAAGTTTTGTCGACAGTATCTGTCGACAAAACTTCCGTCGACAAAACGTGGTAGTCTAGACGTACCCTTAGTTAGACTGGCTGAATCAAGTTCCAGAAGATTGATCACAGCAATTCCTCTCCAGCTGGACGTGGTTCTTGTTCTTCTGTACAGAACAGCCAATGGGCGTTCAGATCTCAGCCTTGCTCAACTAATGGGAATAGAAACCAGATACCCAGCAGGTTTGAACTGGTTTCAGTTGAGGGACCCGTCTGCCTGGTTTATGTGCATTGGCACAAGAACACACAAGGGGTTTGCTGATATTTTAAGAATCCCTGTACAATAGGAATCCATGACTGACATACCTGGAGGTGCAAATGTTTCATTTAGGATAATCAACTTTTTAAGGGGGCACTTGAGATTGAACCAAGGACCTCTACAATCGGCACTCAAACACTACCACTGCGTTACACCCAGCAATGGTTGTATGGTTCAGCCCAGTGTTGGGAACTTAGCCCCTGGCAGCACTGTCTGCAGGAGCAGGTGGTACCTCGCACATATGGCCATCAGCCACTGGGCCATAAATGTCCACATTCCACCACCTGCACTTCAGGGCCTGCAGAGACTCCTCCTTCGACCACAGCTCCAAGAGGGTCTTTATCGGTGGCCCAGACCATGACAGTGCCCAGCGTTTGCTGCTCTTTGCTAGGTCCTGGGATGAGTCCCTGGAAGGCCAGAGGGGGCTTGTGCCTGTGACATGGCTCTCTGAGAGGCAGGAAATGCTCAGGCTTAGCCGAACGGCCGAGAAGCAACGCTTTACGGCATAAAACACGAGGACAGCTCTTCGGGCAGATCCATGAGTGATGCAGAGCAGCCAGCAGCCACTTCCCCACCTCCCTAATTTTCCCACAATCTACAGCTGCTTGCATTGGTGGTATAGCGATGAACACAGCTACCTTCCAACCAGTTGTCCTGGCTTTAATTCCCAGCCAATGCAATGTGGGGAGAAAGAAGCAATTTTTCCTAGCAATTTTTCCTAGCAATTTTTCCTACTTTAACCCCAGAAAATGGGCACAAGTGGATCCTGCAGCCAAGGTCTCCCTCTCTCTGCTTTTCGTCCTATCTGAGAAGCAGGAATCACTCAGTCTTAGCCAAACAGCCAAGAAGCAACGTCTTACAGAAAAAAAACACGAGGACAGCTCTTGGTCTGGATCCCTGGGCCAGCTGCACTTTTCCAGTTAAGCTAATTCTGCTCCACCTGCAACCTGTCTCCAGTCAGTGCCCCTGAGGCAACATAGGAAGGGGACAGTGCAGGTGCACAACTGCCTGGCCTGCTGTGTCTGTGGAAATGGGGGAAGAGGACACATACCTCTCACTGGGGAACAGGGCGCATGGATCCCACTCGTTCCTGCAGAAAATGAAACAGGCTGAGCATTTTGCAGAGAACAGGCCAGAATCCTGCTGGGAGAGGCTCCATCATGCACAGACTCTGCGCAGGGCCAGACTGCTGGGAGGAGGCTCTGGCCATGGACTTTCCTCCCCTCTCGGTTACCTCCTGCACGTAGGGCTGAAAGGGACGTGGGCTGCAGGCGGGTGCTGCCTTCCCCAGTGGGAGGAGAAAATGCTCATGGAAGGGCTCCCCAATGCACTGGCCCGAGGGCCTGAATTCTTGCTGCCCTGGGTGCAACCAAATGCCCCTTCTGTGGGGCAGGCCCCCTAGCTCACACCCCTCATGTCTCACTTGGTGCCATGAGAACAAAGCTTCCAAAGGGGTTTGAATTCCCTCCATTTCCCCTTGCTTTTGCACTAAAAGAAATCCTGAAACTGAATCCTTCTCCTGCCACTGGAGAGATGGAAATGGGACCGTTCCTAGTGGGGAAAGAAGTGGGTGTGTCGGGAGGGGGATTTGAGTTCAAACCTCCCCACAAACCAGAACCCTCCATTAGGGGCAAGAAAGAGCCTTGAGTCAGGCAGTGGAGAACACTTGGCTCCTACTATGCTGTGATGGGGTGTGAAAAGCATACTTACATGTAGCCTGGCTAGCTCAGGTGGTAGAGCATGAGATTCTTAATCTCAGAGTCATGGGTTCAAGCCACAAGCTGGGCAATGCCCTTTAACTCTCAGTCTGCAAGCAATTGGCTCTCATCTCTTACCAGTGTTTTAAACAGAAAAAGTCTAGTCCTGTGGTCCAGCTTTAGGAGAACCAACTGCAATTTCCATCTTCTGAGGAGAAGGGAAGAGGATTTTCTTCCCCTCAGTTCTGTCCACAACAGCCTAGGGAGGAGAAAAAATAACCCTCCGCCTGCTGATTGTCCCCGTCAGCTTCTGTAGCTTCACCTCCTTCCACAGCAGCTCCAGCTTTGAGCTACAAATCTCAAGGGGCTGGTGAGGAAACGAGGAGCTGGAACCTCGGGTTAGTCGCTTCCATGAGAACAAGAGGTGGAGTGTTCACAAGGTCCAGAGCAGGGTGTTAGAAAGAGCTAGGAACAGAACTGTCATCCAAGTTCCACCAGAGCTAAAGTGTGTTTCTGTTTCTGTGGTTATCACAGTTGCCTACCATGCAAAAGGTCCCTGATTTGAAACACAGGTTCTGTGCTTATTGCTGCTCCCCTGGGTGCCCAGGTAAGTGTAGCTGCTGCTGACCAACATGTTCATGAGCCCAACTCCCACATGAGAGAAGGGGGTGACATCAGCTGAGAATGTCCCTGGGTGACAGTCTGGGGAAGGGAGATGAATCAGGCCAGGCAGCTGCTGGAGGCTTGTGGCTTGGCCTCCCCTGACCTGGGAGGCTGGTGAATTGGGCCGGCTCTGCCTGCTGCCTCCCTTGCGTGACTTGCCCAGTGTAACAGGCCAAATGTTGGAAAAGCCTCTTCCAAAAAAAGCAGAAGAAAAAGCTACACAAATTGGGTTTTGAAATTTGTGTAGCTTTTTCCAGAAGAGCAGTGCAGTGTAGACATAGCCTGAGTGTTGCTCAGCACTAGTAGGAGACAGGGAGGGACAAAACGGTCTAATGGCACCTGCAGCCTTTCAGAACCACCCTCAGCCCAGCCCCAAGAACCAGCCCTTCCCTCCACCCTCATTGGGGACTGCGGAGAATTGTCTGGACTCATTCTACTCTGGTCGAAGGATTGCCTGGTCTGTAAAAGGTGCCCTGGAAATGAGAAAGCAGCTAAAATGACACTCATGGGACTTGAATTCACAATCTTTGAGTATCTAGCTGAGCTCACTAACCCCTGCAGCTTAAAAGCCCAACATGCTTTCCATTGCACCGCAGAGCCTGATGTACTGCTCAGTTTGATATCTCCACTCTCTGCTTTGCAGCATGGCAATTGCTGGGGGAAAAGAAAGGGGAACCAGGTCTGTTTCTCTTGGGAGAGCAGGTAGGAAGAGGGAGGGGGCCACTTCCCAACAGCAGAAATAAGGGATAAGAACCGAGCTGCAGTTGGAGAATGTGGGTATTGGTCCTACTGCTTCTTATACGCTAAGCAAGCGCTCTACCACTTGAGCTAATTCCCCCACCTGCCAAAGCCTTTCCTGCCCCACCCACCTTGTTCCAGAGCCCATGACGTCCCTGTGGCTGCCCAAGGCTCCTTTCTGAAAGGGCCACACGTGAGGCTGACACCCGTGGGCCGCCTAGCTCGGAGGTTTAGGACGTGGTGCTCATATCACACAGACTTAAGAGCAAGTCCCTTGTTTGAAACCATAACAGGCTCGCTATTCCGATGTCTCTGCAAACCTCATGGCACAAGGAGCAAACGCTTCAGGTATTTGTCTCACTGGTGGTCTAGTGGCTCAGCTTCAGCACTGTTACTGCTGTGCCTTGGGTTTGATACCCAGTCAGGGAAACCAACCTCACTTGTATTAATGAAATCTGCCTGGTCTTTGCCCTTTTCCATCACAGGGAGGGCCAGTGGGCTGAGGGAAGGGAGGGGCTGGGGTGCCAGAGGCAGGCTCTGGCTGGGAGACACTCCCAGCAGCCAAGCACATTTCTCAGGCAGCCCCTTCCCTGCGCAGGGGGCACAGGTCACACGCCTGGGTGAATAAGAGCTTGTGGGGACTGGCCAGGGCTTCAAGCAGGCAGCTCCCATTGGCCACAAACAAGCTGGGAGCAGGTACCAGGCATGAAGCCTTTTCCTCTACAGCTGAGACACACAAAGGGCCCAGCAGCCCCTTCTCTCAGCTGTGCGTGGGGGCAGGGCGAGCAGGGAATCTGCCTGAGGCTTCTTGCTGCCATGTTGGGTGGCTTCATGGGCTGGATCCAGCCCGCTGGCCTGTATTGCCCAGGCCTGGCTGAGAGGGAACCTTGGCTCTGGGCTGTGGGGGAGGGGCGCTGTGGAAAGGCCAGTCTGGCCTTCCTGGGCAGGGCATGACGACATCCACTTTGTGCAGCACGACTGCCAAACATCCCAGACAGAGAATTACAGGCCAGAGAATTCCTTGCGGATCAGCCAAAGTACCTGAGTGGGGAGAGTGTTAGACTGAAAATCTAAAGATCCCTAGTTCAAACCCAGACTTTGGCAGGTGCCAACAGGTGGCAGGCGCGTTCCTCAGTTTGATCCTTACCTCAACCTTTCTGGCCACAGCTTGGCATTGACAAATCAAGATCATCTCATTAGCCCTGCCCCTGACTCTGTGACTTCTTCCTGTGAGTGGCTGCCTCCTTGACTGCTGGCCCTAGATATGGAACAGGGCTGTGGGCTGATGGGGATGTGTTTGGATAATCTCATGTGACCTTACCTGGGGCTAAGCAGGAGGGACATGGCAATGTTTCTCCTTCCTCTGCTGGAAAGGGAGCCAGCTCATTCCCATGAGCCCACATACAGATGGAGCAGTGTCCAGAGAGGTGATGCAGCTGAATGGAAGAAGCAAGGCCATCAGCGTACCAGCTGAGAACCTCAACTACAGAGCCATGTGATGGTCCCTAAGGGGAAGGGGTCAGGAGTTTGAATCTTACAAGCTGAGTTCAAATCTCAGTGGGACCTGCTGGGGAATTGTTGGTTTGTGTAAATCCTTGAATATTGATCTTCTTGCCCCTCTGGCTCAATTCTACTTTGTGCTTCTTCACTTTCTCTATGTAAGGACTTCGGAGAAAACTCTCAAACATCTGTTCCAGTGGGGCAATGGGTCAGTGCACAGTATTTATAAAGCAGTGTGTGTAGGAGACATGCTGAGGTTGTGAATTCAAACCTCACCTGGAGCAGTGGTTTTCAGTCCCTACTGGGATGCCCCTTTCCACTGATTGCTGTGGGAGCTGGAATTGTAGCTCAGAGGAGACTGTCAGTCAAAATTCCCCCTTCACATATTATGGCCTCATCAGAGTGAATGGTGGGTGGCCAGTATCTAAGGCCAAGTGGCATCCAGGGTCTTGGTGCCCATTTTCTCCCCTTACCCATCATCAGCAACAGCTGCTGTCCCTTTCAGCCATTGGGTCAGCTCAGGCAGGGAGGCAGGAAATGGGCAAAGTAGCCAGACAAGCTGAGGGAGGCAGGAAAATGCTGATCTTTGCATCTCCCCATGTGAGGGTATGTCTGCATGACATTCCTCTTTCAAGACAGAAATGCAAATTCAGCTGAGTGAAAGTGCAAATGAAGCGGAGATTTGCATAATCATGTCTGAGCAAAATTTCGAAATAACCAATTTCTAGACACAGTTCTTTCAAAAGAAAACCCTTCATTCTAAATCACCCTTACTCCTTATGAAATGAGGTTTAAGGGTTAGTTCTGATGTAGGGTTTTCTCCCAAAATAAGCAAATCTCAACAGCGTTTTGTATTTCAAAATAAATTATTTCGAAATAGCATCGGTCTGTGAATATGCAAATGAAGTGCAGGATATTTAAATCCCAGCTTCATTTACAATGTTGAGTGTCTACATTTGCATCCCTCTCAGATTCTCTGGGCACTGACAGCCCCAGGGAATCACAAGGGTGTGTGGGGCTGGCTCTCCTGTTCCAGCAATTGCAGTCAGAGCCCTGCCTTGCCAGTGCCAGGCACAGCAGCCTCTGCATCGGCTCCAGGCTTGTGGTTTCCTTCTTCCCACCACTCCTCCCCAATCAGCCTTTTCCTGAATCAGCAGTTCCATGGGTGGCCAAGAGAAGCCTCTTCTGTGTCCCAGAAGGATGCAGGAAAACTTGAGCAAAGGCTACAGCAAGACACCACTGGGATTTGAACCCAGGATCTACTGCTTACAAGGCAAGTGCTTTAACCAGCTAAGCCATGGTGCCCATTTTGCCTATACCCCCCCCTATATAGCTTTTCCAAGATAACTTTTCTATCTAGGAAAAACTCTGCCCCATCCATGGAACAGGTCAACTTTTTGAGATCAGTTTCCAAAAAAGTGAGCGTGTTCTTTTGGAAGCCCTGTATTCCTCATTGTATTAGGAATAAGGACTCTTCCGAAAGAGGAGGTTTTCCCCACATTCGGGCCCGTGTAGATGGGCCAAATGTCAGAAAAGCCTCTTCTGAAAAAGAAGTGTCTCCAAAACTGTTCTAATTTATGGTCCCAGACAACTCCTTTGAATTCCAAAGTGCAGCCATTCCCCATTTCCCTCCAGCCTTGGAGAGGTCTCAAGGCCTGTGCAGCCCAAGAAATGTGATTAGCAGCTCACACCCACAATCTTTTTGTCAATTGCAGTGCAGCCTAAGGGTCACTTACCAAGCACACAGGACAGTCCCCCACTCTACCAGCTGAGCTATCGAAGGGGGCCTGAGTGCTGCGGGTTTGTCCATGTTGCCCATCTACAAGTGTCAGGGCCTGTGCTCTCCCAATCGAGTGGCATTGCAGAAGAACCCAGGAGCACTTCCCATGCAGAAGGACCCCTGAGCTAGATCCATTCATGTCACAGCAAAAGAAAATAGCTGGGTTCTTCTCATGGGTCTTTTTTTGTTTCAATGTCTCCAGGGGTGCAGGAGGGGCAGATCCAAAAGAACCAAACCGGTCGAGTGCATCTGGGTCCTGCCTCTCGCTTGTGCTGCTCCCTCTCCCAGACTGTTCCTACGCCCAAGGCAATAGCTCCACACCCAATGGATGGGTGAGCAGAGGCCAGGGGGCAATAGGCAGAGTCTGGCAGCTGCTGGGACCGGACCTGAGGGCATCAGGGGAAGCAGCGAGAAACACAAACTCAGCCCCCTGCATCTCTAGCCAGGCTGGTAGGTTTCATGGCTCCAGCTCTTGTGAGCCAGCCAGATGAGAGGCCGAGCGCCAGTGGGCACCAGACACCCAGCAGAAGGCACAAAAATCTCTTCTCACCAGCCTGAGGACAAGAAACCTAAAGCGGGAGGGTTTTGCAACAACCAGCCTAGGAAAATCCCACTGACAGTTGAACTCAGGTTGCAAAGTTCAGAGCCCTGAGCGCTGCCCCTTGCAGCATGGGACAAACAGCTGAAGTTTTGGGGGAGCACATGGGACTCTCAGCTCTCAGGCTGCCTCTGCTCTCCCGGCTCCCTCCAGCTGCCCCATCCCAGCTGCTTGTTTATTATTTGTTTTTATTTAAATACCAGCTCTAGTAGAAGCCGTGTGACACTCTCCCCTCCCCCATCACGGCATGGACAGGTCACAGCCCCCAACCAGACTCTGAAATGGCCCCCTGCATTTCCCCTGGCCCCATGGGGCTGGCAGGAAAGAGGCCCAGGGCCAGGCTAGAGCCAGGGGAAGCAGAAGGCAGGGAGATCCCCAGTCTACACAGCTCCTTTTTGTGCAAAAGCCTCTTGTGCAAAAATGGACCCCAATTAATTATGCAAATGAACATGGCAATATGCTAATCTGTGCTACATTTGCATGAGGTTTTGCGGAGGAGAGATGCAGTATGGAGATAGCCTAGGTGGTAGATAGCCATGAAGTGACATAGACTGAGGAAAAATCCGTGGTCTGCAAACCTTAGTTACACACAATAAGAATAATTCACCAGCTCAGACGTGATTTCTAAACCCCCAAACAAGGAAAATAATAAAACCTGGTGGACTAGGGCAGTGGTCCCCAGTGCGGTGCCCGCAGGCGCCATGGTGCCAGCTGGGCCATTTATCTGCACCTGCAGAGCAATCTGCGCTGGCCCAGGCATGCGGCAGGTGCCAGCCCCAGGAGCATGGGCGGCCCCTGCTCGGGGTCACAGCACATGCCGGTGCCGGCCCCAAGCACACGGTGCCTGGAAAGCCCCTGCCTGGGGTCACGGCACATGCTGGTGCCGGCCCTGGCTCCGGGGTCGCGGCACAATCCGGTGCTGGCCCCGGGCGCGTGACGCATGCTTGGCCCCGCCCCCAGGCACGTGGCCCATGAGCGGCCCCACCCTTGGAGGTGCAGTGCATGAGCGGCCCTGCCCCCAGGCACCCAGCATCCCCAAAACGTTGGGGACCACTGGACTAGGGAGACTTTTCTCTACCCACACATTGCAGGAAATCCAATTGTCTGCAAGTCAAGACTGTGTGGCCTAATGGACTTTGGATCAGAAGATTGAGGGTTCGAGTACCTTCACGGTTGCATTTACCTTCCTTTGTCTGTGCTCATGGATCCTGATGTCGCTGCCCTGGAAAGGTCCTATGTGACAATGTGGTTCTTCTATAACCCCATTGGAAGGCCTGTAGTTCTAAATTATGGGGGGTGTGGGGGTTACTGGCTTGTGAAAGCAGGACTGGTGGTGCCAGGAGAGAAGTGGCAGCCTGGCCTGGGGGGGTGGAGCATCAGCCAGCAGGGAGGGGGTCTGATCAGGGCACAGAGATCCTGAATAAACATTGAAAAGCCTTTTAAATATCCCTGCTGCTGCCAGTGAGGTTTAAGGCGCTGCCATGTGTCGGAATGGAGAGAGCCTGGTGCATTCACCATCCGGAATGAGAATATGGATACAAAATTCCAAAGATGGCGTCGGCTTTCTGAAAATAAACGAGCCCCTTTTCAGTACATGATGTGGTGGTGCAGAGTTTATTGGATTACTCTGGTTCTGCTGGTGGAAGCAGGGCTGGCTGGGGGAAGGGGGGAGCAGTGGGGCTGGCTGGGAAAGATGGGGGGAGAACTGATGGGAGGAAGCAGGGCTGGTGTGGGCAGCAGGGCTGGAGGGGATAGATCAGGAGGAGAAGTGGGGGAGAACCGCCAGGCCAACAGAGGGTGGGGGTGAGCGGGGATGTCCAGGGGGAAGCAGGGGGAAGAGAATCGACCAGCGGGGTTTGGGACTGATCCGGGCGCATGCAGATCCTGGGGCGCTGCCCGTCCCGTGCATGGTCCTGGCGGAGCACGAAGGAGTCTGGCCTCCTAGATTCCATTTTGCCACCCCCTCGAGTAGTATTGTTTGTCTGTGTGATAGTCTGGTTTGGATCTGTTTCTGTCTGCTGGATAATTGATTTTGCTAGGTGTAAATCAGCTAAGGCGGTGGGGTCTGATTGGTTAGGTCATCCTGTTACAGTATGTTATGTTTGGTTAGTGAAATTATACTAAAATAATTGGTTAAGGAACAACTAAGCAGTATTGAGTTTCTCTATATAAACTGGGGTCCAAGAAGGAGACCAGCTAGAAGAAGGAAAAGGAGAGAAGAAAAGAGGGAAGGCCTTGAAGCAGAACTCACCTCCAAGGCAGCCTAAGACCAGAACAGCCAGAACTCCTCTGCACTCCAGTTTGCTGTGTGAATACTATGGTAGGTGACATTGGGAAACGAGCCCTGGGTGAACCTCTTGGGTCACAGCTGCTGGAACAATGAGGTAAGATGAACGAGTGGGGAGTTATCATGGAAGTTAAGACTGGTTTTCCTGACTGCAAATGGAACCCAGGCCTCAGCAGTGAAAGGGCTGAATCCTAACCACTAGACCATCAGGGACACATGAGCAAGGTTCTTTCCTTACCTAAACTAGCCTTTCACAGGCCACTTTCTGTCCCCTTCAGGACATGGGTCCATTTTCCATTGCCCAGAGGGGACAAAACAGAAACCAAACAGAACATCAGAACAGCCAGACGGGGCCATGCCAGTTGTCCAACTAGCCCAGGATCCTGTCTCACAACAGCAGCCAATTCCATTGCCCAGTGGGAATCCTCAGGACAGACAATTGTTAAGTGATCCCTCCCATCACCCATTCCCAGCTTCTAAAATACACCAGCTAGGGACACCTGCCCTGTCCATCCTGGTTAAATGCCATTGATTGACCTTTCCTGCATTCAATTATCCCGTTCTGTTTTGGACCTTCTTGTAGATTTCACCTTCTCAACATCCTCTGGCAAGGAGTTCCACTGGGCACAAAAATGCTTCCTTTTGGTCTATTTTTAATTGGGTTACTTACTAGTTTCATTCTGTCACCCGGGATCTTCAGTAGGAGAAAAACATTCTTATTGCTTTCTGCCCCCTGTCATCATTACACAAACTCTGTCCCATCGCCCCTGAGTCGTCCCTTTCCCAAGCTGAGAAGAAGAAGTTCCATGAACTCCTGGGAGCTGCTTTCCAAAGAAGAGGCATTTCCCGTGGAAAAGATGGCCAAGCCCAATCCCCTACACAGAGCCCCAGAAAATACCAATGGACACTGGGCACTTGTAAAGCTCCCTCTCGGGCAGCACTACGGAATGGATCTGGCTGGGCATCGGGCTGACTAACCCATCAACAGATGAGTCCCTGTGAGACTTCTCAGCCCAAGTGCAGAGACTGTGGAGTCTCCCACTCCCAGCCCAGTGGCAGAGGGGCAGCGCCCTGAGGAGGCGGGTCCTGAGGCAGCGGAGACCTTTGAAGGGAACGGAGATGTAAGGTCAGAAGGAAGGGGAACAAGTCACCTCTTCCCAGGTGAGATGTGCTGGGAAACTACGAGATCTGGTGCAAGCTGAGCTCCAAGGGCTGGTTCCTGTCCTGGTGGCTCCTTGCAGGGCCTGGCTTGAGAAGCACCAAGGAACCGTGTGTGGCCAGGAGAGAAGGTGCAGAAGGAACGTGGATGCAGGAGCAGGGTGGGGTGTCTGGCCAGGATAGAGGGAGCAGGAACAAGGGAGGATGTCAAAGCAAGTTCTGCAGTAGTATCACTTACAGGGTGGGCCCTGGACTCAGTGGCTGCAACAACTTGGTCTCAAGTAAGGGTCTGCTGAGAAGTCTCAGCCCCAGCCCTGCCTCCTCCCATCTCAGCCTAACCTGTTTACCTCTCCCACATGCTCCTCAAAGCCAGCACACAGGCCACCCATCCCTGCACCAGGGGACAGGCCCTGGCACTGCCTTGTGGGCACCAAGGGGAACTGCAATAAGAGAAGACGCACCATTTTTGCCTGGCTTTGAACCAGGGACCTTTTGCATGCTAGGCAAATGTGATAATAAGAGAAACACACTTCGTAGGGTCTTCTGAGTCTGTACTTAAACTTGGGCAAATATTCGGTTGCTAACCCTTTGGCCAACAGAGATTGCTGCAGGGCAAAGGAATTCTCTGTTGTCAATTTTGTGCCCTCAGGAAAGGACCAAACTGAAGGAGGCCGGGCCCCCACCTGGGGACTCCAACCTAAAAACTGAGACCAAGGGGTTTACAAGCCAGATAATCATAGTTTGCTCCTTTTCTCCCTCCCACAACCCTTCTGCTGGGTGTGTGTGGGGGGGTCTTTGCCGGATGAACGTGCCTGAGGAAAAACGCTGGAAGCGCAACAGACACACAAAAGGGGATGAGGGACAGTTTAAGTCACACACATGGCAGGTGGCGCAGCTCAGCCAGGGACCTTATCCACTCACAGAGCTTCACAGCTTCTCCACCCCCCAAACCCCACCAGGCAAACTGCCCCATGGGCCTCGCCCGCACCCTGCTCAGGGCCTGGGGATTTTCTGTCCCTTTGCCAGAGCAAATAACTAACCCCCCCTGATCTGGAGTCTCTGCCTCTCATGAGCCTTCTCATCCTCAGTCTCTGCTTTGTGTCCAGATAGATTCTGTTGTGCAACAGCCACCTCCCTCAGGCTGTCACTCCTGGGCCTTCTAGAGCACAACACACCCCTTCATTCTGACTTTGGATACCTGGGCTTTTAGCACTCAGATCTGCACCTAACACCAGCATTGGCTAGTGAGGGGTCTGAACAGCTTCCACAGAAAGGGAGACAGCCACTGTGGAGCAGCCTTTACAACTCTGTCAAAGAGCAGAGAAAGGTAAGTTCTTTATGACTGAAAGGAAACGATCACCCCAGGGGGAACTTGAACCCACAATTCCTGACTTAGAAGGGCAGTGGCCACTCCTCTCCCCCTGAACCAGACATTCACCCTTCTAAATGGCCCTTCTTCAACTTATAGCTCCTGATTAAGCCCCTTTGAAGAAGCCAGATACACAGGAAGGGCTGATCACACCCCTCTGAAAATCAGCTTTCCATGGGTATCGGTAGCTGGCTCCGAGTCATGGGCCTTGACGTCTCGTCTCCCTCCCGAAACCAGGGAAGTGTCTCATCAGGGAGCTACACTGGTGCTCACACTGCTCTTAGGGGTCCCACAGTGGCTGGGTGGGGAATGTCCGGTTGTTACTGAAGGGGAAGGACAGAACACAGCTACATTGCCAAGAGTGCGGGAGGCCGGCCTGGTGATGCCATGGGACTGCCCTGGGGGAGCTCTGCAATGTGACCCAGGCTCCCAAGGCAGAAAGTGCAGAATCCCCTTCGATGAGCACAAGAGGTTCCAACTGGCCTGGTCTGAATCAGGCTGGACAGCCCCACTGCTGGAGTGTCAGAGCCAGACACTAGAGTTACAGGCACATCTCTTGTACCCAGAAAGGTCCTGTCACAAGCTCCCTGTCATTCCCTGCCACTCCCATCATGCAACAGGGGCAGGTCCAGCCTCTTCTGTAAAAGCTGCTCTGGAAATCAGATAACAGTGACAGTGGTGGGATTTGAACCCAGAACCTTTGAATTACTGGGCTGGCTCATTCCGAGGACCACTGTTTAGATGGCTAACATGCTTACCGTTGTGCCACAGGGCCCCAAAGTAAAGATAGAGCCTCATCTTCTCCCTCTGCTTTGCAGCAGGGCAATTCCTGGGGTAGAAGAAAGGGAAAAGCTGAGCCAGAGGAACACATGCTCCCCCTCCCACACTCCGACCCCCCCATACCCAGCCCCCTGCCCAGAGTCTCAGCTGTGGTTTAAACCTGGTTCCAGAGAGAAGAGGCCAATTCAAACAGCCCCATGGCAGAGAGGGAGTCAGCACGTCGGTGGGTGGGGCAGGGAGCTGGGGGCAGAGCTGGGCTCTAACTCACTGAGTGACCTTGGCCTGATAAGTGAATCTCTCCCTGGCTCTATGGCCCTGTCTGTACAGCAGGGACAGCAACACTCACAGCCCCACAGGAGGGCCCCTGGCCTAGCAATGTGGCCCCCTGAGCAGCCTCCGATGTTCCCTGCTTCAGCCCCAGAACCAGCCCTGAGTGACGGGGGCAGGGAGAGCAGCTCACACATGCCAAGGGGCTGGCCAGGGGCAGGACATGACCCTGCAAGGCAGCAGTGGGTGGGTGGAGCAGGGATCTGGGGGCAGAGCTGGGCTCTAACTCACTAGGGGTGTGTCCCATAGCTCAGAATAAGCAATGCAATTCAGTAGCTTATTTTGAGTCAATTTTGAAATAGCTTATTTTGTAATTTGACGCTGGCTACACAGCACTTAGTTCCAAATAAATCGCTATTCCGAAACGCCCCTCACTCCTCGTGCCATGAGGTTTGCAGGGATGTCGGAATAGCGAGCCCATTATGGTTTGAAACAAGGGGTTTGCTCTTAAGACGTGTCAGTGTGATATGATCACCACGTTCTAAACCTCTGAGCTAGCCGGCCCACGGGTGTCAGTCCCACAAGTGGCCCTTTCAGAAAGGAGCCTTGGGAAGCCCCAGAGATGTTGTGGGCTCTGGAACAAGGTGGTTGGGGCAGGAGCAGCTTTTGCAAACAGGGGAATTAGCTCAAGTGGTAGAGCGCTTGCTTAGCATGCGAGAGGCAGTGGGATCGATGCCCACATTCTCTAACTGTGGCTCAGCTCTTATCCCTCATTTTCACTGTCAGGGGCTCAGTGGCCTCCTCCCTTTTCCTACCTGCTCTCCCAAAAGAGACAGACCTGGCTCCCCTTTCTTTGCCACCAGCAATTGCCATGGTGCAAACCAGAGTGTGGAAATATCAGGCTCTGTGGTGCAATGGAAAGCATGTTGGACTTTTAAGCTGCAACAAAATACAGGACTATGTAGCACTTTAAAGACTAACAAGATGGTTTATTAGATGATGAGCTTTCGTGGGCCAGACCCACTTCCTCAGATCAAATAGTGGAAGAAAATTGTCACAACCATATATAGCAAAGGATACAATTAAAAAAACCGAACACATGAAAAGGACAAATCAAATTTCAGAACAGAACGGGGATGCGGGGGGGAAGGTAAATGTCTGTGAGCTAATGATATTAGAGGTGATAATTGGGGAAGCTATCTTTGTAATGGGTAAGATAACTAGAGTCTTTGTTAGGACCCCGCCGTAAACTGTCGAATTTTAGCATGAATAACAGTTCAGAGGATTCCCTTTAAAGTGCAGTTTTAAAAGGCTTTTGAAGCAGGATGCAGGTAATTAAGTCATTGAGATAATGTCCTTTCTGGTTGAAATGGCAAGAAACTGGTTTTTTTCTGTATTTTGTTTCAGCTACCCTAGACTAACATGGCTACTTTTCTATCACTATTTTAAGCTGCAGTGATTCATGTGAGCCCAGCTAGACATTCAAAGTTTGTGGGTTCAAGTCCCACGAGTGTCACTTTAGCTGCTTTCTCATTTCCAGGGCGCAGCTTTTACAGAACAGGCAATCCTTAGGGTGAAACTGAGCTGGCTTGAGTCCAGACAGTTCCCAGCAGACCCCAGTGAGGATGGAGGGAAGGGCTGGTTCTTGCACTTGGGGCTGGGAGTTGTTCTGAAAGGCTTCAGGTGCCATTAAATCGTTTTATCCCTCCCTGTCTCCTACCAGTGCTGAGCAACACTCAGGCTATGTCTGCCCTACACTGCTCTTCTGGGAAAAGCTACGCAAATTTCAAAACCCAATTTGTGCAGCTTTTTCTTCTGCTTTTTTTTGGGGTCCGGGAAGAGGCTTTTCTGACATTTGGCCTATTGCACTGGGCAAGTCACACAAGGGAGGCAGCAGGCAGAGCCAGCCCAATGCACCAGCCTCCCAGGGCAGGGGAGGCCAAGGCACAAGCAGCTGCCTGGCCTAATTTATCTGGCTTCCCCCAGTTTTGCACCCACGGGCATTATCAGCTGACGTTACCCCCCCCTCTGTCACATGAGCATTGGGCTCATCAACAGGCTGGTCAGCAGCAGCTGCAGTTACCTGGGCACCGCAATAAGAGAAGACCCTGTGTTTCTGCCTGGCTTTGAGCCAGGGACCTTTTGCGTGTGAGGCAAACAGGATAACCACTACACCACAGAAACACATTTCAAGGGCTGGAACTTGTCTGACTGTTCTGTTCCTAGCTCTTTCTAACACCCTGCTCTGCAGGGGAGGGGGATGCTCCTTGTGAACACTCCACCTTTTGTTCTCAGGGAAGCGCCTAATTTCCTCACCAGCCCCTTGAGATTTGTAGCTCAAAGCTGGAGCTGCTGTGGAAAGAGGTGAAGCTACAGAAGCTGACGGGGGACAATCAGCAGGCGGAGGGTTATTTTTTCTCCCCCCTGGGCTGATGTGGCTAGAACTGAGGAGAAGAAAATCCTCTTCCCTTCTCCTCAGAAGATGGAAATTGCAGTTTATTCTCTCTTTGGTTCTACTAAAGCTGGATCCCAGGACTAGACCTTTTCTTTCTAAAACCCTGGTGAAAACTGAGACCCAATTGCTCACAGGCTGAGAATGAGAGTTAAGGAAGGGCATCACCCAGCATGGGGCTTGAACCCATGACGCTGAGTTCAAGAGTCTCATGCTCTCCCAACTGAGCTAGCCAGGATGTGTGGGAAAAGTTTCCTACTATCCCATCTCAGGGTAACAGGAGCCAAGTGTTCTCCACTGCCTGACTCAAGGCTCTTTCTTGCCCCTCATGTGGGGTTCTGGTCTGTGGAGAGGTTTGAACTCGAACCCCACTCCCGACACACCCACTTCTTTCCCCACGAGGAACGGCCCCATTTCCATCTCTCCAGGGACAGGAGAAGGGCTCTGGCCTGTTCTCTGCAAAATGCTCAGCCTGTTTCATTTTCTGCAGGAACGAGTGGGATCCATGAGCCCTGTTCCCCAGTGAGAGGTATGTGTCCTCTTCCCCCCTTTCCACAGACACAGCAGGCCAGGGGGCTGTTAGCCTCCAGAGGCCCCTTCCTACTTGGCCTCCCACAAAGCTGGGGTGAAAAGCTGCTAGACCCCAGCCCTCCTGGGGCAGGCCATGGCAGAGGTAGCAGGATTCACTCCCATCTTCTCCTGCCTGTGCCCTGGTGCTGAGGGGCCGGCCCCTTTCCTGCTGCCCCAACTCTTATTCCCACAATGCATTTTGTGCAGGGGCCATTGGTCTTTCTGCCAAGGTGCGTGGCTGGGAGCCAGGACTCAGGACCCTTCCTAAAATATACAAATCCCCCGCCTCCCCTGGGGGCCAGGTGAGTGACTTGCCCTGCATATGTGACAGCATCGGACCCCTCCCACCCGTCTGCTCAGTGTGCAGACCAAGCCCAAGGGTAGCACCTGGGTTGTGTCTTACACAAAAGCCTCTTGTTCCCTGCCCAGTTCCCAACATTGGCTGCTGATGCTAACTTCCATGGGGATGTAGCTCAGTGATAGAGTCTCTGACTGCAGATCAACTGGTCCTTGTCTCAACTCCAAGTGCCCCCTTGGAAAAAATTCCTTCTAGCGTAAACATTTTCCTTTCCAGTTCCATCACACTCTGGCTTTACATTGCTTGAGGTTCTTGACATTAATAAGAACCCTTAATGCAGAGCTACTCAACACTGGGATCCCTGGCAGCCATAATCAAAGGCATTTAACCAGGATGGACAGGGCAGGTGTCCCTAGTTGGTGTATTCCAGAAGCTGGGAATGGGTGACGGGAGGGATCACTTAATAACTGTCTGTCCTGAGGATTCCCTCGGGACAATGAAATTGGCTGCTGTTGTGAGACAGGATCCTGGGCTAGTTGGACAACTGGCATGGCCCAGTCTGGCTGCTTTGATGTTCTGTTTGGTTTCTGTTCTTGTCCCGTCTGGGCAAGGGAGAAGGGACCCCTCATCCTGCGAAAGGCTAGTGCAGGTGAGCAAAGAAGCCTGTGTCCTGTGTCCTATATTGTATTATTGTAGTAATAAACCTTTAGATGGTAGATGCTAAAGGATTGGCTCAGCGTGATTTGTGGGTAAGATCCAGAGGGTAAATTGACCAGGGATCTGGCTTAAAGGTGAGTTCAAGGGGAAACCTCACAAAGGAGATTCCAGGCAGCCAGGACATGGGGGTCTCTGAGGTTGCTCTGTGAGGTCACTGCTTCCCAGCCAATGAGCTGAGGTGCTGTAAAAGTTCCTTGTGATGTCACTGCTGCCTTGCAGGATCATGTCCTGCCCCTGGCCAGCCCCTTGGCATGTGTGAGCTGCTCTCCCTGCCCCCCTCACTCAGGGCTGGTTCTGGGGCTCAAGCAGGGAACATCAGAGGCTGCTCAGGGGGCCACATTGCTAGGCCAGGGACCCTCCTGTGGGGCTGTGTTGCTGTCCCTGCTGTACAGACTCGGCCATAGAGTCTCAGGAGGCTGCAGCGGTGGGAGACACTTCCCTGGTTTCGGGAGGGAGATGAAACGTCAAGGCCCATGACTTGGAGCCAGCTACAGATACCCATGGAAAGCTGATTTTCAGAGGGGTGTGATCAGCCCTTCCTGTGTATCTGGGGGTATGTCTACACTACCCCGCTAGTTCGAACTAGTGGGGTAATGTAGTCATACAGCAATTGCAAATGAAGCCTGGGATTTGAATTTCCCGGCTTCATTTGCATAAGCGGGGCGCCACCATTTTTAAGTCCCCGCTCGTTCGAACCCCGTGCCACGTGGCTTCATGCGGCATGAACTAGGTAGTTCGAACTAGGCTTCCTAGTTCGAACTACCGTTACTCCCCATTCCACGAGCGGGGATTTAAAAATGGCAGCGCCACGCTTATGCAAATGAAGCCCGGGAAATTCAAATCCCGGGCTTCAGTTGCAATTGCGGTATGCCTACATTACCCTGCTAGTTTGAACTAGCGGAGTGTAGACATACCCTGACTTCTTCAAAGGGGCTTCATTAGGAGCTAAAAGTTGAAGAAGGGAGATTTAGAAGGGTGAATTTCTTTCCCTGGCAGAGTTTTCTGTGTGCCCCAGTGGCCTAATGGACAAGGCACTGACCTCCTGAACCAGGGATTGTGGGTTCAAGTCCCACCTGGGGTCAATTTCTCTCACTGACAAAGAGTTTACTCTCCTCTGCTCTCTGAAACAGTTAGCAAGGATATTGCACAGTTGCTGTCTTCCTCACTGTTCCAGGAACAGAGTGAGTTTTGTCTTGGGCACCAATATTAAGGGTGTGTGCACCTGTTTGTGTGTGAGCCCTCCTGGCACCCATTGGCTCCTGTTGAGGGGTGGAGGGTCCCCGGCCCCATAGCTCCTCCTGGGGAGGGGTGGAGGGACCCCTGGCCTGGTGTTTCCTACTGGGGAGGGTTGGAGGGACCCCAAGCCCTATAGCGGGTCAGAGTCCCACCTGGCAGGATACAGTTTCAGTTTTTCCCTGGCGGATGCTCCAGACATGAGGGATGCCAGCGCACTGGCCCAGCCCGGGCCGGCAGTGATGGTTTTTACACATGCAGGGAAATTCCCCGGCTTCTCCCCCTCACAGAGCTGCTGCCTCTCCGGGAGGCGGATGAACTGCAGGTGCGGGACAGCTCCCTGCCAGCAGGGACAGCAGCCAAGGCACCAAATATCGCTGGGTCTGCAGCCAGTGTTGGGAACTGGGCAGGGAACAGGAGGCTTTTGAGTCACACACGTCTCAGGTAGGACTGTGACTGGTCCAAGCAAGGAATGTGTCTTGGGGCTAGTTTAGTGACACCCCAAGGCCGTGTCTACACAATGGCTGTGTCTAGATTGCATCCCTTTTCCATAAAAGGCGGGGGAATTAGCTCAAGTGGTAGAGCGCTTGCTTTTCATGTGAGAGGCAGTGGGATCAACACCCACGTTCTCCAGGGATAGATATTTGCTTTTTCCTTGTTTTACAGGCAGAGACAACAAGGGGGCTAAGTGCTTCTAGGGGCCTCTTTGCAAAAGGCAGGGGACTGGTTTCTGCAGTGCAGTGGGTGTCACATTTGCCGGGCATAGAAAAGTTCCCTGGCTAAAAGCCAGACAAGCAAAGTCCTGCCTGTAACACCCAGAGGAGGGGATTCACTTGCCTGGGGAGGGCAGGAACACACCAGCACTTGGCTGCCAGCTGTTTGCACATCTGGACACAGAAGTATCCTGAGCCTTGGTTCTACCAGCCAGTTTCTTTTCAATTCACTGCAAACTGCGTCCCAGCTGTAGGTGACGCTGAATTCCCCTGCCTGGGGAGGGTGGGAACAGACCAGCACTTGGGAGCTTGGCTGCCAGCTGCTTAGCACATCTGGACACAGAAGAATCCCAAGGCTTGGGTCTGCCAGGCTCCAGTTTCCCCTCTTCTGTTTCTTTTCAGCTCCCTGCAAACTGCCTCCCAGCTGTGGGTGAGGCTGAGTGTGTGTGAAACCAGCTGCCCTTTGGATGATTTTGTTAATTGTTTAAAAAGCCTCAGGCACCTCTTCTGCCTGGGGAGGTGTCTGTAATAGACGCCTAGTGTGACCTCACCCTGGGGTTTTACCCCTTTAACCTCACCCAGAGACTCCTGACAAGTCTCCTGTGTCCATCTCCGCCTCAGGCCAAGTGTTCGCATGTTTCATATACAAGGAAACTCGTCCTCCCTTTTTCCTGCCTGGAGCCCCTGCAGAAGCTGCTGGCGCTGGCAAGGCAGGGCTCTTGCTGCAATTGCTGAGACAGGAGAGCCAGCACCACATGCCCTTGTGATTCCCTCAGGGGGTCAGGTCAGGGCCTAGAGAGCCTGAGGGAGCAACCACTGCAGCTCCTGCAGCCATAGAGAGTCAGTGTCTGTGGGCATCAGGTGCTTCTCACTTGTGGTTTCCTTCTTCCCAACACTCCTCCCCAATCAGCCTTTTCCTGAACCAGCAGTTCCATGGGTGGCCAGGGGAGGCCTCTTCTGTGTCCCAGAAGGGCATAAGTAAATGTGAGCAAAGGCTACAATAAGTCACTACTGAGAGTTGAACCCAGGACCTCCTGTTTATGAGGCAGGTGCTTTAGCCAGCTAAGCCATGGTGCCCTCCTTGAAAAGGGCTTTGAAACTGTTCTACTTTATGGTCCCAGACACCCCTTCCCATTCCAAAGTGCAGCCGTTCCCCATTCCCCTCCAGCTCTTGCCATGACTCAAGGCCTGCGCAGCCCAAGACATTTGATCCAAAACAGAACTGGATCATTTAATGCAGGGAAGGTCAATCAATGGCATTGAACCAGGATGGACAGGGCAGGTGTCCCTAGCTGGTGTATTCTAGAAGCTGGGAATGGGCGACAGGAGGGGTCACTTAACAATTGTCTGTCCTGAGCATTCCCACTGGGCAATGAAATTGGCTGCTGTCATTTGGCAACTGGCATGGCCCAGTCTGGCTGTTCTGATGTTCTGTTTGGTTTCTGTTCTTGTCCCCCCTGGCCAATGGAAAATGGACCCGTGTCCTGAAGGTGACAGAAAGTGGCCTGTAAAAGGCTAGTATAGGTGAGCAAAAAGGCTTCTTCATGTGTCCCTGACGGTCTAGTGGCTAGGATTCAGCACTTTCACTGCTGAGGCCTGGGTTCAATTCCCAGTCAGGGAAACCAGCCTCATCTGTATTAATGAAATCTGCCAAGTCTTTGCCCTTTTCCATCACAGGGAGGGCCAGTGGGCTGAGGGAAGGGAGGGGCTGGGGTGCCAGAGGCAGGCTCTGGCTGGGAGACACTCCCAGCAGCCAAGCACATTTCTCAGGCAGCCCCTTCCCTGCGCAGGGGGCACAGGTCACACACCTGGGTGAATAAGAGCTTGTGGGGACTGGCCAGGGCTTCAAGCAGGCAGCTCCCATTGGCCACAAACAAGCTGGGAGCAGGGACCAGGCATGAAGCCTTTTCCTCTGCAGCTGAGAGACACAAAGGGCCCAGCAGCCCCTTCTCTCAGCTGTGCGTGGGGGCAGGGCGAGCAGGGAATCTGCCTGAGGCTTCTTGCTGCCATGTTGGGTGGCTTCATGGGCTGGATCCAGCCCGCTGGCCTGTATTGCCCAGGCCTGGCTTAGAGGGAACGTTGGCTCTGGGCTGGGGGGGAGGGGCGCTGTGGACAGGCCAGTCTGGCCTTCCTGGGCAGGGCATGACGACGTCCACTTTGTGCAGCCCGGCTGCCAAACATCCCAGACAGAGAATTACAGGCCAGAGAATTCCTTGCGGATCAGCCAAAGTACCTGAGTGGGGAAAGTGTTAGACTGAAGATCTAAAGGTCGCTGGTTCAATCCCAGGCTTTGGCATGCTCCAATAGGAATAAGAGCCTCTGGAAAAGGGTGCTTTTTCCAGAGGATCGGGGTCAGTGTAGGCGCTCTTTTCCGGCTTTTTTAAAAGCCGGAAAAAAGCGGCGGACATTTTTATTTAAATGCCGCGGGGGATATTTAAATCCCCCGCGCATTTCCCTACTACGACTGATGAAATTTACATGCCCCTTCCAGAAAAGGGGCCAGTGTAGACGTAGCCCAGGAGAAAAGGGGAGATGAGCTGCATCCTGGGGCTCTTCCTGCTTTCTCTTGGCCCTGGGTCTCTATCCTGCCTCAGGGCAGGTACAAGGGCTACAGTTGGGGGGAATCAGGTGACACCACAAAAAACACTCCCTGTTGGCAGTGCTGGAACATGGCACCACATGAGCATGTTGCTAACACCCATGTCTCCCCCCCTCAGGGCCACTAGAGATGTCCTTGCACCCTGGGGCTGTCTATCTGGGCCATGCACTCACACACACTGGCCCCTCCCTTTCTAGGGCAGGGCTCCTGCTGTTCCTTCCTTTACTCAACCTGGGAGTTGGACTTATCCCAAGCAGCAGGGGCTGTGTTTACCTGGGGAGCCACAAATAGGAGCAGAACCCCCTGTTCCCACTTTTTGCTTGGCTTTGAACCAGGAGCCTTTTGCACATTAAGCAAACACGATAACCACGATAGCCACCACCCCACAGAAACATGCTTGTCAGTTTTTTTCTGTACATAAACTTGGACAAATATTCTGTTACTAATTCTTTGCCCAAGGCAGAGCAAGAGCAGGGAACAAGACCCCCCCCCCCCAATACTTCTCTAGACCCTTTCCTCCCAACATGGGGGGGGGGGGCTGTGCGCCTCGGGAGGAGTGACCCACATCATATCCCCAACATTTCTGCCCTTCATGGATGGACCTTTGGGGGCAGGCCCAGATGCTCCATCCTCTCACTCAACTCCTATCACACACTGGAGCAGGGCAGCCCCCAAGGGTAGGGCTGAGCCATGGGGTGCTGGGCAAGGGGCAGAGGCTGCAGGAGCTGAGCATTTCCCTAGAGCCCAGGGACCCATAACAAGGCACCATGCTCTGTGTCTCTCTCGGAAAGGTGCAGAAAGGGATTGACTGGGGACAGGTAGAGTGGCTCAGGGGTTGTGCAGCTTGTTGCCTGGTTAGGGGTGTGGCCAAAACACAGGCCTCACTGTGAGCAAGATTTGAACCTGCGCAGGGAAACCCTATTAGATTTCAAGTCCAACGCCTTAACCACTCGGCCACCACAGCTGTGAAGTCAGTAGTGTCCCAGGATCAGGGAAAGTGGTAAATAATCCCAGTGCCCAGGCCTGACCTCACCCGCCCCACAGAATTCACACAGCAAACCTGGCTTCCAGCGCACAGGGCAAGCTTGGGGGCTCATTGCTGGGCCCTGGGGTGAAGCATTAAACCAGCCCCCTCCTGCGGGGCCTGTGAGTGTTGCTGTCCCTGCTGTACAGACAGGGCCATGGGGGCAGGGAGAGGTTCACTGAATGGGCCAAGGTCACCCAGCTAGTTAGAGTCAAAATCTGCCCCCAGCTCCCTGCCCCACCCACCGACGTGCTGACTCCCTGGCTGCCAGGGGGCTGTTTGCATTGGGACAGTTGGCCAGGGCGTCCCGCAGTTGCCATCTCCCTCTGTGCAGGTGCTGTCCAGAGCCCCGACTAGCAAACACTGACACTGCTGTTAGGTCCAGACCAGAGGGGAGTGTTTAAGGGTTATTTCAGAAGAAGGGTTTTCTCCCAAAATAACTGCATCTAAACAGTGTTTTTTATTTCATAATAAAGTATTTTGAAACAGCGCCCGGACACGATTATGCAAATGTAGCGCAGGATATTTAAATCCCGGTTTCAGTTACAATTTTGAATGTCTCCATTTGCATCCCTCTCCTGAAGGAGACTGCAAGTGTCGACATGTCCTGGGTGTTGCAACCTCCCAGCACTCACCTGATGTTCCCTCCCCGCTGCATGAAGCCGTTTGGGAGTCCTCCTGCATCCCCTGGAGCTGCAGGTCATCAGCGTTGTCATCCTGAAGCTGCAGCTGCTGCTGCCCAGGTATCTCCATCCCAGACTCCACAACTCTCCCTGGAGACAGGGGCTCCCCACACCCCGGGATTCGGTCCAGTTCCTCACAGTATGCACAGTGCTGCGGTGCTTCCCCAGAGCGGGACCTGCCCTCACGGGCCCTCACATACCCCTCCCACAATTCGTTGACCTTGGGTCTGACTTGGTCTAGGATGCAGGGGGGGGGGAGGTGGCCTTTCTCTGCAAGGCCATCAGCCATTGGGCCATATGTTAGATAAGTTCATGGAGGTTAGGTCCATAAAAGGCTAGTAGCCAGGGGGTAGGAATGGTGTCCCTGGCCTCTGTTTGTCAGAGGCTGGAGAAGGATGGCAGGAGACAAATCGCTTGATCATTGTCTTCAGTCCACCCCCTTCCAGGGCATCTGGCACTGGCCACTGTCGGCAGACAGGACACTGGGCTAGATGGACCTTTGGTCTGACCCAGTAGGGCCGTTCTGATGTTCATATGTTCACAAATGTCCACATTCCTCCTCCTGGACTGCCGGGCCCGCAGAGATTCCCCCTCGGATCACAGCTCCAAGAGGGTCTTTATCTCTGGCCCAGACACTGACAGTGCCCAGTGTTTCTGTCCCTTGCTTGGTCCTGTGACCAGGGCCAGATTAAGGCCTGGGCTAGCCTGGCAGCCGCCCTTTATAGCTGCCATCAGGCACCGTATGCCCGACTCCTGGATTGCAGGCTGCAGTAGCTCCCAGCAGCCACCCTGCAGCGGCTGCCCGGGGCGGGGGCCACGTGAACCCCTGCAGAGCTGGCCAGCAGCGCCCTCCCCCCATGGCTGCGGAGCCCTGCATGGCCAAGCTCAGCCTGCCCCAGGTGCCCTAAGGATGCTCACCAGCAGCGGTAGCCGGGCTGGGCCAGGCACGTGCATCCTGCCACCGCCAGCTACATGCATGCGCCCTCCTCCAACCCGGGGTGCAATTGAACTGTCAGCCCGGGGCACCGGAATGGCTCGGTCCGGTCCTGCCTGTGATGTGTCCCTGAAGGGGTCTCTGGGGGCTTGTGCCTGTGACATGGCTCTCCGGAAGGCAGAAGTGCTCGATCTTAGGCAAAGGACCCAGAAACAACACTTTACAGCAACAAACACGAGAACAGCTCTTGGTCCGCATCCCCGGGCCACACAGAGTATCCAGAAGTCACTTCCCCACCTCTCCCTTGGCTGCTCTAGAGCTTAGCCCAAAGTCTGATAAACTCTACTCTCCCACCCAACAACCTCTGGGACTCCTCTCCCGCCCAGCTCCTCACACCACGGAGAGTGCAGGGCAGCCACTACCCCAGCGTCACCACTTCTGGTCTCTGCCAAATGGCCAAGAAGTTCTGCTTTACCCAAACCACACAGGCACCCTCTGGCTGCTGGCTAGCCTCATGGCAGACATGGGCTTCCCTCACTAATTTTCCCAGAGACTTTGCAGGCAGGCATTGGTGGTATAGTGGTGAGCATAGCTGCCTTCCAAGCAGTTGATCTGGGTTTGATTCCCAATCAATGCAATGTAAAGAGGGAGCATCAAACCTCCTTGCTGGGGTTTTACTTGAACCCAGAAAAAACAGGCACACTGTGGGCTTCCTCTCACAGCTCTTCAGCCTCTCCCAGAGCATGCACAGTAATGTGGTTCCTCCCTCACATACCTCTGCGGCGATTACTTGACCTTGGCTCTGACTTGGTCTAGGATGCTCAGGGAGGTGGCCTTCCTTTGCTAGACTATTGGCCATTCGGCCATAAATGTCCACATTCCTCCGCATGGACTGCAGGGCCTACAGAGACTCCTCCTAGGACCACAGCTCCAAGAGGGTCTGTATCTGTGGCCCAGACAATGACAGTGCCTGGTGTTTGCTGTCCCTTGCTTGATTTGATTCCCAGCCAATGCAAGGTGGGAAGGGAACAGGCAACCTCCTGGGGGAGATCTTATTTAACCCTGAGCAACAGGCACAAGTGGGTCCCACAGCTAAGGGCTCCCTCTCACGGCTTTTCGTGGGGAGCAGCTCAAACAAAACTAATTCAGCTGTTGTGGGGTCTGCATGGGGCTTGTACCCGTGACCTGGGCATTATTAGCATCAAGCTCTAAACAGCTGAGCCAGCAGGCCCATGAGTGGCCCCACAATAGAGGGAAGAGAAGAGTTTTCCCTGCTATTGGGGAAAGCCGGCCAGGTCAAAGGCCTTTCAGGTACTCAGTCTGGAGCCTCCTACCAATTTTCTGGACTGTTTCCTGAAAAGCTCTCAGCCTTTTGCCTGTTTCTGCTTCCCTGTGCATAGCAGGCAGCTAAAGTAGAGGGGCAGGGGTAGAACAGTCACCACAGCAAACATATCTGCGGCCAGCACAAGGATTGAACCTATGACCTTGGCATTACTAGTACCATGCACTAACCAACTGAGCTAGTTAGCCAAGCAAAACATAGGTTCCAAATAGCCCTTTTAGAAAGGCACGTCCAGCAGCTAAAGGGCTGTCTCTGCAGCTGCCAATGGCTCTTCTCTGACAGGGCCACTGTGATGTGGGCTGGCTCATCCAGCTGGTTTGAGGGTTGGTCAAGGTGGCTGGCGGCTGGCATGGCGCACTGAGACCCAGGGCAAAGAGGCAGCTGGAATCTCTTGCTGCCAGCACCTTGCCTCTCAGCTTCTTCCCTGTCAGCAGCAGCCGCAGTGCCTTTCAGTCACTGGGTCAGCCAAGGAAGAGAGGCAGGAATGGGGCCAAGTAGGGAGTCAGGCTGACGGGGGCAGGCAAAACTCATCTTGCCTTCAAGGGCCAGTGGCAACAGCTTCTCTCTTGTGCGCTGCTGAGGAGAAAAACACCCTGAGCAGGACCATAAAGACCAATTTAAAAGAGAATTTAGACGGGGGCACCAAGGGGACAAGAGTCAGAGCCTGGCAGCTTCTGGGACACAGGAGAGGTCTCCCCTGGCCACCCATGGAACTGCTGGTTCAGGAAAAGGCTGATTGAGGAGAAGCATTGGGAAGAAGGAAACCACAAGCCTGGAGCGGGTGCAGAGGCTGCTGTGACTGGCACTGGCAAGGCAGGGCTCTGACTGCAATTGCTGGGACAGGAGAGCCAGCGCCACACGCCCTTGTGATTCCCTGGGGGTGTCTGTGCTCAGAGAGCCTGAGGGTGCAACCTCTACAGCTCCTGCAGCCATGGAGAGTCAGTGTCTGTGGGCATCAGGTGCTTCTCACTTGTGGTTTCTTTCTTCCCAACACTCCTCCCCAATCAGCCTTTTCCTGAACCCGCAGTTCCATGGGTGGCCAGGGGAGGCCTCTTCTGTGCCCCAGAAGGACATAGGAAAATGCAAGCACAGGCTACAATAAAGCACCACTAGGCATAGAACCCAGGATCTTCTGTTTATAAAACAAGCACTTTAGCCAGCTGAGCCATGGTGCTCTTCTCAGCCTCCTGCGTGAAACTGCTTTATGGTCCCAGATAACACCTTTGGCTCCCAAAGTGCAGCAATTTCCTTCCAGCCCTGGCAGTGTCTGCGGCTGAGCGGCACAAAGGAAGATACAAGATCGCTGGGGGGGTCTTTGCCGGATGAACGTGCCTGAGGAAAGACGCCGGAAGCGCAACAGACACACAAAAGGGGACGAGGGACAGTTTGAGTCACACACACGGCAGGTGTCACAGCTCAGCCAGGGACCTTATCCACTCACGGAGCTTCACAGCTTCTCCACCCCCCAAACCCCACCAGGCAAATTGCCCCATGGGCCTCGCCCGCACCATGCTCAGGGCCTGGGGATTGTCTGTCAGTTTGCCAGACCAAATAACTAGCCCCTCACTGCTCTGGAGTCTCTGCCTCTCATGGGCCTTCTCATCCTCAGGCTCCGCTTTTTCTCCAGACAGACCCTGCTACAGCCACCTCCCTCTGTCTGTCACTCCTGGGCCTTCTAGAGCAAAATGTGCCCCTTCATTCAGACACCTGGGCTTTTAGCAACCAGATCTACACCTAACACCAGCACTTGCTAATGAGGGGTCTGAACAATTTCTGTAGAGAAGGAGACAGCAACTGCTGATCATCCTTGCCAACTACTTCAGAGAGCAGAGGAACTCTTTGTCACTGAATGGAAACTGTCACCCCAGCTGGGACTTGAACCCACAATACCTGACTCAGGAGGCCAGTGCCTTGTCCATTAGGCCCATGCAGCACACAGAAAAAAATGCCAGGGAAAGAAATTCACCCTTCTAAATGGCCCTTCTTCAACTTTTAGCTCCTGATTAAACCCCTGTAAAGAAGCCAGATACACAGGAAGGGCTGATCACACCCCTCTGAAAATCAGCTTTCCATGGGTATCGGTAGCTGGCTCCGAGTCATGGGCCTTGACGTCTCGTCTCCCTCCCGAAACCAGGAAAGTGTCTCCCACGGCTACAGCCTCCTGAGGCTCTATGGCCCTGTCTGTACAGCAGGGACAGCAACACTCACAGGCCCCAATATGTCCCCCTTGAGCAGCCTCTGATGTTCCCTGCTTGAACCCCAGAACCAGCCCTGAGTGACGGGGGCAGAGGGGGAGCAGCTCACACATGCCGAGGGGCTGGCCAGGGGCAGGACATGAGCCCTGAGAGGCAGCAGTGATGTCACAATGGCCTTGTGCAGCACCTCAGCTCATTGGCTGGGAGGCAGTGACCTCACAGAGCAACCTTGGCAACAGCCAGGTGGGACAGGCTGCAGGGCTGGGGCATCTCAGAGACCCCCATGGCCTGGCTGCCTGGAATCTCCTTTGTGAGGTTTCCCCTGAGCCTCAGTCCTGGCTGAAGCCTGGCTACAGAGAGAGGAGGCCAATGCAAACAGCCCTATGGCAAGGAGGAGTCAGTAGGTGGGTGGATGGAGCAGGGAGCTGGGGGCAGAGTTCAGCTCTAACTCACTAGGTGTGCGTCCCATAGTTCAAAATAATCAATGCGCCTATTTTGAAATAGCTTATTTTGTAATTTGGGGCTGGCTACACAGCACTTACTTCGAAATAAATCACAAGTGGCCCTTTCCAAAAGACGCCTTGGGCATCTGCAGGAACCTTGTGGGCTCTGGAACAATGTGCGTGTGGCAGGAGAGCTTCCTTTTTGTCCCAGCAGGGGAATTAGCTCAAGTGGTAGAGAGCTTGCTTAGCATGCAAGAGGCAGTGGGATCAATGCCCACATTCTCCAAGTGCAGCTCACTTCTTATCTCTTACTTTAAGGGTCAGGGGCTCAGTGGCCCCCTCCCTCTTCCTACCTGCTCTCCCAAAAGAGACAGACTTGGCTCCCCCTTTCTTTCCCCCCCAGCAATTGCCATGCTGCAAAGCAGAGAGTGGAGATTTCAGATTCAGCTAGCCAGCAGGCTCTGTGGTGCAATGGAAAGCATGTTGGATTTCTAAGCTGTAGTGGTTAACCTGAGCCCAGCCAGACATTCAAAGGCTGTGGGTACAAGTCCCACCAGAGTCACTTCAGCTGCTTTCTCATTTCCAGCGCTCCTTTTACAGACCAGGCAATCCTTAGGCTGACACAGGGGTGGGCTTGAGTCCAGGCAGTTCCCAGCAGACCCCAGTGAGGGTGGAGGGAAGGGCTGGGCTGAGGGTGGCTCTGAAAGGCTGCAGGTGCCGTTAGACCATTTTGTCCCTCCCTGTCTCCTACTAGTGCTGAGCAACACTCAGGCTCTGTCTACACTGCATGGCTCTTCTAGAAAAACCTATGCAAATTTCAAAACCCAATTTGTGTAGCTTTTTTTCTGCTTTTTTTGGAAGAAGCTTTTCCGACATTTGGCCTGTGGACACTGGGCAAGTCACACAAGGGAGGCAGCAGGCAGAACCTGTCCAATACACCAGCCTCCCATGAGAGGGGAGGCCAACCACAAGCCTCCAGTAGCTGCCTGGCCTGATTCATCTCCCTTCCCCAGGCTGGCACCAAGGGGCATTCTCAGCTGATGTCACTCCTCTGTCACGTGGGTGTTGGGCTCATGAACAGGCTGGTCAGCAGCAGCTGCACTTACCTGGGCACCCAGGGGAGCAGCAATAAGAGCAGAACCTGTCTTTCAACCAGGGACCTTTGGCATGTTAGGCAACAGCGAAAATCACTACACCACAGAAACACACTTTGGCTTTGGTGGAATTTGTCTGACTGTTCTGTTACTCAGTCCTTCCAACACCCTGCTCTGCACCTTGTGAACACTCCACCTCTGGTTCTCAGGGAAGCCACTAACCCCAGCTGCTAGCTCCTCATTTCCTCACCAGCCCCTTGAGATTTGTAGCTCAAAGCTGGAGCTGCTGTGGAAGGAGGTGAAGCTACAGAAGCTGACAGGGAACAATCAGCAGGCCGAAGGTTTTTTCTCCTCCCTGGGCTGATGTGGAGAAGAAAATCCTCTTCCCTTCTCCCCAGAAGATGGAAATTGCAGCTTGTTTTTTCTCTGCTTCTACTAAAGCTGGACTCCAGGACTAGACTTTTTCTTTCTAAAACCCTGGTGAAAGCTGAGAGTGAATTGCTTGTAGGCTGAGAATGTGAGTTAAAGAAGGGCATCACCCAGCATGGGGCTTGAGCCCATAACCTTGAAATTAAGAGTCTTATGCTTTCCCAACTGAGCTAACCAGGCTAGTGCAATAGCTTTCCTAATATGCCATCATAGGGTAGCAGGAACCGAGAGTTCTCAAGTGCCTGACTCAAGGCTCTTTCTTGCCCCTAATGGGGGGTTCTGGTCTGTGGGGAGGTTTGAGCACAAATCCCCCTCCTGACACACCCACTTCTTTCCCCACAAGGAGCAGCCCCATTTCCATCTCTCCAGCGACAGGAGAAGGGGACGGTTTCAGGATTTCTTTTACCGATGCAGCATGGGGAGATGGAGGGAATTCAAACTCCTTTGCAAGCTTTGTTCTTCTGGCACCAAGTGTGACAGGAGGGGTGACATGCCATGCTGACCGCCAGCAACCATGACCAAACCTCTGAGAAGGAAAATGTATTTTGTTAAAAGGAACAATGTGAAGTGTGTGTGCAACTGACTGAACGTGACCTTGCGTTGTGTGTGAGAGATAGTGAACCTACGAAAACCAGCCTGATCTAGCTTTTCTGCTGCAAGGATGAGACTAACACCCATGTAACTAAGTTTATCTCTGCATATTGAGATAAAAGTAGCTTTAAGCATTAAGCCAATCGTAACGCTGTCACTAGCTTATGTGATGTCTATTCTATTTTGTGTGCAACCATGAATGTATATAAGGTTTCCACGGACACTTGATTTTGGAAGTCTTCCTTTTGAAACTTCCCACAGCTCTTAATAAAAGTGTTTCTCTCCTTCCAACCCTGAGTTTGGATTTCCGTGACACCTCAAACCAGCTGGACTAGCCAGCCCACATCACAGTGAGTGACTAGTGGCCCCTCAGAGAAGAGCCATTGGCAGCTCCAGTCATCCCTGACGCTGCTGGAGGCACCTTTCTGAAAGGACCATTTGTGAGCTCATTTGTAGCAGGCCAGCTAGCTCAGTTGGTTAGAGTGTGGTGCTCATAATGGCAAGGTCATGGGTTCAAGCCCCACCTTGGCCACTGAGATGTTTGCTGCGGTGATTGTCCTCACCCACCTTGTAGCTGCCTGCTATGGACAGGAAAGAGGCTGAGACCTTTGCAGGAAGCTTTCCAGAGAGCTGGTAGAAGGAGGTTCCAGCCTGCACAGCCCCAGTGGCCAAAAGGGCCTGCCCTGCTTTCCCTAATGGCAGGGAAAACTCTTCTCTTCCCTCCATTGTCCCCAATGGGGAGACGTGATGCCCAAATTCCTACTGCTGCAGTGGCTGGCTCAAGGCTCCCTGCAGCGGGCAGGTTCCTCCAGCCTGAATCACAGAGGGAGGAGGCCTGGAGCATGTGCCCAGCCCACAAAGCTGCTGTCAGTGGCCCAGGGTGGCTGTGTTCTTGTGCAAGAAGCCACCAGTATAGGCAGAGCCGTTCTGCTGCTTATTGTTGCTTATTGTCAAGGGAGTTCAAGGGGGTCTTGGGGGGTCTTGGGTCTTGTGCATGAAGGAGCAATGTGATAGTCCATGCTTCATTTGCACATTTGCATATTGCTTGCACAAGAGCCCACTAGTGTAAACACTAGTGTAAACATGGCCCCTCTGCTTTCTGTCTAAGCTTAAAAAAAATGTTGTGTGACGCAGGGAGATTCTAGCATCTTCCTAGGCAAGTGAGTCTGTGAGTCTGAATCCTGCACCATGACCTCAGTGGGACCCGCTGGGGAGATGTTGGTTTGCTGCAAATCCTTGGTAATGACAGTATTTGGCTTCCTTGGCTGTGTCTACGCTGCGCATTGCTGAGCAATAAGATATGCAAATGAAGTGTGGGGATGAATATTTCCACACCTCATTTGCATACCTAATGAGCCATCATTTTTGCAGCACAGGCTTTTGTGCAAGAAGGAGCTGTCTACACTGCTCCTTCTTGCACAAAAAAACCCTCTTGTGCAGAGCCGTTCCACCGCTTATTGTCAGGAACCCTCGTGCCACTTGGGAGGAAAATCCAGTTCTGACCAGTCTCTGAGTGGCCAGTGCCTGAGGGGATCCAACATGGATCCCTAGGTTACAGGTCACAGGCACCATTTAGTGGCCCCAGTTACTGACCTAAACACCATCATAACACGATGGCTACGTCTACACTGCAGCCTTCTTGTCTAAGAACTGTTTTGCGCAAGCATTCTTGTGCAAAAGGTCTTCCACAAGAGCACGTCCACACTGCCAAGTGCTTTGCACAAGACATGTGCTTTTGTGCAAGAGCATCCATGGTGGTGTGGTTGCTCTCTTGCACAAGAAAACTCTGATGGGCATTTTAGCCATAGGGGTTTCTTGCACAGGAAATTCATGTTCCCTATGGAGGGATTCGGCTTCCTTGATCACGGGGTGCTCTTCCAGGAAGGACTGCTTGGCGGAGATGGAGTTCACCTTTCCAGGAGCGGGAAGGCCTTGTTTGGACACAGACTGGCTAACCTTGTGAGGAGGGCTTTAAACTAGGTTTGTTGGGGGCAGGTGAACAAAGCCCACAGGTAAGTGCTGCATGTGCGGGACTGGGAGATGGGTTGGAAATGGGGGGTACTACGGCCTATAATGGGAAGGAGAAAGGAGGGTCAGGGCACAACAGGGAGGCAAGATCAAATCAGTATCTTAGATGCCTATATACAAATGCGAGAAGTATGGGTAATAAGCAGGAAGAACTGGAATTGCTAACCAATAAATACAACTATGATATCATTGGTATTACAGAAACCTGGTGGGATGGGACACATGATTGGAATGTTGGTATGGAAGGGTACGGCTTGCTCAGGAAGGACAGACAGGGAAAAAAGGGAGGAGGGGTTGCCTTGTATATTAAAAATGTACACACTTGGACTGAAGTGGAGATGAATGTAGGAGATAGCTGTGTAGAAAGTCTCTGGGTTAAGCTAAAAGGGGTAAAAAACGAGGGTGATATCATGCTAGGAGTCTACTACAGGCCACCTAGCCAGGTGGAAGAGGTGGATGAGGCCTTTTTTAAACAATTAACAAAACTATCCAAAGCCCAAGATTTGGTGGTGATGGGGGACTTCAACTATCCAGACATATGTTGGGAAACTAACACAGCGAGGCACAGGCTATCCAATAAGTTTCTGGACTGCATTGGAGACAACTTTCTGTTTCAGAAGGTTGAAAAAGCTACCAGAGGAGAAGCTGTTCTGGATTTGGTTTTAACAAATAGGGAGGAACTAGTTGAGAACTTGAAAGTGGAAGACAGTATAGGGGACAGTGATCACGAAATAATAGAGTTCATGATCTTAAGGAAAGGTAGAAGGGAGACCAGCACAATTGAGGTAATGGATTTCAGGAAGGCAGATTTTGATAAGCTCAGAGAACTTGTAGGTAATGTCCCATGGGAAGCAAGACTGAAGGGAAAAACAACTGAGGAGAGTTGGAAGTATTTCAAAGGGACGTTGTTAAGGGCCCAAAAGCAAACAATTCCGCTGTGTAGGAAAGATAGAAAATATGGCAAAAGACCAGCTTGGCTTAACAAGGAGATCTTGCACGATCTCAAAATAAAAAAGGAGTCATATAAAAAATGGAAACTAGGACAACTAACAAAGGAGGAATATAGGCAAGCAACACGGGAATGCAGGGGCAAGATTAGAAAGGCAAAGGCACAAAATGAGATCAAACTAGCTACAGGCATAAAGGGAAACAAGAAGACCTTTTATAAATACATTAAAAGCAAGAGGAAGACCAAGGACAGGGTAGGCCCACTGCTTAGTGAGGCGGGAGAAGCAGTAACAGGGAACTTGGAAATGGCGGAGATGCTCAATGACTTCTTTGTTTCGGTCTTCACCGAGAAGTCTGGAGGTGTGCCTAACGTAGTGAATACAAGCAGAGAGAGGGTAAGTTTAGAAGATAGGATACACAAAGAACAAGTTAAAAATCACGTAGGAAAGTTAGATGTCAGCAAGTCACCAGGTCCTGATGAAATGCATCCCAGGATACTCAAGGAGCTGATAGAGGAGGTATCTGAGCCTTTAGCTATGATCTTTGAAAAATCATGGCAGACAGGGGAGATTCCAGAAGACTGGAAAAGGGCAAATATTGTGCCCATCTATAAAAAGGGGAATAAGAACAACCCAGGAAACTACAGACCGGTCAGTTTAACGTCTGTCCCAGGGAAGATAATGGAGCAGGTAATTAAGGAAATCATATGCAAACACTTGGAAGGTAATAAAGTGATAGGGAATAGCCAGCATGGGTTTGTGAAGAACAAGTCATGCCAAACTAACCTGATAGCTTTCTTTGATAAGATAACGAGCCTTGTGGATAAGGGAGAAGCGGTGGATGTCATATACCTAGACTTTAGTAAGGCATTTGATACAGTCTCGCATGATATTCTTATTGATAAACTAGGCAAATATAACTTAGATAGGGCCACGATAAGGTGGGTGCATAATTGGCTGGATAACCGTAGTCAGAGAGTTGTTGTTAATGGTTCTAAATCCTGCTGGAAAGGGATAACAAGTGGAGTTCCTCAAGGGTCTGTTTTGGGACCCGTACTGTTCAATATCTTCATCAATGATGTAGATATTGGGATAGAGAGTACGCTTATTAAGTTTGCAGATGATACCAAACTGGGTGGGGTTGCAACTTCTTTGGAGGATAGGGACATAATTCAAAATGACCTTAGCAAGTTAGAGAAATGGTCAGAGGTAAACAGGATGAGGTTTAATAAAGAGAAATGCAAAGTGCTCCACTTAGGAAGGAACAATCAGTTCCATACATACAAGATGGGAAGCGACTGTCTAGGAAGGAGCATGGCGGAAAGGGATCTAGGGGTCATAGTGGACCACAAGTTGAATATGAGTCAACAGTGTGATGCTGTTGCAAAAAAAGCAAATATGATTCTAGGTTGTATCAACAGGTGTGTTGTAAGCAAAACTCGTGAAGTCATTCTGCCGCTCTACTCTGCACTAGTTAGGCCTCAGCTGGAGTACTGTGTCCAGTTCTGGGCGCCACATTTCAAGAAAGATGTGGAGAAATTGGAAAGGGTACAGAGAAGAGCGACAAGAATGATTAAAGGTCTAGAGAACATGACCTATGAAGCCAGGCTTCATGAACTGGGCTTGTTTAGTTTGGAAAAAAGAAGATTAAGGGGGGACATGATAGCGGTTTTCAAATATCTAAAAGGGTGTCACAAGGAGGAAGGAGAAAATTTGTTCCTCTTGGTTTCTGAGGACAGGACAAGGAGTAATGGGCTTAAAGTGCAGCAGGGGAGGTTTAGATTGGACATTAGGAAAAAATTCCTAACTGTCAGGGTGGTCAAATATTGGAATAAATTGCCAAGGGAGGTGGTGGAATCTCCCTCTCTGGAGATATTTAAGAACAGGTTAGATAGACATCTGTCAGGGATGGTGTAGACGGAGCTTGATCCTGCCTTGAGGGCGGGGGGCTGGACTCGATTACCTCTCGAGGTCCCTTCCAGTCCTATTATTCTATGATTCTATGATTCTATCTACACTGCCCTCTTGTGGAAGAGCTCTTGTGCACGAGGGCTTATTCCTCATGGGTAGAGGAATAACTCTTCTGGAAGAAGCCCTGTTTTCCAACGCTGTAGTGCAAATTTACTTGTGCAAGAATGCTCGTGCAGTGTAGATGCTCTGCACATTTTTGTGCAAGAACAGTTGTTCTTGCACAGAAAGCCTGCAGTGTAGATGTCGCCTTAGGGTTTGTATGCATTTAAACAGTTCAAATATAATGGAAATCCAAGAAAGGTGAATGTCTGCATTAAATCAACACTCTCTCAGGGGGCACTTGGATTTGATCCAAGGACCACTTGATCTGCAGTCAAACACTCTGCCACTGAGCTAACCCCATGTGAGAGTTGGGTTTGCAGCCACTATTGAGAAGTGGGTGGGGAACAAGAGACTTTTGTGTGTCACACATCTCAGCTGGGATGGACCCTCACTGACCCCAGATTGTGACTGGTCCTAACAAGGAGTTTGTCCTGAAAGCAGCAGAACTGAGGCAGGACAGAGGTTCTGTCCACACGGAAAAGTTCTTTTGGAACAATGGCCGTTATTCCAAAATAACAATGCAAGAGTCTACACAGCAATTCCGTTAGTTTGAAATAACTCTGAAATAACGGATGGCTGATTCCAACTTCTGTAGACCTCACTGTACGCAGAAAAATGCCTATTCTGAAATAGCTATTTCAAAATGAGGTGTGTGTACATGCTCCACTTCTGCTATTTCAAAATATCCCCATCCCCCCTCCCTAAGTTATTCAACCTGGGGCTCTAAATCAAGGTAACACGTCTACATTAGGGAAGCCTCCTCAGACTCATTTTGAGGTTTCCCTGCAGTGTAGACGTGCTATTTTGAAATAACTGTTCCAGAAGAGCTTATTCCAAAATAAACGTGCCGTGTAGACGTAGCCAGAGAGATGAAGCAGCCGGAGCGAAGCCAGGAGAGCAGAGGCCAGTCTGAGACCTGAGTGCCCCAGGTGTCTACCCCAGGCCTTCTGTCTAGGTCCCAGGTGTAAGGGGCAGCACTAATGACTCTGAATCCTCCAATCTGAGTTTAAATCTCAGTGGGACGGGCTGGGGTGGTTGCTGGGAGGTCCTCGTGCTCCAGGCTTTTTGTCTTCCTTGTCCTGAGGTTCACTAAGGGGGGTTTTGCTTGTCTGAGGCCCATTAGAGCTTCGTGAGCAGACTTGTGGTCAGGTGCCTGAGGCCCATCTCACCCCTGAGCTCAGCCCATGCTGGAGGCAGCCAGAGAGTGTGAGCAGAATGGGGGCGGGGGAGTTGTATATTTTGGGAAGGGTCCTGGCTCCCAGCCACACACCTTGGAACAAAGACCAACGGTCCCTGCACAAAGTGCATTGTGGGAATAAGAGTTGGGGCAGCAGGAAAGGGGCCAACCCCTGAGCACCAGCGAGCAGGTGGGAGAAGATGGGAGTGAATCCTCCTACCTCTCACGTGCAAAGGGAGCACTAACCCACGTGCAACTCATCTCTAGTGCTCTGGCCTCCAGCAGCTTTGTGCCCCACTAGGGTGGGTTATTTCAGAGACCAGAGAGGAAGAGGGAGGGGTCTCTGGATGTGCGGAGCCCCCCTGGCTCTGCCTGCAAAAAGAAAGAACAAGGGCACAGGCAGAAACTTCAATTCCACTTGGGGCTTCTTGACTTTTTCAATCTAAGGACTTTGAAGAAACACTGCAAATATGTGCTCCAGTGGTGCAATGGGTCAGTGCACAGTACTTATAAGGCAGTACTCGTAGGAGACATGCTGAGGTTGTGAGTTCAAACCTCACCTGGAGCACTCACTTTTAGTCCCTGCTGGGTCATCCCCTTGCAGTGGTTCCCAAACTTTTCAGCATCACTCCCCCCCTTTTTGATTTTTGAAAACCCTCACGTGCCCCCAAAATAGAAGCAAAACTTGTTTTAGCAAAAAAGAAAAAAAATTGATGGGGGGAGGGCTGGGTCACCTCTTCCCCCTCCCCTCGAATTTCTTCACACCCCCTCTCCCTCCTGCCCCGGGCTGGCCCCAGAGCTCAGGCCCTGGGAGTCTGATCAGCAAGTGAGACTCGCCCGTCAGTTCAAGCTGCTTTCTTCCCGGCAACGTAGGAAGGGGCCACTGCAGGTGCACAACCCCCTGGCCTGCTGTGTCTGTGGAAAGGGGGGAAGAGGACACACACCTCTCACTGGGGAACAGGGCGCATGGATCCCACTCGTTCCTGCAGAAAATGAAACAGGCTGAGCATTTTGCAGAGAACAGGCCAGAGCCCTTCTCCTGTCCCTGGAGAGATGGAAATGGGGCCGTTCCATGTGGGGAAAGAAGTGGGTGTGTCGGGAGTGGGGTTTGAGCTCAAACCTCCCCACAGAGCAGAACCCCACATTAGGGGCAAGAAAGAGCCTTAAATCAGGCACCTGAGAACACATGCAACGGGGGGGAGGGGAGGTTACATCAGCTGAGAATGCCCCTTGGTGCCAGCCTGGGGAAGCCAGAGGGGTCAGGCCAGGCACCTGATGGACACTTCTGTTTCAGCCTCCCCTGCCCTCGGAAGCTGGCGTATGGGGCCAGCTCCTCCTGCTGCTTCCCTTGTGTGACTTGCCCAAGGAGGAAGTGAGGCAGGAATGGGGCAGAGGAGGGAGGCCAAGCTGAGGGGGGCAGGACAAAAGCTCAACATCTCGGTGGGACTCAGTAGGGTGAGCAGAGCCTCCCCCCCTTGTTCTGCCAAAGCCTGTGGGGTGGGGCTGGCTGTGGGGAGGCAGAGGCCTGTGCCTGTCTCAGAGCGTCCCAGAGAGGCTCCTTGCAGCCCAGGAGAAGAAGGGGGCTCTGGGTGGAAGGAAAACAAGCAAAGCTGGTCCCAGTGGGCCTAGGCCAGGGCTCCAGTTTGACCCAGCTGAGTCACAGGTGTCTTGTGTAGGTCCCATGGTGTAAGAGGCAGCACTAAGGACTCTGAGTGAACCCTCTGTCTACGCTGCACCTAAACTTGAAATAAGATGTTACATCAGGGCTCTGTCTACACTACAGAGACAACGCTTTAGTCCAGAGAACACAGCTGCCGAATTATTTTCAGAAGAGCAGACGTGCGTTTTTGGTGCCTTTGTGAGCCTCGTTTCATGAAGAAGAAGGGATGTTACAAAAAAAGGTTTTTTTTTCCCCACATTTGGCCCAGTGTAAACAGGCCAAAAGTTGGAAAAGCTTCTTCCAGAAAAATCTATGCAAACTAGGGTTCACAATTTACCTAGCTTTTTCAGAAGAACAGTGTGAGTAGACATAGCTTGAGTGATGCACAGCACTGGTAGGAGACATGGAGGGACAAAAGGGTCTGAGGGCACCTGCAGCCTCTGCTGCCACTCTCGCTGGGGTCTGTCTGGACTAAAGCCCATCCTGGTGTCAGCCTAAGGATTGCCTGTTCTGTAAATGAGGAAGCAGCTAACATGACTTTGGTGGGATCTGAACACACAACTTTTGAATAACTGACCTAGGTCACAGTGAGTACCAATGCTTAGAAGGCCAACACACTTTCCATTGCACCACATGAAATACTGGTTTTGCTATTCCTGGTATCTGCTTTGCAGCATGGCAGTTGCTGGGGGGAAAGAAAGGGGAGCCAGGTCTGTCTCTTTTGGGAGAGCAAGTAGGAAGAGGGAGGGGCCACTGAGCCCCCTGACAGTGAAAACAATTGGGCTATGGCTACGCTGGCGGGTTCTTGCGCCAGAAATGTGCAAATGAGGCTAAGCGTAACAGCATTGCACAAGAGGGTTTTTCTTGTGCAAAAAGGGGCTGTGTAGATGCTCCTTCTGGCACGAGAGCCTCTTCCACAACAATGGTGGCTCATTAGATATGCAAATGAGGCTCGCCCACTCCCTTGGCCACTTGCCACTGCTCCTACCGGCCGCCCGCCAGCCACTCCCTCCAGCCACCCCATCCATGCTGCTGTGGGTGCCAGTGTCTCACCACACTGTGAAATCAGACCAGAGACAGACACTGTCAGTAAACACTCATATCGGAAACGCTCCTCTGGATGCTGGTCCCACCAGAGCCGTGTGCCGCTGCCATCTGCCTGCTCCATGGACATCTTCCCATTGCAGAGCGCGCCGAGCCAGACTATGACTAGACAGCCCCTCTCTGGGCACCCAGGGGCTACGTCGACACTGCAGGCTTCTTGCTCAAGAATGGCCGTTCTTGTGCAAAAACTTGAGAAGCATCTACACTGCACGCGCGTTCTTGAGCAACTAACTTTACAGCCAAACGTAGGAATAGAGGGCTTCTTGGGCAAGAGTTATTCCTCTTCCCATGAGGAATAAACCCTCTTGTGCAAGAGCTCTTGCACAAAAAGGTAGTACGAATGGGCAACAGGATTTTTTTGTGCAAGAAATCCCTATGGCTAAAATGGTCATCAGAGCTTTCTTGCACAAGAGAGTGTGCACACTGCCACGGACATTCTTGTGCAAAAGCACATGGCAGTGTGGATGTGCTCTTGCACAAGACATTTTGCGCAAGAACTCTTGCACAAAACAGTTCTTGAGCAAGAAGTCTGCAGGGTAGATGTAGCCAGGGGGTGTTTGGGTTTGTTACGAGCACTGAGCTTTGTACAACAGCCCAGGGAACATTGTGAAAAGCCAAAACCTTCCAGCCCTGGGTGTCCCTGGCCAGCCAGCGAGTGGCACAAAGGTTCCTGGCAGTGAGGGCTTTAGGTAATTGGTAACAAACCCCAACAACCCCCAGATGAGGTGGCCGAGTGGTTAAGGCGATGGACTACTAATCCATTGTGCTGTGCATGCATGGGTTCAAATCCCATCCTTGTTGGGTGTTTGCAGCCCTTCCTCTTGCTTCTCCCAGATCTCTCTTCAGTTCAGTGCCAGCCCCTCCTGTACCCCTGCCTGCCCCAGCCCCTCCCACTGCAGCCTGGGGAAAGGGGAAATCTCCACAGAAACACTCCCACCTGGGACCCTCAATCCCTTCTGCCCTCAGGGGGAAAACTCAGGAAGGAGATTCTAGGCAGCCAGGCCGCGGGGGGGGGGGGGGGTATCTGAGATGCTGCAGCCTGTCCCACCTGGCTGTTGCCATGGACTGTCTGTGAGGTCACTGCCTCCCAACCAATGAGCTGAGGTGCTGTACAAAGCCTTTTCCCCCGTCACTCAGGGCTGGTTCTGGGGCTCACAGGGAACATCAGAGGCTGCTCAGGGGGCCACATGCCCCCAAGGTCACTTTTTAAATGTCAGGGCAAGCCAAGATCTATCCCGTCCCTTCCGCAAGACCCCACCCCTTTGCTGAGCCCCTGATTTCCCCAAACCTTTCCATGGACTATCCATTGCTAGTGGACACTCGCCACTAATGACATAATTACAGCTGGGGAGAACAGTTTAATTTAAATTATTACATAGATTAAGCGTTCAAACTGTCTCATGTTAGTTGATCAAACTTCATTTTAAATAAAGGAAAAACATTACAGCCAGCACAAAAAGTTTCAGTGTTGCTTTATGTGTGGCAGGGGTGGGGAACCTTTTTTGGGTTGGAGCCACTGACCCACTGAAAAATCAGGGGCCACAAAAGTGAGAAACAAAAAAATTCTTCAAAAGGCATTCAGTAGTTCCATGGGTGGCCAGGGGAGGCCTCTTCTGTGTCCCAGAAGGGCATAAGTAAATGTGAGCAAAGGTTACAACAAGACACCAGCAGGACTTGAACCCAGGATCGCCTGTTTATGAGGCAGGGGCTTTACCCAGCTAAGCCATGGTGCCCTCCTACAAAGTCTCTTTAAAACAGTTCTTAATGTTTCCAGACAACACTTTTGCCTCCCAAACAGCAGCCGTTCCCCATTTCCCTCCAGCCATCAAGCAGGTCTGTGGGTATCAGATGGTTCTCACCTGTGGGGGAGAAACCTCTCGGTGCTTGTGGTTTCCTTCTTCCCCACACACCTTTCCACTCAGCCTTTTCCTGAACCAGCAGTTCCATGGGCAGCCACGACAGGCCTCTTCTGTGTCCCAGAAGGGCATAAGTAAATGTGAGCAAAGGCTGCAACAAGGCACCACCAGGACTTGAACCCAGGATCTCTTGTTTAGTAGGAAAGTCCTTTAGGGAGCTAAGCTATGGTGCCCTATTGAGATCCGCCAGTAAACTGTTCTACTGTATGGTCCCAGAAAACACCATTGTCTCGCAAAGTTCGGCCATTCCCCATTTCCCTCCTGCCTTCCCACCCTGGCAGTGTCTGGCTCCCTGGGCACAGAAGGCTACAGCTCAGTGGGCAGAGGCTCTAACATGCACATCCCCCCAGCCGCTGGGACTGTAGAGTTGCCTTTAAGGTTCTGCAGGGTTGGGGGAGGGTGAAATGGAGCAAACTTTGATTATCTGGTTGTAAACCCCTTGGTCTCAGTTTTTAGGTAGGAGTCCCCAGGTGGGGGCCCGGCCTCCTTCAGTTTGGTCCCTTCCTGAGGGCACAAAATTGGCAACAGAGAATTCTTTTGCCCTGCAGAAATCTCTGTTGGCCAAAGGGTTAACAACCGAATATTTGCTCAAGTTTAAGTGCAGCAGCAGAAGAAATAATTAAGTGGATTGCTGTGGTGTGCTGTGGTGTGGTGTAGTGGTTAGCACATTTGCCTACCATGCAGCAGGTCCCTGGTTCAAAGCCTGGCAGAAACATGCTGTATTGCCTTATTGCGGTTCCCCTTAATGCCCACAAGGCAGTTCCAAGGCCTGTCTCCTGGTGCAGGGATGAGTGGCATGTGTGCTGGCTTTCAGGAGCATGTGGGAGACAGCTAAACAGGTTAGGATGAGATGGGAGGTGCTGGGGCAGTGCCTTGCTTGGGACAGGGTCTCTGTGGACACACATTCCAGGGCCCACCCTGGAAGTGCCACTTCTGTGGCTGTGCATGTTCAGGGCAGTGTGGCTGTCACCTTTGCTGCAAGGGAACATAAATCCACATAATATCCTGACTCATGCCAGACCCCAGCCATCCCATTCCCCTCACTATCTTCCCACCCAGCACCCTCAACTTGCTTTGACACCCTCCCTTCTTCCTGCTCCCTCTATCCTGGCCAGACATCCCACCCTGCTCCTTCATCCACCTTCCTTCTGCACCCTTTCTCCTGGCCACACTGTGCTTCTCAAGCCAGGCCCTGCAAGGAGCCACCAGGGCAGGAACCAGGAACCAGCCCTTGGCGCTTGGGTTGCACTGGATCCAGCAGTTTCCCACCACGTCTCGCTTGAGAAGAGGTGACTTGTTCCCCTTCCTTCTTACCTTACGTCTCCGTTCCCTTCAAAGGTGTCCTGCCAATCTAGACGCTCTTTTCTGAAAATGCTTTTAACGGAAAACTTTTCCGTTAAAAGCATTTCTGGAAAAACACGGCAGTCTAGATGTAGCCATGGTGTAAGAGGCAGCACTCAGAACTCTGAATCATGTGATCCGAGTTCAAATCTCTGTGGGACTTGCTGGGGTTGGGATGGTTGCTGCAAAACCCTCCAACTTTATGAGCTTTGGGCTCCTTATCTGCAGGCTCCCCAGAGAAAGAGTTCTGTGCCTCCTGCTGGGTGTCTGATGCCCCCTGGAGCTCAGTCTGATGCTATGGTCTGCCTGGCTGAGATGGGCTGGGCCCTAAAACTTAACCTGCCTGGAGCTTTCTGCTTTCTCTTGTGGTCTCTTTTGTGGTCCCCAGGAGCTGTCAGCCTCTGACTCTTGCCCCCCTGGCGCTAGCAGGTGCCCCCCCCAAACAATCTTTTAAATTGGTCTTTCTGGTGTTGTACTTAAAAGAAGAACTCGGGATCTTGTTCAGGGGGATAAGGCAACACGCCACATTTATTGATCACACATAGAATAATTAACAGTTATCATATGCATATGATATATATATATATATATAAGTCACTCATGCACGCACACACACACACACAAGCACACTCCGTCTTGCTGTTGTTACCAACAAGTTGCTCCCCTTAACTGCACTGGCCAGGTGAGTTAGATGGGGGAGGGGTGGAGCCGGGCTTCTGCCGATCCAAATCGATGCTCCGATGGTGACAAGACGAAACCCGGGGTCCTCTGCAAGACAACTCACTTTTATAGCATCCCTCTCATATGCAAATATATATCCCAGATTCAAACTCTGGGTCTGTGTCCATTGGTCCCTTTGTGCTGCAGAGAGGGTGTTTTCAAAAGAAGGTGCCTGCTTCTAATCCCCAAGGCAGTCAGTATGTCTGCTCTGCTTTCTTCAGCCCACTTGACACCTTGGGTCTGGCTTCCACCCCCTCTTCAACTCCTGTAGCTGTCTGGAGGTGCTTGGCTCCCAAGTCTTACTCATTCACACCTCATTCACTCAACAGGGCAATTAATTACAGAGTGGGGGGAAGAGAGTTGGGGAAAATCTTATTCTGCTACAAGTTTTCTATATAGGGTTCTAATACAAAGTTATTTCAAGCAGCCCCTTGCACAAGCCTGAGCATGCCCTGGGGCACAGAGGGGGGGCTGTTTCTGGCTACATAGGATTATATTCTTAACAGTTCTAAGTTACATGACCTAATACATTATATTCTAAAGGGGCAATAATAATAATAAATCTAAACATTTAACAATCTTAACAAATAATAATAAGAAGAAGAAGAAGAAGAAGAATTAATAATGAATCTAAACACTTTAAGTTGTGGGGAACAAATTATGGGGAGTCACTTCCATGTGGGGGAATCACATTTTTAATACATTGATATGTTATCCCTATACTGGTCCCTCTCAGGGTGTTTTTCTCCTCGGTAGCAGTGCACAAGAGAGAAGCTGTTGCCAGTGGCCCTGCAAGACAAGATGAGCTTTGCCTGCCCCCCTCAGCCTGACTTGTTACTTGGCCCCATTTCTGCCTCTCTTCCTAGTGGCCGAAAGGGGCTGCGGCTGCTGCCGACAGGGAAGAAGCTGGGAGGCAAGGTGCTGGCAGCAAGAGATTCCTGCTGCCTCTTTGCCCTGGGTCTGCCGGCCGCCAGCCACCTTGACCAAACCTCAAAGCATCTGGACTAGTGAGCCCACATCACAGTGAGTTGCTAGTGGCCCTGTCAGAGAAGAGGAGCCTTTCTGAAAGGGCCATTTGTGAGCTTAGCTCCTGAAGGCCAACTAGCTCAGTTGGTTAGAGCGTGGTGCTAATAACGCCAAGGTCATGGGTTCAAGCCCCATGTTGGCCACAAGGTTGTTCACCACAGTGACTACTCTCCCTCCCCCCACCTGACACACTCTTTAGCTGCCTGATATGGACAGGGAAGCAGAAACAGGCAAAAGGCTGAGAGCTTTGCAGGACTGAGGCCAGAGAACTGGTAGGAGGAGGATCCAGCCTGCACAGACCCAGTGGCTAAAAGGGCCTGGCCAGCTTTCCCCTAATGGCAGGGAAAACTCTTCTCTTCCCTCCATTGTCCCCAGTGGGGTGACCTGATCCCAAATTCCTGCTGCTGCAGTGGCTGGCCCAAGGCTCCTCCAGCCCAAGCCACAGAGGGAGGCTCCATATGTCCAGGTGATGGGACCATGTGCACAGCCCACAGCGCTGCTGCCAACCACCTGGTCACCTGCTTCAGTGGCCCAGCAGCCCCTCCCCCAAAACCTGCTCCTGCTCAAGGCCCCCCTGAACCCACCCAGGCTCCTGCTCCTCTGACTTCTGCACTAGCCAGCCCACATCTCAGTGAGTCGCCCGTGGCCCCATCAGAGATGAGCTCGTGGCAGCGGCAGAGACGTCCCTGCAGCTGCCTGTGGGGTCTTTCCCAAAGGGCCCCTCGTGGGCCTGCTGGCTCAGCTGTTTAGAGCTTGATGCTGATAACGCCCAGGTCGTGGGTGCAAGCCCCATGCTGGCCACAGGGGTGTCTGGTTTGGTGACTTGCCTTTGTGTAGCTGCCTGCTATGGACAGGGAAGGAGAAAGAAGCCCTGGGAGGTGAAGCAGCAGGAGGGAAGCAAGGAGCAGAGTGTCAGCTGCCAGCCGAGAGTCACAGGTGCCCTCTGCCTCCTGGGACCGCCCCTCCCTGAGCCGCCAGCCCCCTGTCTCTCACCGTGGGCCCCTTGGGGAGTCCACTCGCTCTGGGCTCCGGGGGCCTCCCGCTCCCACAGGAAATGACACAGCCCTGTGCCCTAGCCCAGAGCCACTCCCAGCCCGTGTGAAACAGGAGGGTTCATTGAGCGTCTGACACAGCACAGGGACCCAGGCAGGCAGCAGGGGCTGCGGGTGGGGAGTGAGGGCACCAGAGGGGGCAGGGAAACAAGTAGCACCAAGACTCTTGCCACCAGGGTCTGGCCACCCGACTCCCTGCCCAGGCTGCTGGGCCCCCGACCACTTCAGCTGCCAGGTCAGCCCGGGAGCTAAGGCAGGAATGGGGGGAGGAGCCAGTCAAACTGCAGGTGGCAGGAAACACCAGTCACGCCTTCCTGGGCCGGGCACGACGGCATCATGTTAGTGACACGGCTGCCAGACATCCCGGACAGTTAATAACCAGCTAGAGGGGTTTATGGGTAGCTCAGTGTGGGGAGCCTAAGATGAAACATTTAAAGGTCCCTGGTTCAGTCCCAGGCTTTGCCATGTCTCTTGGTGCAGCAGGGCCCTGTCTGGTCCCCTTGCTGTGCTAGTGCCCTATGACATCCCCTCATCCACCTTAGCCACAGCCCAGCACTGGAAACTCCCATCCATCTGATTAACCCCCTTCGCTTCCAACCCTGCCTCAGAGTCCTTGCTTCCTTGGCTAAAGTCCCCTCCCTTGTGCGTGTGGCTGGCAGGGGTTACTAGATGGATCCATTTACATGTAGCTTCACTGAAACCCCCCTTGTTGGCCTGCGCCCAGGTCAGTCTGTGTCACTGGCTCAGGGGTTTCTCCCCCCAGCATGCTGCAGAGAAAGCCCTTGTGTGTGAAAGGGCCTCACGGAGCCCAGAAACCAAGTTAAAAATAAACTAAAAGGAAACATTTTTGCGCCCAGTGGAACTCCTTGCCAGAGGATGTTGTGAAGGTGAAATCTACAAGAAGGTCCAAAACAGAACTGGAATATTTAATGCAGGAAAGGTCAAACAATGGCATTTAACCAGGATGGACAGGGCAGGTGTCCCTAGCTGGTGTATTCCAGAAGCTGGGAATGGGCGACAGGAGGGATCACTTAACAATTGTCTGTCCTGAGGATTCCCTCGGGACAATGAAATTGGCTGCTGTCGTGAGACAGGATCCTGGGCTAGATGGACAACTGGCATGGCCCAGTCTGCCTGTTCTGATGTTCTGTTTGGTTTCTGTTCTTGTCCCCTCTGGGCAAGGGAGAATGGACCCGACACCCCCCATCCTGAAGTGGACAGAAAATGGCCTATGAAAGGCTAGTGTAGGTGAGCAAAAAGGCAAGTTTTATGTGTCCCTGATGGTCTAGTGGTTAGGATCCAGCACTCTCACTGCTGTGACCTGGGTTCGATTCCCAGTCAGGGAAACCAGCCTGCAGTTTCATGTGACAACTGCCTTGTCTCTTTTCTCACCTATGTGACAGCAGCTGTGACCCAAGAGGTTACATCAGGCTCCTTCCCACCTCCCTGGCACTGCTAAGACAACACTTGCCATTTTCAGAAGGGGCAGAGCTGGGTCACTCAAACTGCCCCTCCTCTCTCCCATGTGGGCAGCCCTGCAGGAAGCTCTGTGGCGCACACACAGCACTAGCCCAGCGCACAGGCCAGTCCGCACAAGATCCATTGGTTCAGTTTGGTTGTTGGAGGAGACAACCCAGAACTAGCTCCAGCCCCCACTCAGTAACCTGGGGAAATGACCCACCAGGCCTGGCCCCTCGGAGAGGCAACGATTCCCCACTGGCCAGGGCAGAGCCTCCCTCTCACACAGTCATGGAGCCTTCTCCCCTGGTCCTGCCTCCCCCTTCACTCAGCTCTCACTGCTCGGTGCTGCCAGGGAGGGGCCTCACTGCTCGTCAGTGTTCCTGTTCCAGGAGCAGGTGAGTTTTGTCTTGTGCCCCAATATTGAGGTCGTGTGTCTCTGTTTGGGGGTGAGCCCCCGCAGCGCCTGCCAGTTACTAACAAATATCTTAGCTACACGTTATGGGAGAAAGACACTAACCCAAGGGATAAAATTAACACTGGGCTGCGGCTAGTCTCTGCCTCCCACAGGGCCACTAGGGAACAGATGGGAGACAAGGCATGAGGCAGATCCAAGGGGCTGGCTAAATCCAGTGTGAGGTGTGAGAAGCACATGGAAAAAGACCCAGCAGCAGGTGAGAGAAAAGCATGAAAACATCAGGATCAGGACCAGAGCAGTTCGGCTATGTCTACATTGGCAAGATTTTGCGCAAAATCTTGCCGCCTGTCTACACTGGCCACGAGTATTTGCACAAGAACACGGAGTTTGTAATGCCCACTCACGGATAAGCCCTCTTGTGCAAGTATTCTTGGGCAAGAGGGCCAGTGTAGACAGTAACGTTAATTTCTTGTGCAACAAAGCCCAATGGCTAAAATGGCCATCGGAGCTTTCTTAAACAAGAGAGCATCTACACTGGCACGAACACTTTTGCGCAAAAGCACATCTCTTGCGCAAAAGCACATGCCAGTGTAGGTGCTCTCCTGTACAAATGCTTTAACTCAAAAATTATTGCGTTAAAAGTATTTGCACAAAATCATACCAGTGTAGATGTAGCCTACAAGTAAATCCAGAAATTAAACAAAAGCCAAGACAAAACCATAAAGTGAAATCCCCATTCCTCTCTACTGCAAAACTAATTTTGAACTTTTTGGCTACGTCTACACTGGCATGATTTTCCAGAAATGCATAAAACGGAACAGTTTTCCATTATAAGTATTTCCGGAAAAAAACACGTCTACAATGGCAGGATGCTTTTCCGGAAAAGCACTTTTTCCGGAAAAGCGTCCGTGCCAATGTAGACGCGCTTTTCTGCAAAAAAGCCCCAATCGTCATTTTCACGATCGGGGCTTTTTTTCAGAAAACACTACTGTGCTGTCTACACTGGCCCTTTTCCGGAACAGTTTTCTGGAAAAAGGACTTTTGCCCAAACGGGAGCAGCACAGTATTTCCAGAAAAGCGGCTGATTTTTTACATTAGATCGTCAGTGCTTTTCCAGAAATTCAAATGGCCAATGTAAACAGCTGGCAAGTTATTCTGGAAAAGCAGCTGATTTTCCAGAATAAGTAGCCAGTATAGATACAGCCTTTGACACTAACCAACCATTCAGCTTGTGTTCTCTTCCTCCAACTTCCCAAAAGGAACAAAGGAAAAATCATCAACAGCAGACAACAATGATATTAAAACAACACTGGCTGCTTGCTTTATGCTAAGAAGAGAACACTATCACTCATTCTCACAGCTGATGAGACCAACCACTTTCAGCTGCATTTCTCTAGTTACTAACTATAGAAATGATCCCCAAAAGTACAGTCTTATTAGCACCCGCTTCCCTACACACCCACACTCATGTACATTCACTTTCTCCTCATGAGGAATGTTTTCACACAACACTTAGAAAACTAAAGAACAGAAATAATCTCAGCAAAGTTCTTATCCCATTCAAACACACTCCACCAGGTTTAGAAATCTGTATATTAGAATATGCTCCGTGTCCCATTTTACAGAAATATGCCTCCTGATTAGCATGTGGAGCACCTGGCACCCAATCAAAATCTCCTGCTGTTTCTTCCTGAAACTGCAGTTCCTGGGACTCCTCGGGCTCGTCTACATTGGCCCCTTTTCCGGAAGGGGCATGTTAATTTCAGCGATCGTAATAGGGAAATCCACGGGGGATTTAAATTTCCCCCGCGGCATTTAAATAAAAATGTCCGCCGCTTTTTTCCGGCTTTTAGAAAAGCCGGAAAAGAGCGTCTACACTGGCCCCGATCCTCCGGAAAAAGCGCCCTTTTCCGGAGGATCTTATTCCTACTTTGAATAAGATCCTCCGGAAAAGGGCGCTTTTTCCGGAGGATCGGGGCCAGTGTAGATGCTCTTTTCCGGCTTTTCTAAAAGCCGGAAAAAAGCGGCGGACATTTTTATTTAAATGCCGCGGGGGATATTTAAATCCCCCGCGGATTTCCCTATTACGATCGCTGAAATTAACATGCCCCTTCCGGAAAAGGGGCCAGTGTAGACGTAGCCCTCTAAGTCAGTGGTAACAAACTGCCAGTCCGCAGACCAGCAAGGGGCCAAGAACCCCTGACTGCTGGGGAAAGGTGGAAAATAACTCAGTAGAAATACTTGATCACACTGCTCAAGACCTTTTTTGGGTATTTGTACTTTACTCAAATAATTTATTTTTGTCGCACTTTGATTTTTATTCAAGTTATTTTATTTTTTTAGACAATATTGTACATTTTACTCCACTCCCATTTCCAGAGGCGCTGGGTTACTCACAACTCGCATCGTTCTGATTTGCTAAAGCCCAGCTGCATGTGCAAGCACCGGTCATCCAAGGAATAGCCAATCCACAAGCACAATGCCCCTGCCAAGGAAGAAGCCTTTTAATAGCTGCTCCAACACCTTGTCATTCAAACCCAGTATCCCTGCAGGCCCTGCCAGCCTGAGACCTGAGCGAGCAGGGCGGCTGCCCAGGGCTCCGTGCTGAGGGGGTGATATGAGCAGTCTCATGTGACCTTACCTGGGGCCAGGCAGCTAAACAGGAGGGAACCCAGCAGCCGGGGTCAGGGGGGACAGAGACACTTACTTGTGCTGGGTGAATCCTCTGCTCTGGGGGGAGCAGCAGCAGGGTGGGTGGGTGCCGGGGGCAGGGGCTCCACATTCCCCCTGGGACAAAGACCCCTATGGAAGCCCTGTGGGGGGGGGGGGGGACAGGCTGTGCTGGAAGAGGCTGGGGGTGGGCGGCTGGGGGGGGATTGAAGAAGCGTCTGTGTGGGCACTTGGGCAGCCAGCTCGTCAGTGAGCAGCAGAGCACACGGGCCCATCGCGCCCCCCCAGCCGAGCCCCCCAGCTGCTCTCCCAGGGCTGTGGCCGACCAGCCTGCACTGCTGCCAGCCCGGGCTCAGCTCTGCCAGCGACCTGCCCAGCTGCCTCCCTGCCAGGGGCTGCAGACGAGTCTGCTGGGGTAGAGAGGAGGGACATGTCTGCCCAGCCAATGTGAGGGGTGAGCCTTTGGGACAAAGAATTTCTGTCCCATCTCCTTGCTTCTTGTCTGGCCCCAGTGGCCTAATGGACAAGGCACTGGTCTCCGGAGCTAGGGGTTGTGGGTTCAAGTCCCACCTGGGGTATAGAACAGTGACCTTCTTAGTGTTGAATGGAAAGCACAGGCTTGCTTTTTCCCTATGGGGCCTGAGAGATGGTTTCCCAAGAAGTGCCACATCCTATAGGACAGCAGCTGTCTAGTCCCACCAGCTCCAGGAGTGACTCAGACAGAGGGAGGTGGCTGGAGCAGAGCAGGGTCTGTCTGGTGACAGGGCAGAGCCTGAGGAGGGGCAGCTCTGGCAGAGGCTCAGTAGGAGCAAGGGGGGAGCTACTTTGGCCTGGCCCTTTTCCAAAGCCCTTGAGCATGGGGCTGGCATTGGGGGAAAGTTCCCTCAGTGATGGGATGGGGAGGAGGCTGGGCTAGGAAGGCGCCGTTCTCCCTGCTCTTGCCCCCAGACGACATGGCTGCCAGGCCTGGGTGCGGGCAGACTGGCAGTAGCTGCAGCAGCACAGGGGCAGGAAGCCCCACTGATGTGGGGGGAGGCAGCCCCACCAGCAGGCACAAGGCTGGGCCAGCATATGGGGGGAGGTGTTCGACGGCGTTTCCCTGCTGACATGGAGCTGGGTTGCCAGGTGTCTGGTTTTGAAGCAGACAGTCCAGCATTTGAGCTTCCTAATCAGGAAACAAACTGAGAAAATAGAAATGTCCCTTAGTTTCTAAATAATAACAATAATGTCAATTGTGGTGTCATGTCACCACCTGGCAGCCCTACACAGAGCCCAGGTGACAGGACACCTCCCAGTACTCACTGCTTCCAGCAACACCCTCACACCACTCCTCACAGCTCCCCCCACCATGGGGCAGGCAGGAGGGATTGTTCCCCCCAACTGACAGAAGGAGGGACAGAGGCTAAGAAAGGCAAAGGGCCTTGTCTGACCTCACACAGCCAGTCTGGGGCAGCGCTGGGCACAGGACCCAGATGCTGAAACTCCCCCTCAGTCTGGAGTTTCACACCCTGACTGATCAGAATAGCGTGACCTCCAGTGAGATACAGCCCCACGGCCCGGCCTAGGGATGGCTCAGCCAGTGGGTTAGAAGCACCAGGACACAGAGAGACTCAGGAGCTGCTCAGAGACAAGCACTGGCGAGAAGCAGAACAATTCCCCGAGCAGACGAGAAGTTCTGGCTCATTTGCTGGGACTTAAGGAGAACAATGAAGTCCTGAGTCTCCTCCCTGTGACTGGCCCCTGCTCAGCCAATCAGAACTGGGACTAGAACTGGAAGGCTGTGTCCACACTGATGGGCTGTGTCTACACAGGCGGGTTATTGTGCAAGAAGGGCCGTTCTTCCGCAGAGCATCCACACTGCCCACTCGCTCTTGTGCAAGAAGTTTTACAGTAAAGCGTGGTAAGAGAGGGCTTCTTGCGCAAGAGCTACGCTCTTTTCTAACAGGTGTAAGTCGTCTTGCGTAAGAGGGCAGTGTGGATGCGGGACAAGGGTTTCTTGCCCTATAGCTAAAATGGCCATCAGAGCTTTCTTGCTGAGGAGAGAATCCACACTGCCATGGATCCTCTTGCACATCTCAAGATGCTGCCAGACATAGCCAAAGAGATGGGGTCCAGTCCTCATAGCAAAGTAAATCACCCTCCATATCAATGTCTCTCCAAAACAGGAAACTACCAGGAGTGGGGTTTGAACCCACACAGACAAACATCTATTGGATCTTAAGTCCAGCAACTTAACCACTCGGCCATCCTGGTGACAGAGGAAAGGCTAGATGTGTGCAAGTTCTCTCCCAAATAGCCCAGGGACTCGCTCTCAGAGCATCTTCCCATCCCATCCCTGTACCCAGGCTTCCCACCGAAAGGGTGAGAGAGCTGCCCCCTCCCCCCGCCTCCCAGTGAGGAGGGAAGCAGGAAAAAGGGAAACTAAACAAGACAAAACCCAACGTCCCCAGGGATTCCAAGGGACAAAGGCCTGGTGGGGAAAATACCCCCCCCCCTTCACCCAGGTTATGTCTACACTCCCACCTTCTTGCGTGAGAAATATGCAAATGAGCCTAAGTGTGGAATACCATGGAGCCTCATTTGCATACCTAATGAGACACCATTTTTGCAGAAGATGCTCTTGCTCCAGAAGGAGCTGTCTACACTGCCCCTTCTTGCGCACGAAAACCCCTCTTGTGCAATGTCGCTATTCCTGAAAATAATCGTCGTAGCGGCCTTGCACAAGAGCTTCTTCTGGAGCAAGAGCCTCTTCTGCAAAAATGGCGTCTCATTAGGTATCTGCATATCCATTATGCAAATAACAAATCTGCAAAAGGAAATAAACTGTTGCCAGTCCCTCCAGATCAGTGTTTGCAGATATCTACACTTAAAAAAATCACAGAAACAATTCCCCTCAGGCTGCTGGAGGGGGCAGCTCCTCCCCCAGCGGGACTGGTGCCTGCAGAGGGAGGGGCGCAGGGAGAGGCACCCACAGGGGCAGGGGGCATTTGGGACACCCTGGTTATAAACTTCAGAAATTTTGTCGGGGTCAGAGGAGTTGGTGCCCCCAAGTGCCACCACCAGTCACCTCTGCCCCCCCTCCTGTCCCATGGGGTGGGGGAGCTGCCATTGTATCTCCCCCCTTCCTTCTGTACAAGCCCTGCCCTGTGTCTCCCCCTTCCCAGCCAGGCTGCTCTTGCTCCCCCAGTCTCCTCCCAACCTCCCCTGCCCCCTTCCCCTTCCTGTGACCCCCCCCCAAGTTTCCCTCCATTGCACCCCTGCTCCCAGCCACCCCATGCCTGGCATGATCCCCCCAACCTCCCTTCATCACCTCCTGCCTCCCCATCCTGCCCCACCTCACACGTCCCTGTTCCCCTTTACCCATCTTATCTGCCCCCACCCCTCTTGAACCCCCTCCCCACCCTCTCTGGGATGGCTCCCCCTGCCCTGCACGAGCTGGTAGCAGCTTCCCTGGCCCCAGGCTGGGATCACAGCCCCCTCTGCTGAGAGCAGCCCTGGGCCAGATCCTCCCACTGCAGCCCAGAGGGGGGGGCTGCTCTCTGGGAAGGGGGGGGGTCTCTCTTACCTGCCCCCACAAATGCTGCCCACCCTGGGGCAGGGGCTGGGCCGGGCAGGGACTGGCCAGGCTGGGGGCGCTGCCGTGGGAAAGGTTCCCAGGGAGCAGCTTTCTACATCCCACCAGCCCTGCGGGAGATTCCCCCTCCTGGCTGCAGCCCGGGCTCTGGAGGCCCAGCAGTGCTGCACCCAATGCTGGGGCTCAGGGATCCGCCCGGAGCTGGTGCCAGGGGCCCTGCAAGGAGAGGGCAGGAAAGGAGCCAGGCTGAGGCTTTGCAGGGAGCAGGCCGGGGACCTGGCAGGAGGAGGCTCCAGCGAGCACAGAGCCTGCGCAGGGCCAGCCTGCTGGGAGGGGAGCAGGAGCATCCAGCACCATTCAGGCCACTGGCAGCCGACACTGGGAGAGCTCTGAGACTCCAGGGCAAAGGCCTCCAGCCCCCCAGCCCCTGGGATTAGGTGGCCCTGGAACAAGGCCCCCTGGAGTAGAACAGTGGCCGGGGGGCTCTGACCCACAGGGGGGCTGGCCCCAGAGCCCAGGGCCTGGGAGTCTGGTCAGCAAGTGAGACTCGCCCGTCAGTCCAAGCTGCTTTCTCCCCGGCTGCCGTTCCTGCCTGTCCCGTGCCAGCGCCGCACGCAGGCCAGTGGGGCAGGACGGGGGGTGTCAGTGGGGCCCTGCTCTCAGTCCGTCCCTCACAGGCCCTGTGGGCTGCTGGAGGGCTGAGCCCGTCACCTGGGCCTGGTGCGGGGATGGAACATGGGGCACGTTTCCCCCTGTGAGCGTGTGCGGGGGCAGGAGGGAGCCACACGGGCCCGGCTGAAGGTTTTGTGCTGGGGCTGGAGGCTTGAGCCCGAGCTGTCGGCCTCAGCGGGACTTGCTCCTCCCCCCTCTCCTGCCTTGCTGCCTCCTTTGGCCAGCAGCGCTCAGGGGCAGCCGGGAGAGCCGGCACCAAGGGCAGAGGAGGCCGAGGCACAAGCCCCTCAGAGGGGACAGGCCTGAGGCCTCTGGCTTGCCCAGGCTCACACCAAGGGGCTTTCTG